>NW_024344371.1:4721887-5175185 GCF_902729225.1 Pteropus medius | reverse complement strand
AAAAAAAAAAAAGCTAATGAAAGAAAGTACTGCTAGAAACTGAATCAATTGCCTCTGCCATAATCTAAGCAAAATTAGATTTCTGTGTTAGTGCAACTGATTAAATCTAATTATAAAGCACTGCAGTTACAAAGGAAAATAAGACTGTAGGAATTTTTTGTTCATTCTGTTTTTATTTTAGGTGCATGGTTCCCATACTGTGTGTCAAATCATCCCAGGGGACTGCAGTAAACTTAGAAAAATTCTCTTAAAATTTTAGATGTCTAGAGAACTCAATGATGCTCAACACCTGTCAGTCATTGTGTGAACTCTAATTTCAGATAGCTTACAACTTCGACATTAAATCACGCTGCCTTCCTTTTGATGACATCATATCTTTACAAAGTTGGATTTTCAGAGGTAGTTGTAAGAAAATGCGAGTACTATGCAAAAATCAATGTTAAACAGAAAACAAGAATGGTGGTGAATAATCTGAGTCTAAGCTTTAAGAAATTTTGTAGTGGCACTAGATACACACATTATCTTAGTGAATAATAGTGGTTATTTAAATTTTTAATTAAAATATTAATCTTTTCATTTTATGTATATTATTTTATCAAACAGCTACTAAATTGTTAGAGCATAAATACTTAAAAGGTTGTTTATAGCTGTCTTTTAATAAATGGAACTTTAAATATTATCTACCTATTTATTGTCTAGGAGCCCTGTGAAACATTTCTGAGACACTAATGTCACTGCAAACTGAAAAAGTTCAGGAATCTCTGCTTTAGATTTTTATACTGGAAAAGTAAAATTGGAATTATGGAAAACTATTACAAATTGAAAAACCAATAGAAGGACTTCAGGTGGCACAGTTTCTTTATAGATGACATAACTCCATTTACACCATTGCCATGGAACATGGAGATATGCACAATATAATTGTAAAACTGTGGGTTTTCTAATTATAGAGAGTAACTAAATTTTTCTAAGGTGGCATTATACTGTAGACAAAAAGTTTTGATACAGTGAAGATTAAAAGGGGAAAATCTAATAGTAAGGAAAATAACTAATTGCCTTTTGAAATTATTGGTTTGAAAAATTATGAGAAGGTAAACAAAGGCAGTTTGATAGGTGTAGAAAGAACAGATGAGATATTTTTGAACTGAAAGACAAAGACTAATTTGATGTAGAGAATGAGAAAAAAAATAGCCCAATATTTCCAGCTGTAATGACTTGAGTCAATAATGATATTATCAGCTGAGCTGCTAATACAACTTGGAAATGAAGATTTTCTGACTTAAAACTTTATACTTAAAAATTTTAAATTTCTGAAGACACACATTTAGAGACAATAGGGAGTAAGTGGAAATTAACGGTTGGTAAAAGCCTGAATGTTAATGAAGAAGTAGAAGCACAGACTGAAA
The DNA here is from genome assembly GCF_902729225.1 of Pteropus medius. Classification (NCBI taxonomy): domain Eukaryota; kingdom Metazoa; phylum Chordata; class Mammalia; order Chiroptera; family Pteropodidae; genus Pteropus; species Pteropus medius. The sequence continues at coordinate 5,173,779 of NW_024344371.1, read as the reverse complement.
TAACGTGGCATTCTAATAATAAGAGATGAAAGAAGCAGCCAAAGAGATTTGAAAATGTTTCAGATAACAACTAAATAATGTCATGGAAACTTAGGGGGGAAAATTTTACAAACGAACCATGTCTTCCTTGTTAATTTTTTATACAGATTTTATTTCCACAAAATGACCATTATTCACTGTATCTATTTCTAAATGAATCTGATATACTGGAAAATCATAGGAAGTAGAATCGAACCAACTTTGAAATGCTGAGTTTGAGTTCCAGCTCCACAACTCATTTGGCGCATGGGCAAGGCACTTAGCTTATCTGAAGTTATGTAAAATTAAAATAATAGCATTTACTTCCTGAGGCTGTAGAAGCACTAGAAATCCTAAACCTAAGGATTTAGAAAAATGCTTGGCACATATCATTGTAAAGATTTACTAGTACGTAAATTGCTCTAATTTTCATCACTTAAGTTAGTAAATTCTAGTTAATATATACTTTTTCATATAATTTTCAAAATAAATTTATTATAATCACCTAGAGTTAGTTATTGTTTTCTTACTGTTATAAACAGTATGTGACTCTGTGCTATAGCTCCTTAATTTATCTCCTAAGAATTCTCTCTATAATTATGTTTAAATAGCTTTATGATTTTATCCCCCCCCCAGTTCCTACAGGTGTTTTTTATTTTGAATTCAAATTGATCAACATATATGAATTTACTGTGTGCAGTATTATTGTGCTAAGCATTCATTCTTAATATATCCTTTAAAAGCCATTACAAATATAAAACCTCAGATGTTAATTTTTAAAACACCATTTCTTCCTGTAGCTTGCTGTTGTTATCAGTAGTAAATCAATATTTCCCCAGGAACCTAAATTCCCATTCTCAGTAACCATGCTGCTACTTCCGCTTTTTGGGGGGTGGTTTCCTTGTATCTAATTTCTCACCAGGTCTTAACTATTTTCCCTGTCATATCTCTAATTAAGGCTATTATAATATGAACAACAACCACCACAAATAAAGGTGGTAAATTATCTCAAATAAAAGGTGATACTATAATTTTAACTATATCATTTACTTTTTTTATGAAGACAAAAAATCAGCCTATACAGAGGGATATAGTTGTAAAATATGTAGAAAAATTGTGCACCACTGAAGTAAAAAAATAACTGTGGTGTGTGTGTATGAGTGTGTGTGCGTGTGTGTTTAATAGTACATGTTTGTTTGCTGTTTAATCTTGGGCAAATCTTTATTGTGAGGTCCACTTTCCTCAAGTATGAAAACGGAAGTAATAATACACAGTTATTATGAGGATGAAATGATAAAATGGTCATAAAGTAGAAAATGACAAATGCACAACAGACCTTTCCATTTGTTTCCAGAAAGAAAGCTACAGTCTATTTAGCAGCTAAAATTCTGAAAGTTCCTGGAACAACAGTTATTAGTATTTTTTGATAAATTCTATCTCAGCCAAGTTGCATGTATTTCCAAATATGAATTCCGGGGATGTGATACTGAGGTGAGAAATGGCAGCAGGAAGGCCCTAACACAGTCCTCCGTATACAAATCATCAAACTGCCACTTCCTAAGTCCTTCCAATTATTTCCTACTTCCTTCCAGTTATTCCTACTGTAAAGGCTGTGTAACAGGAAATCATATGCTATGTGGATGACTGAGACAGTGTCTAACATAGCAACCATGAGTATTATTTATAACTATTTGTCTAAGAGGTATTTCCTTGATAATTGTACCATAATTATCCTTCTCCCTTCTCTTTGGAATGTCAAAATGAATAAGCCAGTATCTTCCAAGTTCTCTGAAATTATGAAACATATCCTTCACCTTGAGCATAAAGAGAACATATTTAAAAGTAGAATTTATATTTTAGTAATTTAAAACCTTTCCCCCAATCCAAATTATTAGTGAAATTTACAATTAGCTTGACAAAAAAATGAGAAGGATTTAGGCAATCTCCGACTTTTTGACAGCTCATTTTCAATTGACCTCAAATTGTTGTTTTTTTAACATATATTTATCACTTTTAAACGTGTTAATTGTGTTGCAAGCACTGCAGCTGGGATTAATTTAGAGAGTTTGAATTGCCGTCTCTACAGCTGGTGAACACTGAAGCAAAACTGTGAAATAAGCTTTGCTAAAAGAATTAGATAGTTTGCAGCATTAATTATTCAACCCTTTCCTTTGGAATTCTAAGAAGTCTGGTTCAAAATTATAAAAGGAATTATCTTTTTCTCATGCTATAAACAGGAATATGGCATTTGATTGTTTACAATGCTGGTTTGATGTGTACACTTCTAGGTTAATGTCTAAAACTTGCAAGTATTTTGAGAAAGACAATGCATTTCGATAACAAAATGACACAACAGCAAACAATCTAGTATTTAAAAATGACCCCCAAAAAAAAAGGTTAGAGCATCTTTAATATTTAATCATTTATTTAAGACTCTTTTTCATGATTCTTTATATCTACTTATAAGAGACACTATTCTGGAAGTCATTAATTTTAAGGCCTTAATCCTCTTCTTTTCACTCGGTCCCTATATATATATATGTCTATGAATGTATAAAAAAGAGTATAAAATGCTTGATATATATGCATTATATATATATAATGCATATATATCCACACCCTTCCAATTATATATATAAAACTTAAGACAAAATAAATATTTGTGTACATACTTCTTTGGGTATTAAGATATGGTATGGATAAGGAAAAAGTAGTGGTTTCAGGTAGTCTCTGATAGCATTTCCTCTTTAAGTTAGAAGTGAACCTCACAAATACATTTTCTTGACATTGAGCATTACTTACACAGAGGAAAAACACAAATATTTCATCAGGTCTGGTTTTATTAGCTCTGACCACAAACAATATATTTATTTGAAACTGAAGAAAATTACCTTATAATTTAATAATATGGTAGATAAAAATTGCTTTGCCAATAGCTTCAGCTTAGATTCTTAATAACTGCCTGCTATTTCGTATATTTTTTTTTTACTAAATGTTTAAACATAAATCCAAACAGAGACATTAGCATAATAAACCACATGTATCCATCACCTATGTTCAAAATTTGCCAACTCAGCCAATCACTTGTAAACTACACATAGATATCCTTTCCATCTCTAGTTTTTTCTTACAAATTTTTTCTCACAAATAACAGATCCTTCAACATATGATTCTCTATAATCTTGATTTTGCTGGTGGTATAAATATGACATTTAAGATGTTTATTCATCTCACAAATTTCCTGTAAATTGGAAACTATATCTGGAGGCTTGATCTAAATATATATATATTTTATATCTGACTCCCTGTGGCTACTTGGTTTATATGTTCCTATTCCACCAACCATGCTTCCCGATTTGCTTTCAGAGTTTTATTTCTGAAAACTTTTTAAAATTGTAGATTCAAATGATCCACAAACCAAGGGGAAGTGTATAGGCTTTCACTGAAATTTCTTATTGAAATTTCTATTTAGGATTCAGTCTTGGCCTACACTAGAATCACAATGGCTGGCTGACTGATTAGCAGGTTTCTCCCTGATCATTGTAATAACTCAGTGATTCAACAAGTAAGGACTAAGATTTATATATGCTAGCCATTGTTTAAGTGCTGGGTTTTTTAAATGCATATATAATGAAAGTTTAAGAAGCTTGCATTCCTGTAATACTCATTAATCTTGAAATATCTGTCATTACTCACCAGAAAACAAAATAATTGTACATAAACTTGCCTAGGTGAGGTGCAGTTATTAGGAGATCAATATGTGCAAACTCTAGAATATAATCTTAGCAATATTCAATTTGGGGTTTGTGTTGTAAATGTCTGTTTGGTCTAAATATACTTATTTCTTCTGATATGTAGATTTGTCTATATTTCTAGGCAAGAACCAACTGGCTTTTGTCTTTGTTAATCAATTCAACTGAATCTCTGTACTCGTTTCTTACACCCATCTTTCTACTGTTATCACTTTGACTTTTTATTTGCATTTTTTCTATTTTTTTATTAAGATAAAATATATATAACTACAATCCTAATAATTTTTATTTTTTTCCAGCTTTACTGAAGTATGATTGACAAATAAACATATTTTAAGTGTATAATGTGAATATCTGATATAATTCTAAAAGAATTTCCACCAAGTTAATTAATACTTCCATCACCTCACAGTTAGCATGTATGTATATATATTGTGAGAATGCTTAAGATCTACTCTTAGCAAATTTTAGTTATATAATATAGTATTATCAACTCTAGTCACCATGCTATACATTTATCTCCAGGAATTACTCAGCCTACGTAACTGATACTTTGTATTCTTAGACCAACCTCTTCGCAAGTTTCCTCCACCTCACAGCCCTGGCAAAATTGATTCTACTTTCATTTGAATTTGACTTCTAGATTCCATATATATATGAGATTAATGCAGTATTTATCTTTCTGTGTCTTGCTCATTTCACTTAGCATAATGTCCTCTGGGTTCATTTTCTTTGTTACAAATGTTAGGCTTTTCTCTTTTTTTTTTTTTGGTCTGTATAATTTTCTATTTTTTGTGTGTGTATAATTACATAATTATATATTTTTTCTTTTATCTATCGATCTATCTATATAATTTTCTTTTATCAATTCATCCATTGATGGACATTTAGGTTGCTTCCACATCTTAGTTATTGTGAACAATGCTGCAAAAACACAGGAGTGAAGATAATTCTTTGAAACAGTTTTTATTTCCTTCAGATATATACTCAGAAGTGGAATTTCTGGATCATATAGTTATTCTATTTTTAATTTATCCAGAAACTTCCATACTATTTTCCATAGTAGTTGTAACAGTTTATATTCCTATCAATGGTGTTACAAGGTTCCTTTTTCTCTACATCCTGACCAGCATTTGTCTTGACAACAGACATCCTAACAGATTTGAGGAGATATCTCATTGTTTTGATTCCCATTTCCCTAATGATTAGTAATGTTGAGCAGCCTTTCTTATACTTATTTACCATTTGTATGTTTTCTTTGGATAAATGTCTATTTGGGTCTTTTGCCCATTTTTCATTAGATTTTTTTTTGTTTTGACCTGTATGATTTTCTTATACATTTTAGATATTAATCCTTTATCAGATGTGTAGTATGTAAATATTTTCTCCCATTTCATAGGTTGCCTTTTCATTTTGTTGATGGGATTTTTTTCATTTTTGCTGTGCATAAGCTTTTTAGTTGATATTGTTCCACTTGTTTTTGTTGTTGTTGTTGCTTTTGCTTTTGGTCATTGCCAAAACCAATGTCAAAGAGCTTATCTACTATCTTCCACATTTTCTAAGAATTTTATGGTTTCAGGTCTTATTTTCAAGTCCTGTAATCCATTTCGAGTTGATTTTTATACATGGTTTAAGATAGGGGTCCAATTCTATTTTTTGCCTATGGATATCTGTTATCCCAACACCATTTATTGAAGGCTATCCTTTTCCCATTGTGGATTCTTTGTGCCTTTATATATATGGATTTATTTCTATTATCAGTAAGTGTAATACCTCCAGCTTTTGCTCTTCTTGCTCAATATTGCTTAGCTATTGGGGGCCTTGTAGGTCCCCATGAACATAAGGATTTTTTCTATTTCTGTGAAAAATTCCATTGGAATTTTGATAAAGATTACACTGAATCTGTATATTACTTTGGGTAGTATGGACATTTCCACATTATAATTTTTCCAATCCATAAACACAGAATATCTTTCCATTCATCTCTGTCTCTTTCATTTCTTTCATCAGGGCCTTACAGATGTCTGTGCACAGATCTTTCACCTTCTTAATTAAATTTATTCTTAAGTATTTTTATTCTTTTTGATGCGCTTGTAAATCAGAGTTTTCTTAATTTCTCTTTCCAAAAGTTTGTTCTTAGTGCATAGAAACACAACTGATTTTTGTAGATTGATTATGTATCCTGCAACTTTACTGAATTTGTTCATTAGTTCTAACAATCTTTTGGTGGAGTCACAGGTTTTATATGTATAAAATCATGTCATCTGCAAAATAATTGTACTTCTTCCTTTATAATTTGGATAACTTTTTCTTGTATAATTGCTCTGAATGGAACTTTTTAGCTTTCCACTATTGGTCTTGTCATACACAGCTTCTATTATGTTGAAGTACACTGCATCTATACCTTACCTGATGAGTTTTTATTATGAAAGGATGTTGCATTTTGCTAAATGCTTTTTCTACATTGATTGAGATGATCATATTATTTTTATGCTTCATTTTGTTAATGTGAGTATCATATTTATTGACTTGTGGATGTGAACCATTCTGGCATCCCTGAAATAAATCCCACTTAAACATACTGTATAATCCTTTTACTGTGCTATTCCAATCAGTTTGGTAATATTTTGTTGAGGATTTTTAAATTTATGTTCATCAGGGATATTAGCTTATAATTTTCTTTTCTTGTAGCATCCTTATCCAGCTTTGGCATCAAGGTATTGCTGGCCTGTGAATTTTTCTTTTGATTTATATATTTTATATGTATTTTTTCTTTCTATGATCTTTCTATCAGATACATGAATTGCAAATACATTTTGTCTCTCTGAGACTTGAATTTTCATCCTCTTAATGGTGACTTTTGATAAAGAACAGTTTTCGATTTTAATGCAGTCCAATCTTCCCCTTTTCCCTTTGTGGTTGGTATACTTTGCACCATTTAAGAAATCTTTCTTACTTAAGATCCTGTTTCATTTTACAGCTTTAATTAACTGTCATATTTAGATATTTAATTTGGGCAGATTAGAAGTGCCTTTAGTATTCTCCTTTCCCCAGAGGAGCTCTCAACAAATGATTGATGGGAATGGGAGTCTATGCATAAATATGTCAACTCTCTTACTCCACAGGTAAGATAACACTGAGCTGTGAGTTTATATTGCATTTTGGTTTTCCCAATGGGGCTAAAATTAATTGTTAAAAGTGGTAACTGACTTGATAAGCCACGTTTTATTAGATGACTTCAATTTCCTTTTCTTATCCATTCTCCTATCAAATTTACTTCACTACCCAATTATATTATTTGTACTAGGATTCTTGTTTTACGGTCTACTTGTGGAATAAAGACAGTTATGCCAGAAGTGGCCTCAGGATGAAGATTCGCAGGATTGGATACTGGAAATTAATAACTTGTTGACCAGAAAACAAAAAGAATCCAACTGCTGATGGCATGCAAAAACTCTGGCAGGCTAAGTCATCCTTACCATGGGGAAAAGACAAGTTATTGTACTTTTCAGTTCCTATCTCTAAACATGACAGCTCTCGGTAGGCTTATTTAAATTTTGGAGACAGCACATAATACATGTGAACAATCTAGTTTTATGAATTTATTATATAATTCTGATGGAAGTTTGATTGGGGTTCAAAATAAGATAGTACTCTTAATAGATTCATACTATAGGACAAGTGGCTCTGTACCTTGTCTCAGACAGCTTTTTGCTTCTTCTGGTGCTTATAGTATTGATAGTAGGCTGAGTAACTCTGTGGAGTCTTTGACAAGTCCCAGTAAGGGACTCATAGAGCAGATTTCTAGGGCTCTTTAGTGAGTTCATGCTTTCTACAGCAGAGAACTAATTGTTCAAAGGAAGCTCCTGGTATGCTACTATGCTCTAGTAGAAACTACATGCCTGCTCATATGACATCAAGTGACTTTTACCAGAGCAACCAGCCATATAGAGTTTATTATCAGACCTACCAAATCATAAGATCAATATGTATACTGGCAATTAATTAAGTGATTGAAAGGGTAGATTCAGATTTAGAGGGCACAAATGAATTATATGAATAGATGGCTTAGATTCCTATGTCATCTATGACTGCTGCACCGAATTCTGTCAACTATGACTATTGCAACTATGACTGTTGCACTCAACTCATACTATGGCCTTGAGTGGGGAGGGGTGTTTCCATATGACCAAGTGATGAATAAGGAAAAATTCTAGGCCTTGTTTAACCATGAGGTGGAGGAAAATCCAAATACAATGTAAACAGAAAAAATAAACATAACTGTTATAAATAATAACATAAAAGCACAGCATAGGGTGGAAAAGAAAAGAACTAACCTCAGTAAAGTTGGAAAATAGTGTCTGGGCCATCTTCATCTAAGATGAAAGAACAGAAAGTACAAAAGGTACACAAATATTGTACTCTAGTTAATAAATTTGTTTTTCACAAAGATATGGGTAAGCAATTCTGAAATTATTTGTATTATAGGATTGACCACATAAGTAAATATAATATACATAAAGATATTATTTTTCACTCTCAAAGGAATTACAAATATAAAAAGGGTAAAAATTAGAATGAACACTGTGGGGGTAAGATTAGAACTGGAGGTATCAGTATGAATTAAATGGTTTTGTATACAAACATAGAAATACACAGGAAAAGATAGGTAGACAGCAATCTCACTTCTGTGTGTGTGTGTGTGTGTGTGTGTGTGTGTGTGCAATAAATAATTAGAGGTTTGCAAGTAGAATTTTGATGATTAAATGGAAAAAAATGTGGAAATCATTACAACAATTGCACAATTTCTAAGACCAATGTAGTAGTAAAAGGAGTTGGGTCCTAGGTCAAATTAGATAAAAACCTGCATAAGATGAGCCCACCTCCCTCAGTTTTTATCTTCTAATATGAGTTGCTGTTTTAAATCCCAGACACCTTTGCAGTAAAAAGTAAAATACATAAGAGTATCAGCAATGACTCGCTTGGTCTTAAACTATTTAAATTTGATAAATTCAGGCAAAGAAGGTCCAACCATTACAGTTATCTTTACCATAGTTTACCACAGTAAGAGTTTGTGATCACAGATAAATTATTTGTTTTCCCTTTGCATTATCTGGAACTTCAACTCTGGATAGTTCATCAGAAGTGATTGCTTTGTAGGCAGTTTGCTATCCCAATATATGCTAACTTATAATATCTGGCATTCTTAGGTGATTATTTTAAAGCCATCTAGCATACATCAGTATGTCAGTACACTTTCCCAGGCTGCATTGTTATCAGTGACTTTGTTGGTTTCCGTGAAGAAGAATAAAGAAGACAGAATAGACAAAATTAGTGTTTACCTTGAACAATTTAAATTATTTAAAATATTTAAAGTAGATTTTAAATTTTTTATTATGAGCAGTTAATTAAAGAAAATAACATGAATTATGGTGAAATAAAAAAAAATGTAGACTATAAAAAAGAAATAGAAGGTAGAAATAGGTAAAGAAGGGAAAAATACAGGAAAGTGACATTAAAAAACACAAGCAATTGAAAATACAGATTTAAATATGAAGATAGATATGGGAAGAATAAAAAATGAAGTTGCTTATCTTTAATAAAGTTTATGGTATTAGCAAATTACTCATAAAACGTCACTCAAGCTTCCAAATATAATTCCTTCAAATCACTTCCTTTTACAAAATGAAATCAGTAGTTATTACAGTTCATCAAATATTTTACCTAAAAACATTTGTAAATATCATCTAAATGTCTCACACAAAGCGTCTGGCATTTTGTACATCTATGACTATACTACAGTGATATATTAAGTGATTACAGAGTTGAGTAGATCTTAATGCTTTGTACTGTAGAAGCGACATAAAATGAATACAAAGTTTTACATCAAGGCCACTAGCAAGTGGCTTGGTATAGATGAGTCAAAATCTATTTTCTTGTTGCCTGAGAGTAAAGCAGTGGGAGGCTGCCCAAACATCACCTACAAGTTCTAGATGGTATGAGGAGCTAGTCTGGGGGCACTGCCTTCCAAGGATTTGATATGTCACCTTGGGAAAAAACACTTGTGTTTTCAGGGTTAATGTCTCCTGTGTTGTTGTTTACCTTGTGTAGGCTATCAGGGCACAAACCATGAAGACCAATGGCTCAAAATTTTATCTCCACTACTTCCTAGACATCAGAAGAGGTCTCCAAGCTCCCAGATAAATGCAAAACTCCAAGCCAAAGTGGCTAGGTACTACTAAGTGCCACAGTGCCTACTGTTAGACTAAGCGCACATTACTGAGATCAAAAGGCCTAGCAGTCCTCTCTAGAACCAGAGCCACCACTGCTCTCCTGGGATGGGTGGCAACCCCAAACCCTACAGGTTTTGTAGGCGGATACCTATGAACAGGCCCATGATGGACCACCAGGAATTTATCCAGTAAATACCCAAAGGGTTCAAACAGAGGCAGACAGAAGACTAAAACAGAAACTAGTGATTTCAACTACCTAGAAATACAAGCTGTTCTAAGAATTTTGTTAAAAAAGACAACGAAGAAAGGACTTATACTTGGGGCAAGGGGGCTAAGTGTGTTGTCCCAAAGAAAGGCTGTGATAGCCGTCTAAATATAAATCGCAGTCTCTGAGAGGTGGACTGAGAAGCCTTGAAAGGAGAGAATACTGCCGACAAGGCAGGTCTCCAGGCCCCTTTCCTTCTCCCCACCACCTTTTCTTGTAGCCTAGAACATCTGCACTGTGCGATAGCAGTAAAAACAGAAAGTAAAAATCCTGGCTTCAGGCATCTAAAACAGAAAAAGAAAAAAAAAAAAGAAAAACAATTTTTTTAAATAACATAGATATGGGGAAGAAAATAAACTGTAAACATAAAAATCATATATAACGTGTAATATATAACATATAATATCGTATCATATATATCATATATAATGTGTATTATATATAATGTATAACATAATATTATAATATACATATATCAAAACAAAAATAATTTGATCCAATTGGAAATCCAAAATTTGCTAAAAGAATTTACATAACAAAAATATTAAAAAGGGCACTGATTGGCATTTTTGCCTGTACGATGTAGGTTTTATTTTAATTTTAACATCTTCTGAAATGTACTAATTAACAAAGCTTCATGGACCTAACAAATACAAGGGCTCAAATTACAGTTACACCTGGTTATTCCATTAGAATTAAACATGGCACTCCCTATAATCTTAGGAAAGTAACACAAAAATAGGGATGAGTCACTTTATAAATTTCCATAATCATAGTACCCGATGCCCTAAAATATCCCATAGTTGTCACAGACACTCAAACTCAATTAGTAGTATATTCAAATAACTTAAGTCTTTGACATTTACAAACTGGCTTGTTAAAATGGGGCCCCATGACTTCTAGTTGAAATAGTTAATATGTTTCAATTTAAGTTAAAACAAGTCCTTATAACTATTAAAACTTATTATGTAAGAAGGTCTTATCCCCACTGCTTCCCCATTTGACAATACAATTTTGCCTATTCTTAAAGATGGAAAGAATACATGGTAGATTTCTACAACCTTAATGATATGGTTCTATCCTCTATACCTAATACTTAATATTATTAAAATTATTCCACCCAAATGGCAACGAGTAAATGCTTTGCTATTACAGATTTAGCTAATATGTTCTTTCTAGTACCTATTTCAACAACCTCTCGGTTGCAGTTTGCCTTCACCTCCAAAGAGACACAGTACATCTTTACGAGGCTACCTATGGTGCACCTCAACAGCTTTAACATTACACACAATCTCTGAAGACAAGGTATAAACTATATCATATCCACCTTCCTCCAGGGGTACAGGTATGTCATTAAATTGATGACACACTTATAAAAGACATACAAGTCCAATATGGTATAGTCGTTTTGGGGTTCTGTTGGCAACATATTCTTCATTTACAATTTTTATTTGATCTCACTGATGCTGTTACAAATCAGTCTCTCTTAAATGGGGAATCCTCCAACAAAAGGCTGTAAAATCACAGAAATTAATATCAACAGACACTCATTAGTTTTCTCAGAGGCTTCTTTACCATAGAGGCTTTGGCAATCTTGTCTCATGCATCCTGGAGTCTCTGGACACACCTATGATGGCCATAAGTTGCCCAAAGGCTTTTGATGCAAGATATTGCCTCTGTCAGCCTTTACTATAAACAATTAAAACAAAACTTTCTGGCTGTATACTAGGTTCTCTTGAAAACAGAGGCTCTCACAGCCCCTGAATCTGTGATGCTCCATATCCAGATGCCCATTATACCTTGGATCATGGACGCAATACCCTACAAGGTCAGCATGGCTACTGAGACCATTCTTTAATACAGAATGGAGCTAAATGTAAGCCTTCTGGCATATTTCGCCTGCAGGAAGAGGTGGGTGCCCTGTTCTGAGTTTTTCCCGATGTCATGGTCCTAGAGAAGATTACCTTTCCCAGAGCCTCTGGCTACCTAAGAGATCTTGTGATTAACTGAGTAAACAACAATGGGAGCTCACTGTCTATACAGATGACATAGAAGTCATCATTAACGCTGGAGCTCAATGGAATGTTGCTGCTTTCTATCTGAATGTCCCTGGTAAAGGATAACACCCTGAGTCAACACAACTGGCCAAATTTCAGGAAAATTATCTTGGCACTGGATGCTCTGGCCAACAAATGGCCACATCTTCATATTTATTCTAAAATTTGGTCCATTACCTAAGAGTTTTTCCTGTCAGGGTAAAAAACTTGGGAATCACTTGTCTCACAGATAATAGTAGTTTCCTTGAACATTTCCTTTTTAAACTCCAGTCAAATGGACCTCTAAATGGATCTCTATCTTGCCCCAGGCCTTAATCTCTTCATTTAAAGCCTCTTGGTAGACATACTTCACACTAACTTAAATATACCCATAGCTCTTTCCTATCTATATTTAAAAGGAATATGTCTCTCCTCCATGTAAATAAAGAATTCATTATATATGAGGATCTTTAATAATGTCTCCCTATTTTTATAAATTTCCCATCTTATCCTTAGCCTACACAGGGTGATGGCCAGAGTGAGGTGCATTCTCTCCTGCATTCTTGAACCACAGATTGTCCCCTACACTAGGCAGCTGCCTATTTAGCAAGGGAACATAAACTTCCACCACCCAAAAAAACTTCCTATTTGGTTATAAGAGGTTAATAATTAATCTAGGCTCTCACTCTATTCCCCTCCAGGAAATTATAGTTAGTACTACAAGGCTATTCCCAAAAAGGGAGATAGAAAACTCCAATTCAGTGAATAAAAATCATATTTAGAGATAATAAAATCACTACTGTATCCCATAATGATGAAACCAAACAATGCGTACTTGGAAACATTACATGTTGTAGGAAAATCAACATCAAACAGCTAAAGCTTGCCAAGTGCAGCTGTACATCATTCTATTGTCCAGTGTTCTTGTTACTATTGGTCTAGCTGCATTCACTAGTTTGCAATCCAGAGGCCCAAACCTTCCAACTACGTTATTCTTTCAACTAGACATGGCAAAGGCTGAGACCCTTATGCCACTGAGTTTGGATAATACAAGCCCTTTCATCCAAGGACCTCCCTGGCTTGCCCATCACCAACAAGTGGGACAAAGGGCCCACACTATTTGGCTAAATTAGTAAGCCTGACTATAGGCTAATGCTGGAGTCCCAGTCTTAGCCTCATAATACCATAGAGTCATACAAACAAGACCCCCGTCAACTATAGTGGGTACTCATTTGGAAAGAATACCTGAGTTCCCTATCCCTGATGACATCACCCAGCTCGGGACCTCACAGTTGGAGATGATGTCACATCAGATGACACCACGCCAGTCCAAAACTTTGAGATGTCTCACCAGACATGACTTAAGTCTCTATGACAAAGACAAGCTCATACCCGAGACATTAAAACATTCATTGCAGTAACACTCACAGTTTGCCTCTCCTAAGTTGTTGACTAATTGGACACAGGACAGTTTTTGCTATTCTCCCTATACATTAATAATAGCTCATGATCATGTTATACTCCATGCTCTTGCTAAATGTACACTCTTTTACCACCACATCTAATGGGAAATCTGGTAGAAGTTACTGCTGGCTGTGCCATTCTAAAAAATAATGAAGACTATTGCTTCCCTCAAAAGGTACCTGCCTCATACAGTCAACTCACTGACCTTCTAGGGAGAGGACCATTTCCAGTGCTTTTTCCTACTCACCCCCTCCAGCTTTCCACCACAATCTTCCACTCAGTGTCTCAACCACAGACATAACACTATCCCTTCCCCTTGATTACACACAAATACCACTAAGCTTTGCATATACCTTACTATATCATTAGTTTATACCCAACAACGTAACTGCAAGACCTGCCACCTCGACCCAAGATATTATTTGTCAACTAATATATAGAGATGAAATATAGATATATACTTTTAAAACACTTCACAACTCTACCAATATATTGTTAGAGATCTTGTAAATTTCAGATTTGCTTTATAGCTAAACTTAGTTATGAGCCAGCCTATAAAGACTCCTTATTATTCTACTTATTTTTTTTTCCTTTTTTACTCTCATAATAAAATGTTATCTTTGCTATTTAGGGCAACTAATGCCCTACTGTCTAAAAGTCTCCTTTACATTGAAGGCTACACAAATACCCAAATAATCAAGTTCAAAATTGATGTCAAGACATCCAGGAGTCATTTGTAATATAGTTTTTAAAAATGCTATCTTGACCCAGTTTTGAGGCACTAGAGGTCACTTACATTTTCTGAGAAGCTATTTACGATGCATTTCTGTAAAGTTACACCAAATGTGCCTGCTTCTCCTGCCTTCTCTTCCACTTCACCTCCTCCGCCTCTGCCACCCAGAAACAGCAAGACCAACCCCTCCTCTTCCTTCTCATGCTCAGCCTACTCAATGTGAAGACAACAAAGATAAAGATCTTTATGATGATCTACTTCCACTTAATGAATAGTAAACAATTATAATGACATACAGTGAACAAACTTATTTGTTGTGCACATGTGTCTTCATATGAAAATCTAATAACTGTACAGTGAGAATGGTATGTTTTTGTACCATCACCATCATTGCCTAAGTATTCATCATGTAGAACATCATGTGCAAGACTTGTACAGAAACGATAGCCTATCCTGACATAGGTATAAGGTGAGTAACATTTAATATAAAATTAATTATTTTTTTTACTATTTTATAACTGCTTTCAAAGAATTTCATTACCATACAGTATGCCTCTCTCTCTCTCATAACTGGAGAAGCTGCTTATCAGTCTATTGTCACAGGTAACTTTTTTTTTAATGTAAGAATGTTTCTAATACTATATTATTATGACTGTAATAATATAAAAATTATATAAGGATTCATTCATTACTGTATAGGCTAGGCTACCATGAGTATGCATATTGATTCCACTAGACTATCATAAAGAATCATAATGCTACTTCTTTGTTACCAATGCACAAATTGTTACATCTGTAAATAAATAGAAATTTATTTTTCACATTTTCTTTTCATTTTTGATATCTAGTGTTAGTAACACATATCATATCTACTGTGTTTTGTATCATATATGACAATATTGATGTTGGTACTGACAGACAAGTGACTCATCTTATAAACAGAGGATGTAAATTACAGTATAAATACAGTACAGTACTGTAAATGTATTTTCTCTTTATTATTTTCATAATATTTTCTTTTCTCTAGCTTACTATATTGTAAGAATATAGCATATAATACATGTAACATACAAAATATGTGTTAATCAACTGTTTATGTTATCAATAAGGGTTTCGGTCAACAGTAGGCTATTTAGTAGTTAAGTTTTGGGGAGTCAAAAGTTACAGATAAATTTTCGAATGCATGTGTGCCAGTGTCCCCAAGCCCTACATCATTCAAGGCTCAACTGTCTATTGTAATAAAATTTATGTAAATTCCTTTGGGGCCATTATTAAGTAAGAAAGGTTTACTTGAACACAAGTACTGTGCTATCATGAGAGTTGATCTGATAACCAATATGGCTACTAAGTGACTAAAGGCAGGGAGCTTATACAGCATGGATACACTAGACAAAGGGATGATTCACGTCCGAGGAGGTACAGGGTGGTTTGGCATGAGATTTCATCATGCGACTCAGAAGAGCATGTAACTTAAAACTTATGAATTGTTTATCTTTAGAATTTTTTGTTTAACATTTTTGGACCATGTTTGACCATGAGTAACTGAAAATGTGAAAAATACTGTGGATAAGGGAGGCTATTGTATTTATATAGAATGACTTTGTCTAATGCATGCTGACTCTGACAAGCATAATATTCAGATAGTATATTTAGGACAATATACATTCTATGGAAGATACCTGAGAATATTTATGTTTAACATTTATAAAATTGATTTTTATATCACAATAAATATGTTCTCATTTTTCTTCCCCTTGATTAATTTCTAGTTCTTTCATAGACTCCTTCTGTTTTAGTTTTGCATTCAGTGGGTTGAGTGTGCAGTTGGAACTATTAAATCAATAGAAGGGTGAAATACTGCTCATACTCTTGATTTGCTTTCTCATCTTGTTCTTACCAGAGAGGGTGTTCAGAGGTCTGTTTATAATGGAAAAAGAGAGCTATTATATTGCTATCTTAATTCTTGCTTACCTTTCTCAAAGGATTTAAGTTTATGGTTGACTAATAAATCTTAAGAAAATAGTAAATTATGCTTTTCCATTTTTTTCAAGGCCAACTCAGATGGTAGGAATTTCTTGAGTTCTCAGAGAGGATAAGTCTTTATGTGGTGTGGAGGTAAGGACATCACTTGCCAACTAGGCAATTGAAGTTTTCTAATATTTAGATGTGGTCTTGGTGCTATACATACTGTCATAAAATTACATTATATTGAATATTTACTATGTATCCGATACTGTTGTAGGACTTCAGGAAATCTTATTTTTAAATGCTCTAACTGAGCTCATATCTTTGTAAAGAGAGTGATCAAACAAACATAATTTCAAATACTACTAGTCACTTGGGTCCTCCAAAAAGCAGAAACTAAGATGAAGTAAAGAGTTTAACCAGTTTGGGGGATAATGTCTATGAATAATAAAGGGACAAGGGGGCACAATAGGACAGGAAAGCTTTCAGACACTATGCTGATCTGACACCTGTGAAAAGAAACAGGGAGAAAGTAAGATTGAGCTAGGAGAATTCCAGGCTATGATGCAGATCTGACAAACACTTGACCAACTGAATGTGAATTTTTGGAGCAAAGACTGCCAATTAAAGGCATCTCACTTGAACAGAAATGATTTGGCCTTATTGCCCTCAAGGTTCTGCAGGGAAAGAGTGTGAACTGTGGCTGAAAAGCTGAGACTGATACTGAAGGTGGTGCAGCTAACCATCCATTGTCCATTAACTTGACTTCTTGAAGCTCAATGAAAATTGTCTTGAGAGGTGTGAGCAATGCCATCCTTTTGGCTGTCACAAATGACATTCCCTTGAAAATAAAGTTGTGTGAAGAACAGAGTATAATGAATGGTGTGGAGAATGGTGCCATTTTAGATAGGTTATTTAAAACATAAGTTAATTGAAAGGCTCTTTCAAGGGTAATATTTGATTGGGGAACATTAGAAAGTTGAGGAAATAAGCCATATAGAAAATCTGAGAAAAGTAGTCCATACAAAGGAATAGTAAATGCAAAAGGCTTGAGGTAGAAGTTGTGTTTGGTAAGGAATAAGAAAGAAAACTGGCCTAGCATATAGTGAGCTTTTTCTTGGAGTAAGGTTATTGTGACATAAAGGTATATATGAAAGAGTAAATGATCAAAAATAGCCAGAGAAATCCTAAATATAAGAGCATATGGTGGTGGAGATGATAGCTCATAAAATATTCTGTAAAATTTCTCTAATTAAAAGTATATATTCATGCATGAATGGATAAACCACTGGAGAGAACTAGACAATAAAAAATATTCACAAAAAGTTGTAAAATTTAGTATTCAATAAAAACAGTTTAAGATAATTCAGAGAAGATGTATATATATATTTTTGCAATGGCATTGTGGCATCTGAGCAGACATATTGAACAAATAACTGAAATGGATATGATCCCCCACCACCACACTATAGAATTAATGCAGTTAGATCAGAATTCTAAATTTAAAAATAATGACACCATTCGGGATCGTAAAGCATGAATAAATTCTTAGATTTCTTTAATAACTTTTGAGTGGGTAAAATTTTCCTATGATTTAGAATTCAGAAGCAATAAAATGAAAGATTGATCAATTTGATTACAAAAAATTAAAGAAGAAAATGCCTTTGTGTATGGTAAACACATGAATACATACCCATACAATCATTCTATAAACTCAAAAGAAAAATGACCATCTGCGGAAAATATGCAACATATCTTATACAGAGGTCTACTATACAAAGATTGTCTAAAATTTTTTTTAAAAAAGACCAAAAAACATCTAAAAACACAGAGAATATGTTCATATGCCTTACGGATATTTTCCTAGTTTAATAAAATAAGAAAAACAAATTAAAACATTAAGATATCATTTCTTATCCAAATGTCAAAAACTTCAAAAGCCTAACAACGTATTCTGTAGGTAAAAGAAGAGTGAGACACTTTTGTACATGCTGGTAAGGAATACAAAATAGTAAAATTCTTGTGATGGGGACTATGGAATTTTCTTGAAACTTGCATACATATTTATCTTTTCATTTAACAATTTCACTAAAAATATACCAAATATAACCTGTCAAGATTCAAAATAACATATGATTAAGACTATTCACTGTGATATAACCTGTAAACATAAACTACTGGAAACAATCCAAAGGTCTATCAGCAGTGAACTGGTATGTACTCTGGTATATATGCAGCACAAAAATGAATGTGGCAGAATTTCTAGATATAAATATGTAGTGATTTCCATAATATATTATTACATAAAAAAGAATCAAGATGTAAAAATTGTATTATGAGAAATTTCCATAATCTGAGAGATGGGAATTTGTGGGCCTTTAACTAAGTAATTTGGCCTACTAACTTCTAAGTAGCCATCATCTATATGTTTCTCAGAATTAAGCTCCTGCATCCTACAGCAGTGACATTAATATTATACTGGCACTATTATACTGGCTTTTCTCCTTCCTTGTCATATCTCTCTATTTCCTCCTTCCCACTTCCTAGGTTCATCTCATAAGTAACAAGCTCACACCTAAAACCTTGTCTCTGGCTCTGCTTTTGAGGGCACCAAAATAAAGACACCAAGCAACTGCATAATCTGAGAAGTCCTTAGACGTTTCTCCATGGTGGCTATACTATACACTAGTTCTCAATAAATTATTCATTGATGAAAAATTCCTCTAAATCAAAACAAGTCCGTGATGGTGCTTCTTAAGACACATGAACTTGGCAAAATAAAAAATGTTAGTACTATAGATTTGATTTTTTTGGTGGGGGCTGAATCAAGCTTTAATGATCTTATTTTAAAATCAAATTGTATCATACCTACAAAGACCATTATATGTTGCTATAATAAAAACCCAAAATTAGCAACAGATATTATTTGCATTTTAAATATGTAACTAATCATTAGTTGAAGATTTTAAATAACATATGAAGACATACGTTATTTTCCAGGCTACAATGTGATCTTACTGTACTTTGCTTTCTATATTGGTATATGACTTCTCTGTTACTTTATATGACTTTTGCAGGAAACTTGGACACCAGAAAATAGGTGATATGTTCGAAACATACATAATATGCAATTATGGACCGGGACACAATTTATAGATAAAAAACCATGACCTAGGATCTATATCATGACCACTATCATGTAGATTCCTGACAGTTGAATACTTGAACTGTATCTCTAAAATTGAAGTCTGAAGCCCTTTCTATTATAATAGGCCAAAAAGAGATAACTACATAAAAATTTGTATATGATATTGCTTGTTTAATGCAAAAATGTTAGCAGAGTTATGCAACTACAGTCTTAACCTATTTTAGCATGAATGCATGTGAGGTTTTTTTTCACTAACAATTATTTTTCTCTTGAGTCATAAATTTGGTTCTCATTTACCTCATTTTCTCCTAACCATTTTATCTATAGAAATATTTCCTTTATTAGAAAAGTTTTTGAAAACATTTATTCACATTGTCTGTGCTAGCAGGAATTAACTTTATATTTCTTATTTTGAAAATTAATCAAGTTTTTAGCCTGAACTATTGATAGATTTCATTTCTTATTATGAGATGCACCCGGAGTTCCAATATCGTGTACCATCAAATAGGGTTTTATTTATTCATCATTTTCATTATGAGTAATCTTTATGCTCAATATTTTAGTCATCTGAATAAGTAGCAAAATTATACTGTACAATGCCATGAAAATGAGGTTAGTCTATGTACAAGTCAAGTGAAAAGACTTTCTCTCATCTCAACTGAATTTGTGAACTAATAAATAATGTAAGAGGGAAAAGACTGGCTGCTGAAAATCAATTCCACTATCTAAAGTATATTAATATGTTGAAAATATAGAGAAACTGTAATAAGCCAAGTCATTGCAGAAGTGAGAGGGAAAAAATGTAATAGGTTGCAAGCTAGAATTTTATTATATATAATATTATCACATCACATTTGGTCAAAAGATCATGATCCAAGTCAAACTTTCTAAAATAAGGCATCAATCTCTAGGAGGCATTGTTATAAATAAACCTATCAAGTAAGATTTGAGGAGTCTTTAAAGGTTCAATATAAACCCTCTTTCATTTTGTGTTGAGTAGTCTCTCAAATTCTAATTTTATGACATATTTTTATCACATTGACTCTCAAATGAAAAAAATAAAATATATTGTAATGTTCTCAATGAAAAACTTGCTCTATTATCTAATATTATCAAAATTGCTTAGAAGGAATAAAAATATTAGCATTTTGTCTCAAAGCCAAATCTGATTTTTTAATTTTTAAATTTGTATATGACAATGGCTGTCCTCAAAATTAAGTGAAAAAATGGATAAAAAAGTTTCAACAGAATATCAAATTATCTAAATTTAGTATGAGCAACACTTTCAATGTCAAAGTGAAAGGTAGATTATTATTGACTTTGTTAGCAAAAATTCAAGTTTATAATATGAGGATATTTTTCAAAATCACAGGCACTCATTTCCAAAGGAAAAAAGATAGTGCTCAGTCTTCTTTGTTCACTATAATATCTGAAATAATTTTTTCTTTATGCACTTTTGACAGTCTCAAAATCAGGTATTATTCTGCCTTTAAAAGATTAACTTTTCAATGAATTATAATATATACTGACAAATGCATAAATCAAAAGTATATAGGCCCTCAACAAAAAGACAAAAAGAATTTTTAATGAACAAAGGACCTGCACAGACATTTCTCCAAAGAAAAACATACTAATTCTCAATAAGCACACAAAAAAATACTCTGTATGATGTCAAAATAACCTCAAAGAGAGTCTTTACACATAGATAGGACATAAAATTTAGTATATTTCACAGTGTAAGGAGCAACCATGCTGTGTCCAACACAAGTCGTCCTCATTAACCTTTAATATTTTTTGCTTTCTGAAAGAATAATCTTGTTAACCATACCATAAATTTTCCTTATTTTAAATTCTTTTTTATCCATTTTAGATCCATGGTTATCAATACCATGCTGCAAATCTGTTAACTTTTATTGTCATTTAATGTACTCCAACACAAGCAAAACACCTGAGTCACTCTTCGAAACTTCCTATACTTCCTCTTTCACAGCCATTTCTATCACTAAATCCTGTCTATTTTTACCATCTAAATTTTTCCAAATTCATATTCATCAGTCCATCTCCATTGCTACTAGTTGGGTCTAGACTTTTATTTTTCTAAATGTATTTTAGTTTAATTTACAGAGTGTGTGTGTGTGTGTGTGTGTGTGTGTGTGTGTGTGGTGTCACTGTATGAATCAAGATAAGAAAGTTGTCCATCACTCTAAAAAGATCCCTCATGGCTTAGTGTTCAATTTCCCCACCCCACACTCTAGGCAATAACCAATCTGAGTTTTATCACTAAATGTTAGTTTTGCTTATTCTAGAATTTCACATGAGTGAAGTCATAGAGTATGTACTCTTTTTTGGTATGGCTTTTTTTTTTTTTCCCAGCAAAATGTTTTTGAAATTCATCCATGTAATGTCTATCAGAGGTGTGTTCTTATATTTCTGTCACAGTCCATTATGGGAATATATGAAAAAGTGTTAATCCACTCAAGTTTGTTGGGCTTTTGAGTTATCTAAAATATATCTATTATAAATAAAGCTGCTATGAATGTTTGTTTTTGAACATATGATTTCATTTATTTTTGATAAATATCTAGGAGTGGTATTGCTATTTCATATGTTAAGCTTGTGTTTAATTCCATAAGAAACTGTCAGTGTGATTTCAGTTTTGGCGCATGAAGAAATACCTGTCAAAGGAGTGGTTGTCCCGCTTTAAGTAACTGGGTGGGGGGCGGGGGAACAGGAAAAAAAAGAAACAATGGTTTTCAAATGTTGCATAACAGGTAGTACAGATTGCATCTCCTAAGAGAAGACAAACAAATGAGATGAGCCTGGCACTTGTGCCATCTTACTGCTATGGTATAGTCTCCAGGTCTCAGTGTAGGAAATGAACTCAAACTCCTTGACTCCTTTTGCTGAAATAAGAAGGCTACAATCAGAATTCAAGGAAACTGAAGTGGCTAGAATTTGCAGGGCAGAGTTGCATGGCGAGGTGGGGAAAGCTGCACAGAGAGAGGGCTTCTGAGAGATGATGAACAGTTTCCTTGAGTCTTTGGTTGTACTCAATTTCTACATATGTGGAATGAAACTCCACAAGGCTTAAGGAAAGAACCAAAGAAAAAAATAAATCAAACAATTCCCAGAGCCCACAGTACCAGCTTGGAAAGAACTCCTACTCCTCAGGATACTCAGGATCTTCAAAAGAGTCTTTCCCTAGAATAAAGGCTGCTTTGTCCTTACCCTACCTATGCTAGAAAGGAAGTGCCAAATGAATCAATTTTGTGAAAAATTTAACTGAGTGCCAAAATAAAGTCCTATACTTTTCAAAATGGTATACAGTTGATTACTAATGAATAAAAGAGTATTAAAACAATTCTGTATATTTTCTGTTCCATAACAAAGGAAATAATACACAAACTAAGCCAATGAGAAGTTACAGAAATCAAATGGAATCCTTATAAGTCAGAATGAACAACTGACCTTGTAATAACACAGGACATTGAAAACACACACACACACACACACACACACACACACACACACACACACACCAGATTGGAATTATTATTTAGTAAAAGAAATCCCTATGAATATCAATGGAGTTTCAAATCCCTAAACCAAAGGAGCTGTTATTTCCTGCCAAATTAACTGACATTGAGAAAAAGGAGCTATTTGAAGAAGCTCTGATCATAAATTATTATATTCGAGTCATTCAAATCTAGTCAAACTTTTAAAGATAAACTCTTCACAATGCGTGGCTTGTGAAAATTCTACTGATTAACTTACTATGACTTGGTTCAAGATGGGTCAAGTACTTTCCAAATATATGTGCTAAAGAAACTATAAAGTTAGATACAATTCAAGAAACTTAGGTACAAATTATGAAAAAAAATGTTGATGGATAGCATAAGAAGAACATTTTGTGAATTTTATTTTATTTTTAATTATCCAAATATTCCTGAGGAAGCAGCAAGGCTTGAGATTCTTGGGCTCCAAAATTTTTATGTTGTATTAATTATTATCCAAAATTTAGTTTTTTTCCTAAACTTGGCTCTTGATTTATTTTATAAAGATAGTGCATTAAAATTTATATTAGAACTTGACTTGGTGAACTTGAATTTGAAAAGAGTAGAAAAAGGTACGAAGACTGATAAAAACAAATTTAAGAATTTTAAAGTTTTGTCTATGAATATTAAAACTTTTTTATTGCTGATTAAATATTTCATTTATTCAACAAAGTATATTACATGAAAATAATTATGCACATATTATACTCACATTTAATTTTAATAAACATTCAATTTTATTTGAAAATGACATCTCCTCTACTTTGGATTTCAGACTTCTCCTTTCTAAACTTAACATTACTAGTTAGAGAACTTCCCATAAAGGAGAAGTACTTGATTCCTTCTACTCTTCACTTTAAAACTTTATTCCTTTTTCTGTATAGCACTCAATAGTTCTGAAGTAGCAGAAAATGTAAAGTTACTTCTTCTTAAAGAGAACATTAAGCAAAGGTTTTTAACTTCACAGACACCACGCTCCTAAATAAACCTAATTCCAATTCACCATTAAGAGTGTACTACACTTCAGGTATGCTAAGTCCGTTCTCTAGACTATAATATTTAATTCTTTCTGCTGTGCATTCGTAACCTATACCTGGCAGCAATTCCATGAAGAAAGCTCTAAACAAGTTCTTGAACAAGTAATTTGATGAAGTCTCTGGAAAAATTTTCTTCCAACCACTGAATAAGATCTGGGTTGCACAGTAACAACTTCATAGGTCAAAGGATAAATGTGGATGATAAAATTACCCATGTGTCCATGTGCACATGTGTATATCTGGGCACATAGCTATTTGAAGCAGCAAAGATTTCCATAATAATGATATTTAATATTTATCCAGAGACCAGTGTGTATTTGGTACCATGAGGTGCTCCATATCTACTATATCATTTAATCTTTCTACAACACTAAGACATAAGTATTATCATTATGCTTATTTTACAGATAAAGGAACCGAGTTAAAAGAAGTTAAATAATGTCCAACATCATCCACATTGTGTAGTAAGAGGATCTAACCCAGGTAGCTTAATTTCAGACCCCATTTGCTAAGCTCTTTTGTTACTGCATTTGAAAACTGTAGGTAATTTTTTTATTATTATAAATCATTTCTTAGCAAATAAATAATTCTCTGTATATAATTTTGAATAAAATTGAAAGTTAAAGACACTATTATACATACGTATGTATATGAGGCAGATAAATTGTTTTAGTATTATGGAAAAAATTACTCAGATAACAAATGTGGAGATGAAAAAGTTCTATACATATCTATTTATTAGGGAATATCTGGCTATAACACAACTCAAAGACTTTGTAATAGCTCATTTTAATGAAATAGCAAGGATAATAACATTTACCATATTAAATGTGCATTCCCACTAAGCCCAGAGAAGCCCTGCATCCAAATTAATAATCTCACTAGGTAGAAAACTTCTCCTTCTTTGTGAAAATTGAACCGCCTTGGGGAATTGGGAAAATCAACAGTTATAGAACTCAATGGCTCACATATTCTGATGACAGGAAAGGAGAAAACCACAAACACTATTGAGATATGCTTTCCTTGTACATTAAACTGCACATTTGTTTTTAAAAATAGTTTCTTTATTAACAAAAAAGAAGCCAAAGAATAGGACATACTCTCTGAACAATGGAATTTAGATATCTAAGCAATGCTTAGTATGAGATCACAAAAAAAGCAGGACATCTCCAGGGTGCACTTCTTTTAATTTTAAAGAAAATGATGAATGTTATTCACCTGCAAGTGGTGTAGTTTATAACAGTATTTAAAATATGCTATGTAATTTCTTTCTAATATTATTAGAATTATTTTAGTAGTGATCCATTGAGGACAATGATGTTAATGACTTCTTCCAGTTCACACGGAATCAATTGGCAAAGCAGAGATTACAACTTACATGTTTTTACTTCAAGAAACTGTTTTTCTTTAGACCAGAGAAGAGTAGATCTTCACTGAGAACATGCCGCATAGATGTCAAAAATTCCAATATAGAAATATACCAAGGTTATTTTTCTTGTAAGGCATAAAAGTTCTTTGAAAATATTTTAAATTCATAAATCAGTTAAATGTTGAATGCTATCAATATCTAATAATATATTAAGTTCTATGGAAAAGTAAACCAAACAAAAACAATGATTGAAAATTTGTGTTTTTATATTTACACACATACCAATTAGGACTCTTTTATAATTTATGTAGTTAATTCCATACACGTACTTTTAACATTTAATATACTTCCACGGTGTTAGAATTTTTTTCTTTTATTTAGGACACCAAGAAACTAAACTGGAAATAACACTTCAGAACTACTACAGGCATACCTCGGAGATATTGCAGGTTTGGTTCCAGACCACCTCCATAAAGCAATATTGCAATAAGGCAAGTCAGACAATTTTTTTGGTTTTCCGGTGCATATAAAAACTATGTTTACACTATACTGTAATCTACTAAGTTTGCAATAGTATTATATCTAAAAGAACAATGTACACACCTGAATTTAAAAATATTTTATAGCTAAAGAATGCTAATCATCATCTGAGTCTGCATTGAATTGTAATCTTTTTTGCTGATGAAGGGTCTTGCCTCAACGTTGATGGCTGCTGACTGGTCAGGATAATGATTAATTAAAGTTGAGGTGGCTGTGGCAATTTCTGAAAATAAGACAAGAAGCTGGCTGCATCGACTGACCTTTCACCAAAGATTTCTCTGTAGCATGCAATGCTGTTTGACAGCATGTAATTCACAGAATGTCTTTCAAAATTGAAGTCAGTTCTCTCAACCCCTGCCACTGCTTTATCAACTAAGTTTACCTAATACTCTAAATCTTTTGTTGTCATTTTAACAATCTTCACAGCATCTTCATCAGAAGTAGATTCTATCTCAAGAAACCACTAGCTTTGCTCATCCATAAGAAGCAACTCCTGACCAGTTAAAGTTTTATCATGATTGCGGTAATTCGGTCACATCTTTAGGCTTCACTTCTGTTTCTAGTACTTTTTACTTCCACCACTTCTGCAGTTACTTCCTCCACTGGAGTCTTGAACCTCTCAAAGTTATCCATGAGTGTTGGAATCAACTTCTTCTAAACTGTTAATGTTGATATTCTGACCTCTTCCCATAAATCACACATGTTCTTAATGGCATCCAGAATGGTGAATCCTATCCAGAAGATTTGCAATTTATTTTCCTCTGACCCATCAGAGGAATCACTAACTATGGCACCTGTAGCCTTACAAAATGTATTCCTTAAATAATAATATCTGAAAGTCAAAATTACTCCTTGATCCATGGGCTGCAGAATGTATCTTGTGTTAGTAGGCATGAAAACAACACTAATCTCACAGTACATCTCTATCATAGCTCTTGGGTGATCAGGTACATTGTCAATGAGCAGTGATATTTTAAAAGTAATTTCCCCTCCTCCTCCTACCCTTGAGCAGTAAGTCCTGACAGTGGGCTTTAAATATTCAGTAAACCATGCTGTAAACACATGTTCTGTCATCCAGGCTTTGTTGTTTCATTTGTAGAGCACAAGCAAAGTAGATTTAGTATAATTCTTAAGGGCCTTAGTATTTTTGAAATAAGCATTGGCTTCAACTTAAAGTCACCAGCTGCATTAGCCCCTAATGAGAGTCAGCTTGCCCTTTGAAGCTTTGAAGCCAGGCATTGACTCTCTTTACTAATAAAAGTCCTAAATGGCAGCTTCTTTCAACATAAGGTGATTTATCTGCATTGCAAATCTGTTGTTTAGTGTAGCTATCTTCATTAATTGTCTTAGCTAAATCTGGATAACTTGTTGCAGCTTCTACATCAATACTTGCTGTATCATCTTGTACTTTCTTAAGTATGGCTTCTCTTCTTAAACCTCAAGAACCAACCTCTGCTAGCTTCAAATTCTTCTGCAGATTCCTCACCTCTCTCAGCCTCCATAGAACAGAAGAAACTCAGGGCCTTGCTCTTGATGAGCCACTGGCTTAAGGGAATGTTGTGGGTGGTTTGATCTTATCCAGACAACTAAATAATTCTCCATCTCAGCAATAGGTTGCTTCACTTTCTTACCATTTATGTATTCATCGGAGAAGTACTTTTAATTTCCTTCAAGAACTTTTCCTTTGCATTCACAACTTGGCTAACTGTTTGGTACAAGTGGCCTAGCTTTTAGCCTATCTTGGCTTTTTGACATGCCTTTCTCATTAAGCTTAATTATTTTTAGCTTTTGATTTAAAATGAAAGATGTTCGACTCCTCCTTTCACTTGAAGACTGAGAGGCCATTATAGTTATAATTGGCCTAATTTCAATATTGTTGTGTCTCAAGGCATAGGGAGGCCTGAGAGATGGAGAGAGACAGGGAATGGCTGGTAGGTAGAGGAGTCAGAACAAACACAACATTTATACATTTATCAATTAAGTTTGCTGTCTTATTTGGACATGATTCGTGGCATCCCTGAACGATCACAACGGTGACATCAAAGATCATCATAATAAATATAATAATAATGAAAAAGTTTGAAATTTTAGGAGAATTACCAAAATGTGATACAGAGACACAAACTGAGCAAATGAATTCATTAGCCCCCAGAAATTCTGTGAACGACTTCTACATATTTTTTAATATTATTAAAAATATTTATGAAAAAATATCTATCTTTACCACTATCTTTTGTATGCCTTGATTTAAGTGGATGTTCTGTTTTATTGATTCTACTTTGTTTCCAATTATTGATGACAAATGTATCAATGACGTTAAAAGATTTTCTAAAAATATCTTTTTCTGTTGAATTTTGTATTAATTATTTTTTTCTTACATCCCAGAACTTAGCACCATTCCTGAAACAAAGTAGAATCAATAAAACAGAACATCCACTTAAATCAAGGCATACAAAAGATAGTGGTAAAGATAGGTATTTTTAAAAATGTGATTTTAAAAAAATAAATACATTTACTTGATTCAAAATTGAAAAGGTATACTAAAGAATACTATGAAATGACCCTCTCAAAACAGTTACACTCTATAGGAAAAGCCAATGTTTGAAGTTTCTCATGTGTTAACAGAGACAATAGCTAAATATGCAAATCAAATACATATATGCTTCACATTAAACTCCCTCTGTTTAAAATTAAACTTACTGAGATATAATTTACAAACAATAAAATCACCCAATTAAATATAATATTCAATCACACATGAAAAATATACACAGTGAATATACCACAAAATCAAGATAGAGAGCATTTCCATCATTGTTAAAAGTTCATTTGTGCCCTTTTTTAATCAGCATCTGCACCCTTGTATCATACCAATAAACCACTGATATTTTTTCTACTATGATAAATTGCTTTTCCATTTCTAGAATTTCATGTGAATGGAATCATATGTACTCTTTTTATGCCTGATTTTTTTCTCCCTTCATAATGTTTCTGAGTTTTATTCATGTAGTTTTTATGCATTCCTTTTTATTACTTTTTATTACTAACTAAATTATTTCAGCCATTATGCTTTTTTTTTTCCTAGAGGAAGTAAAAATAATACTTTCTTGTTCTTGCAAAATAGAAGCTATATATTAACTAAACTATTAAACTTGGGAGATACTAATTTATATTTTTCAAATATGCTATCACTAATTAAGTGGTTCTTTGAATTCTCTTAAATTTGGTATCACCTCATATGTTACAGAAAGACTATGTTATAGAAAGAAAATATATTTTGGAAACTGATTACACTAGCTACTAACCAATAAAATGCCCGATTCTAAATTATACTACAGTTTATTTATGAGTTATCATTAACCACAGACCAAAACACTATAACTAGAAAAGTGAATTTCTGTTAATAATTTGTGTGAATGGAAATAGTAGTACTTGATTGATTTCATTTTGATGGGAATATTCTATATTTTACTCCATGACATTAATTAAGTTCCCTTTTCTCTGATTCTTCAAACACAAGTAGGAGGTGGGGGTTGATGATATTTTCTCATCCCTGCTTCTTAGTAGTTTCCAAATATAAGACAAATAATAACTGTTTTTAAAGGGGAACAAATATTTAAAGAAAGCCTAAAACAGTAATTCTCAAGCTCTTTTAATACATAATAAAAATATGTACAAATTTTGCACTTTAGCAAATATGCATTTACTAAGCTGTGTGGAAGAGTAATGAAGCCACTATTACATTCACATTGTCTACCTACAGTTAGACAAGTAGAGGATTATATATCATACATACAAATGTCCTATTTAGAAGGAGGGGCAAGTTAAAAGCATTATAGTGGGTCCATAATAGTGAGGACAAAACACATTTTTTTCTTTTCCTTCACTTATGCTTTGAAATTAAACAAAAGCAAGAGATGATGTAGGATAGAGGAAAGAAGCTGCAAAAATTGTCTTTTTCCTGATTCATACAAAAGCTTAAGGATTTGTTTTAGATTATACATCTATGTTTGAGGGCCGAATCCAGCATTATTCAACACTATGATTTTGTAACATCTTTGTCCTTGAGAGTTATAAAATTTATTACATAATAACTAATAAAGTAACAATTTCAAAACCTTGAAACACATGCTAATTTTACCTTAATTTCTACACTTGCTTTGAACATTTTCCCCCAATTTATTTTTGCATTTATAATTTCTATCTCAATTTGTCAAGATAAAACCACTATGGGTGGATAGAATAGTTTTAACTGTTTTATTGTTGATAAAATCATTACTTAGAATTTAATGCTCTTTCTTTTAATTCTTTCAGAACATTTATCTTGAACACCTGCTCTATGCAAACACTCCAGGGAATGGAGTGAGAAGATAATATTCAAAACAGAGCCTGTTCTAAAAGTGCCTATGATATCATAGTGGGGAAGAGCCAGTAGCATTCTCAGAAATTGTGCTATTTTCCAACAAATACAACAGTAACTTGACTTTACATCTTCATGTATTTAGATTCAAGGAATTTCTCTCTCTTAGCAATTGGGTAATTCCGAAAAAAAATTAACTTCTTAACTTTGTTCATTGTGTGTTCCTATTCTGCCACAAGTTCAATAAATCTCTGATTTATAATATACACTACTCTAGCAAAATACTTATTAAAGATGGCAGGAGTGATTTAATGCCCCCCTCAGGGTCAGAGATAGCACAGATAAATGAAATATGCAATAATGTTAAAAATAGCACTTTAATGATATCCATTAGCTTTGCAGATAGTACTAATAAAACAAGCATTTTGAATATCATCATTGATTAAGTACTCAGTATGTTCCAGATACTCAATACATTTCAACATCTGATGTCCAAATAGTATTCTTATGCAGATATTACTAAATAATCTAAATGATTTTCCCCAATTTAAAGACAAAGAAATAGGGCTTCAGAGAAGTTAGGTCACTTTGCTAAAGCTACATGGCTATCAGTGGAAGACCAGTTTTAAACCCATGTTTTTCTTCCTCATGTTTTAGGGGTAGAATGTTAATTCTGTGAATTTTAAAATTCATGTTATGTGTGTTTTGGGGCCTGTCTATGGGAAGAACAACTTCTAAGATAAGGCTTCCATGATCAAATAAATTTACAAAACGCTGCCCACTCTATACTTAGAGAATTCAATATTTACCTTAATATATCAAAGGCTTAGTGAAGTTCTGCAGTAAACAAACAAACAAAAAACAGAAAACAAACTAAAACTAACTTTCCAAACAAATAAGATTCTTTAATATTGTTTAATCTAATGTTTCCCAGAGTTACTTGACTATTCTATCATTTTGGCTTGAACTAACAATAAGTTCAACTTCGAGTGAATGAACCAATTTGGCTATTTATCATCACTCAGAACAAGAAATCGTAAGTAAAGTAGCTTCTGAATTGGATAATTCAGTGGATCGACACAATTAGAAAACAATCAGAATCTTCTTTTCACTCTGCTAAGGAAGAGTAAAATCAACTTTCTAAATTATGTTTCAATTTCATAACATAAAATCTATCAAAATATTCTTGGAAATACTTTTTCCAGACATGCCAATTGACCTATGTAAGGTGGTATTAAGGGAAATTTTCCATTAAAAATGAGTTTTATTTAAACACATGTCTTAATTTTGAGATTTTTTACTTTTAATTTGATGTCTAATTTCCCCTAATTCAAGCAAATATAAAGCCACTTTTGTTTAAGAATTTTAAAATATACTGTGTCAGCAGTACATGAAAGGAATAAGATTTCTAAATGACCAGGGTCAAGCATTTCTTAAATATTTAGTGCTAGAATTTATTTTCTATCTTGATTTAAAAATTTACAACTAATTTTGCATTTCTTATAACACAGCAGAATGAGATCAGTAGTTTGAAAATAAATATCTGTATTTTGAAAATTATATTATAACTTGACAGTTTTAGGTTTATTTTTTTCCAGAAAGTTAAAAAATGATGGAATTCTACCCATATCATTTAGAACTGTATTAGGCAGCAAGTACTAACTAACAATCAAATTGACATTTATTTGTCTGTAACTAGTTCAGCTGGCCTAGGATGCCTTAGGAATCTAGGCTCTCTCTTCCTTTCTAATTCACCAACCTTGAAGTACAAGCTTTTTCTTTTTCTTTTCTCTTTTTTGATTCTTATATAATGAGGGTAAGGTGGATGCTATAGTTCTAGCCATTACGAGTTTTCAATGCAGATATAAAGGGAGAAAATGAAACAGAGATAGTGCTAATAACCACACTGTTGTTTTTTAACTGGGAAAGAAATACTTTTCCAGAGACATCCATAACAAACTTACACTTCATTGTCCAGAATTGGACCACCCATATCTTCAAGTGATGCTGGGAAACTGAGAAAGAGAGCTGTTATAATTGTTTTAGATCAATTATGATCAAATGCCTAGATTTGTTCACATTTGCACCATGAAATACCTGAGGTTCCGAGGTTAAGAAAGGAGGTATTTTTTAATCTCATCTTGGCAACATTGTAACACCTGCCTACTAGGCTTTGAGGTTTATAGAAAAATATATGAACAGACTTCTGAGTTTGAATCCTTTTCTTCTCTTTATTAGTGGTGTGACCTTGAACAAATTATGAAAATATAAGAATAGTTCAGAAATTGAAACAATTGCAAGACAGCTTTCAAGATTTCTGCCACTGTATGTTCTCATCTACCTTCATCCATACCTACAAATCCTTCTCTGTTACCTGACAACATACATGGATTATCTGTGCTCCTATCTAAATCTATCTGTTTGTTCTCTAGCTCTTAGCCCTTCTTACCTGTTCAAGGATATCACTTCAGCAATCTTCCTCAATTATCTTCTGTACCATTAATTTTCTTCTCTACTGGATCTTTCTCATCAGCATCCAAAATTTTTGTTCCATCTTTTTTACTTTTTTGTAAGCTTATATCCCATTCTTTTGTTCCCCACTGTAGCCAGTAGTCCTTGAGTCACCTATATTAATACATAAAATTTGTATACTTGTTTGAAAGAGAGTTGCAACAAATGTAAAATGATACTCAGATATGACAAAGTTCAAAGGCAGAAAGAGATTATCTTTTTCTCTGTGTCTTAGAGGCAAGAATACATTCTCCTCATTCATCACTGCAAGAATTTTATCACATGATGATGACTAAGCAATGAGAATGGGACCACCATAACTGCATAAGACTAATCTTAGCTAAGCTTCTCCCGAAATATGTTTGACACATGGGAAATAAGACCAGACATCTGGTGAAAATCAAGTTCTTTAGTATAGAAGAAAGGATGGACATTGAATATATAACCAGCAGTGTTGGTGTCATCCATTGTCCTTTCAATGGCCTAGTCAACTGGGAAAGAAATCAGACATCTATTAAAACCTAGAATGGACATCATTTCTGGTAAAGCATTAGTTTCTTTTTGGAGTAATAGCAGTTAATATCCCATAAGACACTGGTATTCTGTGAAACAAGATTTGGACAGTGCCAGTATAAAGAAATGGCATAAATAGAGGCAGAAAAAGAGATATAAATGACTTAGATAACTCTCTAAGGAGTAATCAGCTTAAGTTCAATATAAACATATTTCAGATTTGAAAATGTAGTGAACACTCAAAGCAAATAAAATACACTAGTAAGAAAAATGCTAGTAAGAAAAAAATATATAAAATAATAACAGAAAAATAACAGAAACTAATTTGCCTCAGAAACAGCTCCATGACTTTTCGAAAGTAACTCATAAAGAGTCAGCTTTGACATGTCACTTAAGATAATAACAACAACATTTTTAAAAAAGTATTTAAAAGAATTGTTGAGATAATCATAGGTTCTAACCATCATCCTTTTTCATATCCTAATTCACATCCTTTTTCATAGAACTAGCTAGAAGGAAAGAACAATTACAGCATAAATGAGTATCTTTAACCAACGGGGAAGTAATTGTCCGTTTCTGGCTTAATCAGAGACAAAATTCCAGGTTTCTATCTTTTCATAGCTATAAATAAGCTAAATGGCACATTAGGCAAAAAATAAAAAAAAAGAGAAATAGATGAGCAAAGAACCAGAATCTTTTTATCAGTAATTGTGTTCACGAATGTTGAACATCTGGATTTCCATGATTGCTGAGATCTATGATACTTTCTTTTCCTGTTTTACCTATCTTCAGATATATATATATATATATATATATATATATATATATATATATATATATATATATATATATATATATATATATACACACATAGCAATATCACCTGGCAGGGCAAAAATTTAAATAAAGGAGACAACTCAAAATTTCTCTAATGGTTCTGTTGCTTTGAGCAGGAACCACACATTCTTCATTGGTGAAAGATATATGAATCTTGACTCTTTAAAATAGAAATATAATTTGGCTAATGTTTTCTAGACAAAAAGTGGAGTACAGTGGAAGAGAGTTACAGTAGTTAATGATGATACATTCTCCTTCCAATACCCTAATCAACTGGGAAATAAAGATGGCTATTAAAACAGAGTATGAGCATTATTTCTGGTAAAACCAGTAAGATAATATGAGAGGGACCAAGTTCAAAGGTAGAGTTTCTTATTCTCTGGTACTCTGAACTGAAGATAAACTGCAGAGCAAGACAAAACTGACTATGCACTCATTTCCAAGTTCCAAAGTTGGCATAAAGCTAGGTGTGATTACTTCATGGAAATCAGACTGTAAAAGAGATGTTTGCCTTACTTAAGGACTTACCAAAGTAGGGAAGAGAAGAAGGAGAGGGAGAGGAAGAGAGAGGGAAAGAGGGGAGAGGGAGTGGAAGGGAGAGAGGCAGATGGGGAGAGAAGGAAGGAAGGAAGGAAGGAAGGAAGGAAGGAAGGAAGGAAGGAAGGAAGGAAGGAAGGAAGGAAGGAAGGAAGGAAGGAAGGAAGGAAGGAAAGAAGGAAGGAAGCAAGCAAGCAAGCAAGCAGTGAAGGAAGGAATGGAGGAAGGAAAAGAAAGCAATGTCTCCTAGCAGAATATAACCTCGTGAAGGATCTTTCCTTTGCTCACTTCATGTACCTGAAACACAGGGGTTGCTAAACAAATATCTAGAGCGTATTTCACAAAATTTGTCATCAACACATGTAAATGTATTTTTGAGGTTTATAAGAATAGGATGTGTTAGTTAAAGAAGAAAAGGATTTCTTTAATTGAACAGCAAAGAATATTCTGCAAGTTTCCATTTTAATGATCAGCGGCATGCATCTCTCTCCTAACTGAGGGTTAATTCTCTTTTAGTTAACTCCAACTTCCAAAGCATGTCCTCTGGCAGCAGAAATTCAGTTCTCAGCCCAAAACAAGCATGTGCTGCACCTGGAAACAATTAAGCACCAAGGCCATTTGAGGAGCACAGGTGTTCTGGCAAGCAGAAAACTTTCATTCTGTTAACAGCTGAAGATCCTGATTAATTGACTTGATTTAAGCTCAAGTAATGTCCACTGAGTTGCTAAGAGAAATGAGATGACAATGAACCTTAGTTACAAGGGGAGAAGAGCCATTACATGTTTGTGTGAAAAATAAACCTAATTCATCTTAGCAGGATATGTAAGATATTAGTATTAATAACTCTTTGGATTTTATGGATCATTTTCCCTCTGGTTTTTAGTTGATTTCAATAAAAATGATGGACTCTTCTGGAGGAGTGAAAATTCCAATTATTCAAAGGAAATACAATTATTTCAAGAATCTTCTCTTGAGAAATCTGCATTTCCCTACACCCTAAACAAGACTCTAGCTTTTTCTTGTACTCTAGAGTAAGAAATTAAGGATGATGCTTCCAAATCTGTGAAATTAGTGCATCACTGATGCCAAAAAAATCATTTCTCTTTCTGGACCACATTCTCTTGCTTACTAATTACACACAAGCTAAAAATAGTGATGTACCAGATTTGTGGTTAGTGGTATAGCTAGCAGTGGCAAAATCTTTAGTAACATAACCCATGATGGTTGAGTGACCACAAATAAACGTTTGAATTTTTTCTTTAGTTGTAAATTTTTTTGCTAATATATCTAGACCTAATAGCTTTCCAGAGCTGCTGAATCCAGCAGGAACCAGGCTCTGCAAATTAATTCACATGCGTCTTTTCACATACAACATATTTTTAAAATACATTTAAGGGGCTGCTTACTATTTCCTCCTCTCCTTTTTCCTCCAATGGTCAACTACCTTTGAAATAATAATACTCAACTCTTGTTTTTTAATAATTTAGATGTTTACTATATGTTGCCATCTAACAACTAGACAAGGTTATGGCAGAAAAATGTTTCAGAGCAATAAACAAAATTATTCAAAGAAGGCCATCTATTACCCGAAATAAAAGGTATTATGTCATTTCTAGGAAAAAGAGATAAAGAATACCACTATCTCTGTTAGCACAGAGATGCATTCTACTGACTATCCCATTTCCTATGACTTCATCTCTGAAATCTTAAAGTATACATGTAGTTTTTTCTGTCTATAGTAGGAGAGTGGTTAAAGTAAGAAACTGTTTTAAACACTAAGAAATACATAAGAAAGATGCAAGGTCTTCAATAAAAAATTCTATATTCTTTATACTGGTCTTGTGTATTTTTATTTTTGTTGAGCCAGCTCAGTTTACTGGTAACTCTGATGCCAAAATATTTCTTCTTTGCTGCCCATTTTCCATCACCCTTCTTAAACATATCACTTTCTAAACGACTAAATATTTTCTCTATATTTTATCTTTCCTTTTTGGTGTTCCCTCTCTTCATATTTGAATCTGTTTCAAGACCTGTAATAGTTGCTAATAACAGGTCAGAAATAAATATTTCTTGTGTAAGTAAATGAATGAAGATATTCCAAAGGCCATAGTTCAACATGAATACTGCCAATGGATAGGTATATAGAGTCATTTAATGTTTTGAATCACAATTGGCTATCCCAAAAATGAATATAATAGCTATATTATTATCATTAATTACAGCTCTATTGGCCACTTATTAGATATCAGAAAGTATATATCCATTATACCATAATGATATAATGATATCATTTATATCTTTACACTCATTTTGATGGTGAGAAAACTGAAACAAATGTTCAAAAGATCATACAGCTAGAAAAAAATGATAGATGCACAACTTGAAGCCTGATCTACATTGACTGTGTACAACTAATAAATAAGCTGCCAGAAATATGAACATGAATACACTTTGTAAACTTAAAAGCAGAAAAGTGTACGAAAACAAATCAAATTCCTCTCATATTCTTTCTGATGCCTCAGAATAACAGATGATGTACTTTAATGAGTTCTGTAATCTTAGCATATGCATTTCCATGATTCCAATATTCTACTGACTTCCTAAAGAAGAAACTATACTATGGAATACAGGTATAATGTTATTCCTCTCCCAACTAGAGCCATTGCGGCTATAACTATAACACTGGTAAGAAAAGGGGTAGAGGCTAAATGAAGTACAGGTAAGAGAGGGAAAGGGAAAGAATGAATGGGGATATTCAGTCATTTTTTCTATTCTTTTAATAAGATAAAAGTCTTTAATAGCGATTGGTGCTTAGAAAATAATTGAAAGTATTTGGCCAAGTCAGTGAAGGCTGTCAGCTACTTAGTATGGTGAACAAACATATCAGAATAGTACTACAGAAACTAAAATTTATTCTGGAGTTCAGTAATCTACATACGATTTACAAATTACAGTAATCTACATACAATTAATTTTTGTTTGCAGTGTTCACAATAGTTAAGAATTTTTATGAAGGAGTTTCATATTATTCAGTGATGAGATTGTGTGCTATTCCTAATTAGCACTTTCTTTATAATCTTCCTTATGCTTGAGAGGTTTGAGTTTTTAGTGGGTTTAGATCTAGAAAATGATCACATATTATAATAATATAGTTCTCAGAGATTTAAAAATTAACTTTTTAATTTTAGCAATGTTTAGATTTATAGAAAAATTACAAAGATAGTACGGACTTCCCATATATGTAACATGCGGTTTCCTCTCTTAGTAGCATCTTACATAGGTATGGAATGTTACAATTAATAAATCAATATTGACATATTTATTATTAAGTAAAGTCCATACTTTATTCCATTTTCCTAATTTCATGGTTCATCCTTTTTCTATTCCAGGATGCTATCCAGGATACCAAATTACATGAGCTGTCATGTCTCCTTTGGCTCCACATGACTGTGACAGTTTCTGAGACTTTTCTTGTTTTTAATGATCTTGACAGTTTTGAGGCATACTGATCATGTATTTTGTAGTTAGTCCTATAGTTGAGATTTCTTTGATGTTTTTCTCATGATTAGACTGGCCTTATGTATTTTTGAGAGGAAGATCATAGAGGTAAGTGTTATTTTGCTTACATTACATCAATGATACATACTATCAGCAAGACTTGGCACTGTTTATATTGACCTTCATCACCTGGATGAAGCAGTGTTTATTAGGTTTCTCACTGTAAAGTTACTCTTTTTTTTTCCCCCTCCTTCCAATGCTATACTCTTTGGAAGGAAGTCTCTATATATGGCTCATGTTTGAGGAATGAAAATTAAGCGCCCCACCTCTTTTAGGGCAGAGTATCTACATAAACTATTTGGAATTCTTCTGAAGAAGAGAAATTTGTCTATTCTCTCCATCTCCATTCATTTATTAAGTAATTTATTCATATCAATACAACTCATTGGTTGCTAGACTTTTTGTGACAAGTATTTTATTTGATTTCACTTAAATATATAGGTCTTATTCTAAGAATCTTATTCTTCATCTTCTTTCATTCTTTTTCCTTTAATAAGGTCTATAGAGACATGCCCTTAAAATTGAGGTCAGTACATTTTTTTTCTATAGTTCGTCAGATATTAAATATTTTTTATGTTTTAAAGTTTTTTATTTTTTTAGGCAAGGCAACCATTGGTTGACCTCATAGATTGCAAGGATCTTGTTAGCTTACAATTCCTTATTTTTTATTTTTACACCTACAGAACCTGGTCTTCCAAGGTGGTCTCCCATCTAAGTACTAACCAGGCCCAACCCTGCTTAGCTTCCGAGATCAGACAGGATTGGGCTTGTTCAGGGTGGCATGGCTGTAGACTAAATATTTTTGATTATGTGGGCTACACAGTCTCTGTTATAACTACTGTGAAAGCAGCCCTATACAGACAACGTTAAAAAAATTAAGTGTGGCTGTATCCAATAAAACTTTATTTAAAAAAGTATGTGAGACAGATTTGGTTAAGAGGGCATAGATTGTTGTCCCCTGCCTTAGAACGTTAATGTCTCTAAGATCTTTACTCCCAGATCTTTCTGTGCTCTAATGACCTGACTTTCCAGGAGTAACTTTTAGTATTATGGGTTCTTAATGACCTTCTCTGTAAAAAGGCATTTTAATTCTTTTCCATGTAATTTAAAGCTTTGATGGAAAATACATGCACATAATTAAAAGAATATTGACTCTGAATTCAAGAATTTGGAGAAGAACAAAGAATGCTTTCCCTTCATAGACTTTAAGACAGAATTAATGCTGGAGCAAGATAACTTTACTCTATTTGTTCCAAACATTCCTGTATGTTTTCCTAAGCCAATGATAGGGTGATCATTTGGAGTCAGGGATATGAAGAGGAGTAAATGGAAGGAAAAGTGTCTCGGAAAACTAAGTCTCTGTCAATTCTTTATAGACTAAGTGATTTTTGAACACCATTTGCAAGGAATATATACCACACTATGACACACATTTATTAAAAATAAAAACAAAAAAATGAAAAAAACAAAGAAACATTCAGAATGGAAACTGAGCAGAAGTTTAAGGAATATTTTTCTTCCTTTTCATACCAAAACTTCATAATACTTAGTTAACACAACCATTGTATTAACGATAAACCATCTACAATACAAGTTGATTAGTTACAATAGGTTCTGTCTATTCAAATGTGTTAGTTCTGAAGGGACACTGCTGCATCTAATTTGATTTCCCCCTGAGCAGTACATGATGTGTTATTTGATGCCCTTCAAAGGACACGATTAGCCAAGCTATAAAGTGTCTGATTTTACTAGCTTTGCTCGGTTTTATCAGTTTGTAAATGTGTTATTTTCTCCATTTATTGTGCCTATGGGATTCAGAGATAGAGTAAGCATCAAGTTAATATGTTTTGGGGAGGCAGCAATGGCCATACTTTAACACTTACGCAGTGTTGTGATGACATTGAAGATGGAGTCATGGAAACTGTAATGTCAGGGCCATTTATCAAGGCAATTCTTCAATGCTATAAACCCTGGCTCCGACACTGAATTCAACAGTAGGCTTTTGTTTTAAATAGAACGAAGTGTTCCTGGGATGCACTGCTAACAATCCTCCTTAACTGAGTAACAAGTAGTCAATAATAAGAAAATAGGTCATGCAGGTGGTCAGAGGGAAAAAAGAAGTGAAGGTGTTGGCCTAAGATATTGCATTTGAGGTTTTCTTCTTTTTTTCTTCCTTTTTTTTTCTTTGAGTAGAGAAAGACAGGATTCAATTTTAGGTATTTAAGTAAAAAAGGAAGTGTTCCTTAAGGATATTAAAATGCCACCAACCCTTTGCTTTTAATTGGGATAGAAAACACAGTACACTCATTTAACTAAATCACTTGGCAGGAAACAATTTCAGTGCCATGTATTCAAAGAGTGCCAAACCAAATGACACAATCAGCACTGAAGATGCTCAGAGTAGTCAACAGGTGTTTGTGGCTTTGAGTTCTTGCATTCTTTTTAGGTTGTCTTCCATTTACTTTTCTCAGTACTTATTCAAACCATTTGTCAATGCATCAAAGATGGATACTGCACTTATTTTTCAGGCATTTAATTCATTAAAGATAATGCCTACTTATACAATTTTTTATTTTTTGCAATCCTGTAATTAGTGTTTTTTTCATTCTAGAATTCAAAGAAAATCTGAGGTCTCCTTCCCCTACTATGCCCAGAAGGAATAACTATTCCCTTCATTTGTTCATTCCTACCCACTTACCTGACAGGGATCTGAATATGATTTGGAAATGATGTATTGAAGTGATATACATTAATACAGATAATGATAATTACCAAGCATTACCTTATAAATTCAAGGATCTAAAAGCAACTTGGAATGTGTGTTTGTGTGTGCGTGCACATATATTTTATACATTTATTGTTTTTTTGTGTGTGATAAATGAGAAAAGAGGCAAATGTATTATTTGCCAGTATCCTTCTGAGTACATTTTCTGTATTGTGTGTTAGATATTAGCTCCAATTGCAGCCTATGAGATTGAGATCATTCTATCCCAATTCACTGATGTGAAAACTGAGGTTCAGAGAGAGGTTAAGTGATTTGCCTCACATCCCCACAAGTACATAGTATAGTTGGGATAAAGCAATTGTGAGATATTGTATGCTGAGATCCAAGCAAATGGGCAATTTAAACAGTTTATCCAAGATAGGCTGTGAATTTTTCAGTTGAAAGTTGTACATCAGCAATTCTCAAATTCTTCATAGGTTTCTTCCCCTACATCCACTTACCTCACCTTATCTTATATGTATCTTTCACCCACAAGGTGTGGACTCTGACCTCTATTAGACAATAGGGTGGTAAATCAGTACCTAATAATACAGTTGAATTAAAGGAGAAGACTGTGTGCTTATACTAATGCCATATATCTTTATTTCACTAGAATGGAAGCAGTTGAAGTTAGGGATTTCCTTTTTCTTTCTGCTTTCCTGTAGGGCAGGACATAATGTCTTCTTCAGCAGATTTTCATATATATTAATCATCATATAACTTATTTTTATTTTTAGATGACATCCTTTGACTATGTAATGAAGCATACTATATTGGCATAATTTTTAAAACCTTAGAAAGTTTGGATAAATTACTTGCCATGTGAAAGAATATGTAAATGTCTGTATCTACTATTCATCTTTGTTTTGAGCACAGCCTGAGTAATTGTGTTTTTCAAGACTGACATTGCAAAAAGTTATTCACTGCTATAAATTATTTTATCTTATACTGAATCAAAGATATATAACACACATACATGTATGCATGCACAAAGATACACATACCTACTCAATTACATTGATTCAGTTCATTTTTTTAAATGTTGCCTTTCATATGTAATCCATGCTGAGATGAAAATAGGAGTTAGCAATTTATATGTTGTGGTACCCT
Source organism: Pteropus medius (assembly GCF_902729225.1). Taxonomy (NCBI): domain Eukaryota; kingdom Metazoa; phylum Chordata; class Mammalia; order Chiroptera; family Pteropodidae; genus Pteropus; species Pteropus medius. The sequence continues at coordinate 5,131,475 of NW_024344371.1, read as the reverse complement.
AGAGAAATGTGGGCATTTGAAACAATGTAAATGTTTTTCTAATTGATGTTATATTCTTAAATTCTCGAAACATCAGTTGGTCTGGAAAAGTAGCATCCTAGGCTAATACACAAGATGAAATACCTTTGATAGACTTTTTTGTTCCTCCAGAAAGGTTTATAGTCTACCAGGTATATACTCTTATTTTCCTGGCATGTATTTGGTACATATTAAATTGTAGTCTAATATTCTGAGTACAAATTCTACCATTCTTATTTTAATATACTGTTTTACTAAAGGGAAAGCATAATGTAAGAGTACTAATTTTCAAAAGACGTTATTATGCTGCTTAAATGATCATATGAAAACAAGCTGTGAGTCTCTAAAATCTGTTTTGCTTTAATAATGGAACTATGGTTCATTAATGATGAAAGTAAAAAAACCTCTTTATTCTTTAGTCATTTTTTACTATTCTCTATTCTCTTAATTAATCAACTACAATTGTATATTGATTATTTTCCTGTAATCATTAACTATATATTACCTAAATTAGACATCCGTTTAGATTTCTTTTTTAATTTAGCTAAGAAGTACACGTGAGCACATGTGTGTGTGTGCACAAGAATTTTGGACATAATGTATACACGTATATACAATACATATAATTATGTATGCAATATATTTGTAAAGTATGTAGAATGTACAGATGTGAAGTATGTAATTTATTATATTCTTTTTCTTCATCAAACCATAAAATACTTCATACATTTTTTATTCATAAAGTTATGATGGGGAAGGATAGGCAGCAAAAGGAAATGGGAAACTATAGAATTTTAATATGTAAAAAGAAATTTTTCATTTTCATTTAATGAGAAATAACATAAAACTGGCATTTTAAGTGACCTTAAAGTCATCCATTTAAGTGTAAAGCTGATGCCCAAGTAAACAATAGCTATTATTATCTTGAAATAATTTTGAAATTATAAAAAAGCAAAGCAAAAATAGCCCTAAGACTTCCTTCTTGTTTATTGCTTTTCACAGGTTCTCAAAATGTTAACCTTTACACATTTACTTTATTATTCTCTACTTTTTACTTGAAATGCTTGAAAGAGGGTTTTAAGCACAATGCCACTTTACTTCTAAATACTTCAAAATGTTTTCTGAAAGCAGTGACATTTTCTGATATAATTCAATATAATTATAAAAGTCAGAAAATTAGCATTGATTCAATATGTCTTATGCAAATACCAACAATTATTTAACTAATATTCTACATAGTAAAAGAAAGAAGAAAAACAATGATTTGGTCCAGAATTCAATCCAGAATCACACCGACACATAGTAATCACGTCTCTTCATTTTCCTTTACTCTGGAACAGTTCTTTAGGTATCCCTTATTACCTTGATACTTTTTTAAAGTGTGTAGACCACTGGTGCACTGGGCAGCCCTCCCCACACTGGATAGCCCTTCCCAGATCAGAAGGACAAGGAAGCATGCACACACCAGGCTTCCCAACCCAGAACTGACTTCTTCTAGCCAGGGGGCACACCAGGCCCTGCACAAACCAACCTGTCAAAACAATCTACACAGAAGCTACATTTTCAAAATTGAGAGAGAGAGCTATTTCATCTAACTCATAGGAACAAACATAGAAAGTCTAATAAAATGGGGAGACAGAAGAATATGCTTCAAATGAAGGAACAACAACAACAACAAAACCTGGAGAAAAATTCTAATGAAGTGAAGATAAGTAATTTCCCTAATAAAGAATTCAAAGAAATGGTCATAAGGATGCTCAAAAAAACTGAAAGTATAGAAGAATTCAGAGAACAATTTGAGAAAGAGATGAAAAATGTAATAAGGAAAAAAAATATAGCTGAAATAAAGAATATATTATAAGGAATCAACAGCATGTCGGTTAATACAAAATAACAGATTAGTGACCTAGAAGTCAGAATAGTGAAAATCACCTAATTAAAACAGCAAAATGAGAAAAGAATTTTAAAAAATAAGGATAGTATAAGGGGCACCTGCTATAACATCAATATTAGAGAGACTGCAGAAGGAGAAGAGAGAGAGGAAGGGGAAGAAAAGTGTATTTGAAGAAATATTGGCTGAAAAATTTTCTAAGCTGTAGAAGAAAACAGACATCCAGTTCAACGAAGCACAGGGATTTCCAAACACGATGAACCAAAAGAGGCCCGACACCAAGATATATTTTAGTGAAAATGGCAAAGGTTAAGGATAAAGTGGTAATCTAAATGCAGCAAGAAAGAAACAAGTCCCATACAAGGGAAACCCCATAAGGCTATCAGCTGATTTCTCACCAGGAACTTTAGAGGCCAGAGACAGTGCCAGGAAATATTTAAAGTACTGAAAGAAAAGAATCTACAACTTAGAATATTCTACCTGGCAAGGTTATCATTCAGAATTAAAGAAGAAATAAAGAGTTTCCCAGACAAACAAAAGATAAAGTTCACCATCACTAAATTGGCTTTATGAGAAATGTTAAAGGGTCTTATTTTATGCAGAAAAGAGGCCATTATAGAAATAAGAAAATACAGGGAAAAAAAATTTTCACCAGTAAAGGCAAATATATAATATATACAGCGAATCACATATTTACAAAGCTAATATAAAGGTTAAAAGATAAAAGTAGCAAAATTAACAATAATGACAATAAATAGGGGACACACAACACAAAAAGATAAAAGATGATGTCAAAAAACATAAGAGTGAATTATGGGGAGAGATGTAGTGTTTTTAGAATTCCTTCGAACTTAAATGAATATTAGTTTAAAATAGACTGCTATATTTATCTGTTCAGTTCTCCTATCACCACTCATTGGAGAGACTGTTATTTCTCCATTGTATATTCTTGCCTCCTTTGTTGTAGATTAATTGACCATATAAATAAGAGTTTATTTCTGGGCTCTCTATTTTGTTCCATTGATTTATGTGTCTGGTTTTGTGCCAGTACCATACTGTTTAGATTATTATAGCTTTGTAGTATATAGTTTAAATCAGGGAGCATGATATCTCCTTCTTCGTTCTTTTTTCTCAAGATTGCTTTGGCTATTCATAGTCTTTTGTGGTTCCATATAAATTTTAGGATTATCTGTTCTAAAATTGTTTAATCAAACTGTTTAAAAAAAAAATAGCAAATCAAAAGGAAAGAGAAGACCAAGAGAAACAAACAAAAAGCAATTAACAAAATGACAATAAGCACTAAGCACATACCTATCAATAATTACTTTAAATTTAAATGGACTAAACATTCCAATCAGAAGACATAGGATGGCAGAATGGAAAAAAAAAAAGAAAGAAAGAAAATAAACAAGACCCTTCTCTATGCTACCCATAGAGATTCACTTTAGATTGAAAGACATACACAGACTGAAAACGAAGACATAGAAAAAATATTCCATGCAAATAGAAATTTTTAAAAAGCTGGGGTAGCAATACTCACATCAGACAATAACAGACTTTAAAACAAAATAGACTATTAAAAGAGACAAATAAGGACATTGCATAATTATAAAGGGGTCAATCTAGGAAGAGTATATAACAATTTTAAATATCTACACACCCAACATAGGGTCACTCAAGTATATAAAGCAAAGAAGGAAACAAGTTACATACAAGGGAAACCCCATAAGGCTATCAGCTGATTTCTCAGCAGCAACTTTAGAGGACATAAAGGCAGAAATTAACAGTGATACAATAATAATTGAGAACTTTTATTTTTATTGATTTATTTTTTTAGGCGAGACAACTCTTGGTTGACCTCACAGATTGCAAAGACCTTGTCAGCTTACAATCCCTTATTTTTTTATTTTTTATGCCTACAGCACCTGGTTTCCCTAGGTGGTCTCCCATCCAAGTACTAACCAGGCCCGATCCTGCTTAGCTTCTGAGATCAGATGGGATCGGGCTTGTTCAGGGTAGCATGGCCGTAGATAGACATAATTGAGAACTTCATTACTCTGCTTGCCTCAATGAATAATTCATCCAGACAGAAAATTAATAAGAAAATAATGGCTTGAAAAGCCACATCAGACCAAATGAACTTAATAGGTATTTTTAGAACATTTCATCCCAAAAGTTCAGATTACACATTTTTCTCAAGTGCATACTGAACACTTCCAGAATAGACCATATATCAAGCCAGAAAACCAGCCTCAATAAATTCAAGAAAATTGATATATCAGACATATATCTGATTGCAATGGCATGAAACCAGAAATAAACTACAGAAAGAAAACTGGAAATAACACAAATACATGAAGACTAAACGTGCAACTAAACAACCAATGAATCAAAGAAGAAATCAAACAGGAAATCAAAAACTATCTCGTGACAAATGAAAATGAAAATAGAACTTTACAAAATTTATGGGATGCAGCAAAAGCAGTTTCAAGAGGAAAGTTCATAGCTATACAAGCCTACCTCAAGAAACAGGAAAAATCCCAAATAAAGATCAGAGTGGAAATAAATGAAATAGAAATTAGAAAAACAAATGAAACTAAGGTTCTCTGAAAGGATAAATAAAATTGACAAATGTCTAGCAAGACTCATCAAGAAAAAAGAGTCCAAATAAACAGGAAATAAAAGAAGAGAGATTATAACCAACACCACAGAAATACAAAGAATCATTAAATAATACTATGAACAATCATATGCCAACAAATAGGACATTTTAGAAAAAAAAAATAGATAAATTTCTAGAAATATACAACCTTCCAAGACTAAACCAGGAAGAAACAGAGTATCTGAACTGACTAATTCTTAGCAATAAAATTGAAGCAGTAATCAAAAAACTCCTAATAGACAAAAAGCTCAGGACCAGACAGATTCACAGGAGAATTCTATCAAACATTTAAAGAAGAATTAATATCTATCCTTTTCAAACCAGGCATGCTGCCTCCAAAAAAAAAAAAAAAAAAAACAATAGGAAGAATCTTTTAAACTTATTCTGAAGTCCTGCATTACAACTCCCTGATACTAAAAACCAAGAGATTACACTATCATCAAAATGAAAAGTATATAAAATAACAACAGCCCTGATGAACACAGATGTAAAAATTCTCAACAAAATACTAGCAAACCTAATTCAACAATGCAGTAAAAGGATTATATAGCATGATCAAGTAGGATTTATAGCAGGGATAAAGGGGTAGTTCAATCTGCAAAAAATTATTAATGTGATTTATATCAACAAAACCAAGGATAAAAATCATATGGTTATCTCAATAGATGCAAAAAAAGCATCTGACAAGATTCGCTATCCATTTATGATAAAAACTCTCAACACAGTGGATCTAGAAGGAACATACCTCAACATGATAAAGGCTATTTATGACAAGCCCACAGGCACATCATACTCTACTGTGAAAAGCTGAAAGTTTTTCTTCTAAGATCAGGAACAAGACAAGGATGGTCATTCTAATTACAATTATTCAATATAATACTAGAAGTCCTAGCCACAGAAATCGGATAAGAAAAAGAAATAAAAGGCAACCAAATTGAAAAGGAAGAAGTAAAACTGTCACTACTTGTGGATGACATGATACTATATATAAAAAACTCTAAAGAATCCACAAAAAATTAATATAATTAAAAATGAATTCAGTAAAGGAGCGGGGTACAAAATTAACATACAGAAATCTATCATGTTTCTATACACTAATAATGAACAATCAGAAGGAGAAATTTTTTTAAAAATCCCATGTATAATTGCATCAAAAAGAGTAAGATATCCAAGAACAAATTTAACCAAGGAAATGAAAGAACTGTACTCTGAAAACTATAAGACACTGAAGAAAGAAATTGAAAAGGACACATATAAATGTAAGAGTATACCATGTTAATGGATTGGAAGGATTAATATTGTTAAAATGATCATACTACCCAAAGCAATCTACAAATTCAATGCAATCTCTATCAAAATTTCAATGGCATTCTTCTTAAAACTAGAACAAATTCTAAAATTTATATGAAATTGCAAAAGACCACAAATAGCCAAAGCAATCTTGAGAAAAAGAACAAAGTTGGAAGTATCAACACTTCCAGATTTCAAACTATATAATACAGTGCTGTAATAATCAAAACAGTATGGTATTGGCACTAAAACAGATACATAAATCAATGGAACAGAAGAGAGCCCGGAAACAAACTCTCTTTGGTCAATTAAACTACGGCAAAGGAGGTAAGACTATACAATAGAGAAATGAGTCTCTTCAACGAGTAGTGTTGAGAGAACTGGACAGATACGTGCAAAAAAAATGAAACAGGACCACACTCTTATCTCTTACACCATATACAAAAATAAACTCAAAATGGATTAAAGATTTAAATGTAAGACCTGAACCAATAAAACTCCTGGAAGAAAACATAGGCAGTCAATTATCTGACATTACTCTTAGTAATATCTTTACATGTTAGATATGTCCCTTTGAGTAATGGAAACAAAAGTAAAAAATAAATAAGACTTCATCAAACTAAATAGCTTCTGCACGGCAAAGTAAACCATCAACAAAACAGAGACAATCTATTGAATGGGAGAATATACTTGCAAATGATATGTCTGATAAGGGGTTGATATCCAAAATATATAAGAAATTCATATAGCTTAATAACAATGACAAAAAAATCCATTAAAAATGGACAGAGGACATGAAGAAACATTTCCCTAAAGACACACAGATGGCCAACAGACATGAAAAGATGCTCAATATTACTAATAATCAGAGAAATACAAATCAAAAAACCACAATGAGATACCATCTCACACCAGTCAGAATGGCTATTATCAAAAATTTAACATGTGCTGGTGAGGAGGTGGAAAAAAGGGAACCCTTATGAAGTGTTGGTGGAACTACAAATTAGTGCAGCCACTATGGAAAACAGTATGGCAATTCCTCACAAAACTAAAATTAGATCTACCACGTGACCCAACAATTCCACTTCTGGGTATTTATCTGAAGAAAACAAAAACACTAATTCAAAAAGATATGTGCACCCCTATGTTCAATGCAGCATTATTTATAATAGCCCAGATATGGAAACAACCTAGGTGTCCTTTGATAGATAAATGGATATCACATACATATATACACAATGGACTATCATTCAGCAATAAAAAATGATGAAATCTTACATGTGCAATAACATGGATAGGCCAAGAGGGTATTATACTAAGTAAAATAAGTCAGAAGGAGAAAGACAAATACCATATGGTTTCACTTATATGTAGAATCTAAAAAATAAAATTTTAACACAACAAACAAAACAAAAACAGATTCACAGAAACAGACCAAAGGGATTGGCGGGGAGAGGATGGCTGAAAAAGGAGAAGGGAATAAAGTCAATAATATTGTGATAAGTTGGCATGGTGACAGATGATGACTAGACTTAGTGTGGTGAACATATTGTAAGGTATATAAATGTCAGCTTATTATACTGTACACCTGAAACTAATATTTTATATACCAACTATACTAAAATAAAGTAAAATAAAATAAAAAGAAAGTGGCACACGCTCTAAAGCTATTATTCCAATTTAGACCCTTGGGTTTGTTCAGTTCTGTTATTAGCATTATACTATATCATTTCTACATCCTCCATAGCTACTTCAATTACTTGCATATTTCTATATATTACTAGATTTAACCCAAAAGTTCTTTGATAGCAGAAATTTCATTTTAATCACTTCTATGTCTTGCCTATATACTACATACATTCTGAGGTGTGTAGCACAGGGCCAGTATGTGTATAAAGTTCAATTTTGCTAGAATCACTCTATGTATCTATTATATTTTTTGCATGTGTCTACATTAGTGTGCTATAAAAGTACAAAGATATGGCTGGTATAAAATGTTAATTATATGCATAACTTAAAAACTTTAGAAAACTGGAGCTACCCTAAATATAAAGTCAGTCATTACCATGATATATCTTTTCCTATTCAAGAACATATTTGGAAGGTAGAACTGTAAATATTTAATTTTATTACTCCTTTGCTAAGATATATGCTCTCTGTTATTTCAACATAACATAATATAGGAATAAATATATTGTGTAATGAAATTGATTTACAATTTTTTTCCTCAAACCATATATAGAGTTAATGAGACCTCCTAATACCATTCTTCCCTAAGCCCACCCACATTCTGCCCCAGTGTAATCATTATCTAATGCAAATAGAAAAAGATTATTAACTTACTGAAGACTAGACATTTTCTCCTTATTCTTTCTGCTTTAACTGCTTTTATTTGGTAGATCTAAACTCTGGTTAGGTTCTATCAAATCTGTTTGAGTTCATTGGGTAGACTGCCTTTTTTTTATGACCTGCCTTTCAAAATAAAACAAAATAGACTGACCCTATAAAGTTGTACAGTAGCCAGCCTTTCATAGGCTTGATATGAGAACCTTTCCTCAATTTTCTTTTTCAACTGCACAAAAGCTTGACATTCACCTTTAGGAATTTATTTATGCAGTAGTTAAACTTGTAAATATAGAAACTTGTAGAAATTTGGACAACAGGGAACTGAAGAACTCTCTTTTACTCTGAAATTTGTTTGGAACAATCCCTTACTATTAAGGTTTTCTTATTTTTAAAATATAAATGCCTCTTGGATGGGTAATATATGTCATCACTCACATCTTATCATAAGTGAGTTTATTAGAAAAAAGAAAGTACCAATTTATTGAGTAGGAAACATGCTGAATGTAGAGAATTGGAAAATAAAGGCATATTTATGACAAATATATTTTTGTAGCAGTGAGACTGCTATATTATGCCATATTATGTTCTTGGGACATGACCTCTTCCTTAAAAAATTGACTGCCAAAAAAGAAATCTGAAAGGTCTACAAAAAAAAAAAAAAATGTAATATACCTCAGTGGTGTGTGATATTAACGATGGGAGTGCATTAGTTTGAGGATTATGTCAAAGTTAGAGCTTTTAAAAGCCTGAATACTTTGTTCATTTCCATCCATATTTCCTTATATGAACTGTGTGTATAAGCTTCCTGGGTTTAGACTATTTTTCTTATCTCTTACATTATCCTTTATATTCCTCAATGCTTGGCAGTTAGCTTATACACACAATAAATATTCATTCTTGTTAAATGAATATTTATTAATTGAATTTATTTAGCTAGGCATGTAATGTTTGTTTAGCTTTTATAATTTCCATGCATGCTCCCTTTCTATAAAAAAGCTTCCTAAAGATTTATGAAAACATAAAGCCTAAATTAATGTAAAAATTCTCAATTTTATAACTCAATTGTCTATAACTTGAGTTATAGAATCAAGAAAAACACATATTTTCATTACCAATTTTGTATTATTCCAAAATAGGTGTTCATTTGAGGAAAGTGATGTTACTCAATATAATTATTTTTAAAAATTTCCATGCATATATATACATACACACACACATATATATACCCTAAACAATTTTTGAATGTTTATTTCAAAACATTTAATGTTAGCGAGCTCCTGCTATTCTGCAAGTTTGTTATTTTTAAATCCTAAAACATTAAATTAAATAATAGGAAATGCTGGCAATTATATTATTTTCTATGCACTCGCTATATTTCAAAAAATATATCTTAATATCTACAAAGAACAATAAGTACCTTTTCAAAAATTCTTCTTTATGTAGTTACTTTAAATTTGGAAGAACTTCATATGCGATTACTCAGAAATTCAATAACTTCAGGTTGAAATTTCATTTTATAATATATGCAATGTTGATAACCTTGATAGCTAAGCTTTAATTTTTCTATCTTCTGCCTTTGTAACTTTAAGTTTTGGCCTAAAATTTTCTTCAATGCTCCAGTATATCTATTATTTCGATATATTATTTTTTATGTTCTCTAACAGAAGCAGTCTTTTATGCAAAATTAATAAATTATATGTATTCTTGCTGGCTATTTAGAAGGAATTATTGGGAATGCAACTGGGAAATGTGTCCTTTGAATTAAAACTACAGATTTTCATTATAATTACTGCCATAGTAATAGGTGGTTTTTTTTGCAATCAAGAATAACATATTAATCCTTGAAAACAGATATATGATACCAATTAAGCATTTCATGCATATGTTTGTAAATATCTGTATAATTAAAGAAATGCATAGAATTATATAAACCAGGTTAACAGTGATAGCATTAGAAAGTCAGGTTTATGAAGGATGGGTGGCTGGGTGGGATGAGAAAACCAACTGACAGGAAAGATATTTTCCTTCAAAACTTTGTCTTATGAATTGCTAAAAAAGCATATATTAATTTTATATCAAGTTATGAAGTTAAGTTCAATGTTGCTATTTTAAAACAAAGGAGAAAAGAGGGATTTAAAGAGAAATACAGTCAAATATCTTAGCATATTGTGCTTGAAACACAGTTTCCATATACATATTTTTATTATTGTCATAAATGTCCAGTTATTTCCAACAAAATCAGAGTTACGACTTAATCACTTCTACGACTTAAAATTTTGGAAGGGGAAGGTATTTCTACATTATCTTCCTAGTGGCACTTCAGTAAACATGAAGATGCAAAAGACAGGAAATCTGCAAAATGTTCCATTTTGAGTTTCAAACTCTATACTTAAATAACGATATATACATGTTTCTTCACATGAAATATTAAATATTCTATACTTTTATACATTATAATCACTATAACATAATTAATTTGTTACTCTACAAATTTCCCCACATTCAATTCAATTTTATCCTTCCTTCGGAATATAAAATTTAGAACGAGCTTATGACGCAATGTCACATTTAATTAACTACTTAAAATTTCAACTGCTTTCATATGAGCAAACAATATACATTCTTCAATCTTCATTTGACTAAAAGTTTATTTTCTATAATCTTTATTTCTGCATATTCATATAGTTTACTTTGATTTTCTATATTTAATTTTTCACTTCTCATTTTCAAAGTCTTATTTGGCTCTGTGAGTATGTGAGCATTAAATTTCACTTATGTGTATTTTTTTTAAATCATATTAGGTTTGAATTATGACCCTTTTCAATATTTCATCCCTGTCTTAGTAGTCACTCTTGTCTTTTTTAAAAAATGTTACTTTCGTATAAGTCTGTATGAAATAATAGAGGGAGCCATTCTATATTATAATACAAAACGACTACAACAGGCAGAAAATCTGAAATCTGTAAACTGAAGTAAATTAAGTTAAAAGAGCAGCTCTCTCCTTGAGAAATGAAGCTAGGAATGTCTTGTTGCTGATTTTCCTTGATAAAGTATTCACAAAACTCATAATAATCTTGTTAAGGAGCAAAGAACTTTAAATATCTTGAAGATTCTAGGGTGTAGAAGAGTAACTAAAAATTGTGTCTTTTAAATTTATTTCTTGATGTTAAATCATAGACGATACAGCAATAGATTAGTTACAGATTGGTTATCTTATAATTACAAGCCTGATTAAATGCTTGAAATTAAAACAATAATTCTGATTGTCACACCACTTATTCTCAGATGAATTCTTATTTAATAACTTTTATTTAGCACCTAATATGTAATAAGCTCTGAGCTAGGCACTGAGGTTATGGTCGTAGACTAGTAAGAAACTGCTTCTGCCCCTATGCAAATAATGAAATGCACACTCAAATATATTGGTGGGGAAATTCTAAAACATTCCAGGAGTTGGAACTTTCATCATAGAATTTTATTCGTTAGGTTGATGATTATATGAACACTGACTACAAATTAGCCTAGAAAAAGTTTAAGAAAAATTATACAACAAGATGAGGCTGATTAACTCATAGGCTGTCAGTGACAATGTCCAATATTAGTTAACATATGATTCTACATTATGTTACATATTGAAAAAGTAAACTTTAAAAAAATTTCCTTTAATGACAACTATTTTCCATGCATTGTAGAAGTGTTTTAATTGTTTAACTGTAGAAATTATGAAACTGAAATTGTAGTAATTGGAAAGTGAAAAGAGTGAACAAAACAGTAAGTATGTAAGTTGTCATGACAATAAAAGTCAACGGTGAGGAAGAAATATAGAAAATCTCTTTCTTCTTTGTTATCCTTAAAGGTGTTTCAAGGTCAAGATGAGTTATCGTGGTTTAAGGTATTTTGAGAGACTCAAGTGACAATAGAGAAATTCTATCAGTTATCTGATCTCTCTTTGTTTTGTTTATTTGTTTGTTTGTTTGAGGAAATCAGAAGATTGACAGAGTAAGAAAAGGACAGTTTCCACATGGCACTTAGGTGCTCAAAATGATGTCATTTACCAAAGTGTAAACTTTGATCCCATACACAAAGTAACAGACAACAACTTGAAGAAAATGATTGTTTAAAAAACACACAAGTACACATACAACTATGTTTATTATACTTAGAAATGAATTAAATGGAAAAAGGTAAACATTTGCAAAAGCATAATATATAGAGTAAAACTTAAAACTAATGAAGAAAATTAAACTCTAGAAAGAATTTTAGCAGCATTGTAAAAAATAATCATTTCTGGAAAGTAATAATATAACAAGTGATATTATATTTATGTCCTACTGCATTAAGAATATGGTAAGACCAAAACTACAGATACAATTTATTGCACATATACCTTATATTTTAGAATATAAAATAGTGAAATCATTATTCTAAAGGTATCAGAATAAGCAATTGGCAAAGTCAAAATTTTCAAAGAAGTAAATTATGAACAGATGAAAAATTAGAGTAAATCAATAAGACCAGATGTTATTTATCAGAAAATCCTGAGAATTAAAATGTGAGTTAGTGGAGACACTGACAAAGATATTTAATTAATAGATTAAAAATATCAGTATTTATGAAAGATTAGAAAGTAACACGTTGCCTGGTCTTTAGAAAGAATTAAAGTTATTATCCTTGAAATTTAGAAAAAAAATTCACTCTTTAAAAAAAGAATGCCACATTACTTTGCTACCAATGTTGACAGAAGTTTTGATGTGGTTTTCTCATTTATCTATGTCTTCGACCTACATTTACTGAGAACATTTTATGTTCCAGAAAAACTTAATGCTCTGTATTGATTAAACTAAAATGGATGAATGATGAGGACAATTAAGATACTCACAATCTATGAGTAAATATTAATATATAATAGATGATTTAAGATTACAGTTATGAAGTGCTGTGATATGGATTGCTATAGATATGAATACCAAGGTGAAGTAATTTTTTTATTTAAATGACAGAGAAAATAAAAATTATAGAATTAAACTCTTTACTTTCTATTAGAACCACATGTTAAATAAACTCAACTAAATTTTTTACCAAAGAGGAATAAAGTAATCTAATAATGACTTGAAAATATTGTAATTAATAAATGCATCAAAATCACAATATTTTTCAAGTGTTTATTTGGAGAAAAATGACCTACATACATCTCTTATTTCAAGGTTATCTGCCTACTATCCTCGATTAACACTAACAGGAAGAGAAGACAGAAAAGAAAAAAAAAAAAAGCCTTCTAAGTAGACATCATCCAGTAACCCCACAGGAAACACATCACAAAATTTGTTCATTAGACCTGTGTTTCATGCATTGGCCATAGAAGAAGAGTGTGAAATATGAGTATATCTCAAGAGATCTGAATGGTCAGTTAGACCAGAACATTAATAGTGAATATGAATGTTCCTAAATAGAAGAAAAACCAAGCAGAAAGCCAAAAAATGTAGGTAAAGACCTCACAACTGTAAGAGATACAATTAACTATGTATACTATCCTATATATCTCAACTAGTACGAGATAACAATGAACAAGGTCTTGATCAATATAACCATGGGTACAACTGAGTATCTATGCCACATAAAGGTATTATAAATTTGGGTAAAGAGAAAAGTATGTGGCAAATTATATAATAAAGATAACTACAAATTCCGTAAGGGCACAGAATAAATACTCCAGTATTAAAAAAAAAAAAAAATTTAAAGAGTCCTAACCCCTAGAATTCAGAAAAGTTAGATTTATTTGTTTGTATCACTATCCCCTTTCCCAATAAAGATGTCAGACCCCTTTCAGAAACACAGACACACAGACACACACACATGGAGCTATAACCCTAGACTGGGACACTTTCCAGATGGAACCAAACCTACTCTTAGTTTGAAATTCCTAAAAGTTTAAACAGGTCAAATCAAAGAAGGATAGTCAAGAGAAATAATAAATTTTATTATTACAGAGCTCTATTCGGCAGGTATCTTTCACAACAAGCAAGGACTAAACAAACGTTTTCATAATAGCAACATATATAATGTTTTTCATAGAGTATTTGGTAAATAAGTATTTGAATATGTAGGCAAATATATTCTAGTTGTTGTGCAAGGGCCTCCCCTGACTGGTGCCTTGCCTGTCTTGAAATAATCAATTGTAACATGGAACAAAACTGACTCCCTGCCTGCACAAATGAGGGGCATATGGTTTTCATAAAAGTTACTGGTATTGGATGCTGAACTACTGGGTCATTGCTTTACTCATTCAATAAGCACTTACTATAGTCAAATATATCTGATATAATACACCCTTTAGAGAGCCATAACTTGTAAGAATAATTAGATACCATGTTCCCTCATTTGCGCAGGGAGGGAGTCAGATTTTTTTAGGATAAAGTACTGGCATACAATAACCAGCTTATGAGCATAGTGTATGGTTATTGCTGGTTCCTAGTGTAGATTTTCAGGAAATATCTTTTCAGTCAACACTATTCAATAGCAAATAATACTGGAGCCAAGAATCCAAGAGGAAAAGTTATCCAGATAGTTTATCTCATTAATATGTAATGGAAACAGTGAAGCACCTAGTATTGAGTTTGGTAAGGTAAAAAAATAATTGCCAGAAAACATGATGACTTTAAAGATAGGAAGGAGCCACAGTTTATTGGCCATGGATAACATCTAGGTTAGCAACTGTGTAAGGTTTTTTGTTTTTTTCTAAAGCACTTTTGTTCCATGTTATTTGTTTCAATTATTTAAAATTCTATCATCTATCTATATCTACCATCTATCTATGTGGTTCAGGAGAAGTAAAATATTCTTATAATTAGAAATAAACCCAAACATTTTATCATAGCTCAGGAGACTTGAAAATGTGGTTGTTTCCTACCCCTCTAATTTCTTCTCTTGCTACAGTGAACAAAGAGCTTCTTTCTATTCTTTGCCCAGATAGGGTCATTTTTATTTCACTAGCATGACTGTGTTCCCTTTGCCTGGAGCACTCTTCTAAAGACCTTCACTTGACTGGCCCCATCTCATTAGTCAATTCTCAGTTCAAATGTCATCTATTCAAAAAAAGCTTGACTTACACCTTATTCAAGGTAACTCTCCCTTCACTCTCTCACTGTCCAATTATCCTCTTTGGTATCTTTCCTAGCACTTGTCACTCTCTGAAACGATCTTATTTATGCATTGGCCTATGCACTTATTACCTTTCTTCTAAGAGGATAGGGAGCTTGTTTTGGTTGTTGTTTCTAGATGTGTCTGCAGTATATATAACCAGGCTTCGCACATAATAGATGCTCAAGAACTAATTGGCGAATAAATGAATAATTGTAGTAGGTAAATAACCATATTTGCTATTTTATATGCACGTATTCTCAGAATGTACATTATTCATGTGAACTTTGTAGATTTCTGTTCTACAGAATTTTCTCTGTAGAATCTAATTGTGATGCATACCCAGAAAATCAATGAGCTGATGCCTTGGATATTAAAATTAATACCTCACCACACCCAAATTATAGATCCTAAGGTCCCAGTGTAATATAAATTAAGACAGAAGTATTTTAGCTGACAAAAGGTTAGAAAAGTTAAATGACCTATGGCTTAAGAAACATGATGGGAATGAGAATAGATCTGGATCTAATACTCATTCAGTTGGATGAGCTTTCTAAAGATTTTGTAAATGATTATCTCCTAGTCCCATGATATGTGCCCTTTCCAAACATAAAAAAAAAAAAAGCTCTATATGGAAAGTTTCATTATAAATATGGTTTATTATTTCACCCTTTGAAAGATCCCCTATCATCTTCTTGAAGTGAGGAATCATTATCTTTAATTTCCAAAGATATTATGGAAGAATCTGGGCTTTCATAAATATCATGGCACTTGGGGTCTCAGCAAAATTAAGTTAGAAATAATACATATGTTATATTTTATATATATATATATATATACACATATATATATATATGATATTATATATTCATTCATTCTATCATCATCCCCTCAACACACATATACACGCGGGAGGGGGGAAGAGAGAGAGAGAAAAAGAAAGAGAGAGCGCGCGTGCGAGAAAGAGAGAGAGAGAGAGAGAGAGAGAGAGAGAGAGAGAGAGAGAGAGTAGAGAGAGATACAAAAAGGAGAAATACCAGAATATAAGCAACACATGGTTCTTTTCTCACATTAGGGACTATTGATTGAAGAACTTAATATGAATCAGATTCTAATCCCAGTAGATCTGTGTGTCCAGATTCACAATGTTTCCCCAGTTTAGTAGACGTTTTACTAAAATTGTGAGGAACTGTTTTATACTTAATTTAATGCCCATACGAGCACTGTAAGAAGGAGAGCATCATCATCACTTGACAAAGGAGAAAACAAGGCTAAGAAAGGTTACATAACTTGCTCAATGTCATGGCAATTATGTAAAGAATCTAGTATCTCTCTCATTCAAAAATAATGGTCCATGCACGAAAGGAGCTGCTTGTTCTTCATTGAAGAATGATCAATGTTAACTCATGAGTAATTTAAACATGAGATAAAAGTTCACTAGTATTATTTCTTTTTCTAATTTATGAAGGAACACACATCGCTGTCTTTTTTTGATGTTAGATGTAGCTATGTGACAAATGAAATGTTACATATATCACTTTATAATTGAATAACTTTTAATTAATATTAATCAAGTTCTCTCATCCCATGCCGTTGACAAAAGACATATTCCAAATAATATACTCACAGAATGGTGAAGCCTCCACCATTCTATATCTGTATTATGCCTTCAGACTTTTATAGAGAATGGCAAGACCTGAAAAACATTGTTCATGAGAAATAAACCTTGGATGCATTAAGCCTCTAAAAAATTGGGGTCATTTGTCAAGCATATATCTTACCTATTCTGACTGACTAAACTTGAATAGGATATAGAACTTAAAACTTCCTAACAATTCTATAATGATCACTCATTCATTAAACAAGAGTAAACAAAATTTAATTTTTATTGAGATTTAACTGATGCTTAAAATTATAAGATATTTAAAGTGTACATGATGATTCGATATATGTATATATTGTAAAAGGATTCTCTCATCGAGTTACTTAATGAATTTGTCCATCCTTTCTTTTTGTGAGAACATTTATGTTCTACTCTCTTAGCAAATTTCAATTATACAATACAGAGAACATTATACATTAGATTCTCAGACCTTAGTCATCTTATAACTGAAAGTATAAGATGTACCATTGTACATTTTACCAATCTCTCCCTATTTCCCCTACCTTGCAGCCTCTTGAAACCCTTTTTCTACTCTGTTTCTATGAGTTTATCTTTTTGTGTGTATTAATTTAGATTCCATATATAGGTGATATCATGCAGTATTTATCTTTGTGTTCACCTTATTTCACTTAGTAAAATACCCTCCAGTTTCATTCATGTTGTTACAACAAAATTTACTTCTTTTTAAATGCTAAATAATATCCCATTATGTGTATGAGTATATGTATACATATGTATAGATGGATGAATAGATGGATGGATAGGTAGGTAGGTAGGTAGGTAGATAGATGATTGATTGATTGATAGATAGATAGATAGATAGATAGATAGATAGATAGATAGATAGATAGATAGATAGATGATAGATGGAAGTATGCCACATTTTCTTTATCCATTCATCCACTGACAGACACTTAGGTTGTTCCTAAACCTTGGTTATTCTGAATAATGCTGCAATAAACACAGGAGTACAGATAATTCATCGAGAAAATGGTTTCATTTCCTTCAGATATATACCCAGAAGTGGGACGGCTGAATAATATGGTAGTTCTATTTTAGTTTCTTGAGAAACCTCCATAATGTTTTCCACAGTCTCTGTTCCAATTTACATTCTTACCAAGAGTACACAAGGGTTCCTTTTACTTCACATTTGTTATCTCGTCTTCTGGATAACAGACATCCTAACAGGTGGGAGGCAATATCTCACTATGGTTTTGATTTGCATTTCCCTGAAGATTAGTGATGCTGAATACCTTTTCATGTACCTGGTGGCTATATTTGTATGGCTTCTTTGGAAAAATATTTATTCAGGTCCTTTGCCCATTTTTTAATTGGGTTAATTGTTTTTTTGCTGTTGAAGTGTATGAGTTCCTTGTATATTTTGGCTATTAATCCTTATCAGATATGTGGTTTAAAAATAAGTTTTATTTTAAATTATTTTTCACATATAAAAAGCTGAAAATACAGTACAAATATTTTTCTATACCCATTCCAGATTTCTCTATATTATCATCTTACAAAATCATAATTATCACAAATAGAGAATGAACATTGATGTAATACTAATAATTAAATTTTAGAATTTAGCCGAATTTTAACAATTGCTCCACTAATGTGCATTACTGTTTCAGGGTTCTAGCCAAGATCCCACACTGCATTTAGTTGAATTTCCCCTTAGTCTCTTGCAGTCTGTTACAGGTCCAGTCTTCCCTTCTCTATCATGATACTTCTGAAGAATATTTTTCAGTCATTGTGTAGAATTCTCTCAATATGGTTATGGTATTTTTTATGATTGGACTGAAGTTATGCATTTTTGGCAAGAATACTACAGAAATGATTATTGTGTTCTCAATTTATCATATTACAAGATTCATGATGTTAATTTGTCTTATTATTTGTAATGTTTGGACATTAATCTTTTGGTTAAGATAGTTTCTCCACTGAAAAGTTGCTGTTTTTACCTTTGTAATTAATAATTATTTTAGGGAAAACATTTACAATATGCAAATCTTCCTTCTTCTGAAACTTTTGCTCACTAATTTTAGCACCATCAGTATATCCTGTTTGCAACAAATATTTCTGTGATGTCTGCCAAGTGATGATTTTCAATTTTTTAAAGTAATATATTCATTGGTTGAATTACTACTGCATAGAACAGCCCTCCCTTCTCATCCATTTATTTAAGTATTTATATCAGTATGGATTATATTTAGTTTATACTGTGGATTATAATGATAATTAGTAATATCATTATTTATTTCATGCTCATTTTTTTCTAGCTTTAAGCATTCTATGTGCTTCTGTGTTCTTTTGGTAATACTTCATCACTTTTTATTTTTTTTAACATCCTTATTTTCTGACACTATAAGAAATTCTAGGCTCATCTAGTATTTTCTCTGCTCTAGAAATCAACCTCGGGAATCACCCGTTTTTTCTGAAGTACCTTACTTTTATTGAATAGTGTTTAGAACTAAGTGTGCTCATTAGTGGGGTGTCATTGCTTCTAGTCCCTCTCAATGAACAGAGCTAGAGAATATATGAATATATACTAACTTCTGCATATAATCTATATTTCTATATATTTCTCTTTATCTTTTGCACAATACATAATTAAAAATTATTAGATACCTAAAATTCCAGGACCTTTGGCCTACAGATTTACATTCACTCATTAAGTTAGTATTGATCATTAAAAAGCATGTCCATGATAATCAGGATGTATTCATTTATATTTATTTTTGCCAAAAAAAAAAGTATAGAAAGCTTATATTTCCCAACAAATAGAATAAAAATAAATAACGCATTATCTCTGCCCCCAAAGTTTTTACAATTCAATGAGAGCAGTTTTGGTTAAATATAGAGCTATCAAAGCCAAATATTTAGGAGTGGAGAACACCACAGGTGAATAACCACATGATAATAATTACACAGTTATTCGGTTATCATGTGAGTTTATAAAGAAATGACAATGACTTTTAAGTCTGGGGCCAAACATAAGTAGATTTGTCTGATCCACTATAGTTGTTATTCTATATGCCACTGAGATCTAGGTTGAGATCTTTACTAAATCTATTAGGGTTTGTTAACTAAATATGGCAGTTACACATTTAAATGCCACATCTTTAAGCGCTGCATGTGATCTAAAACAACATTTTTGTCAAGGCTGAGCCTTTGATTCTAAGAAAGCAGCGTATTTGGATGATATTCAGTATCGTGATTCTTAAAGTGATTGATTCATCTTGTATCATTTATATTACTCAGTTAATCTTACTTAATAAATGATTATTGCATTAGAGTATGTTTGAGAATAATACATTATCTTAAGAGTTCTTAGTGTAAAGGAAAACAACTGTAAAATCCAATGTATTTTCAAACTATATATATAAATCTTGGTTTAAAGGTATATGGTGAACATATAAGTATTTATGGTGATTAAATAAATCCATATCCACATGTTTATATGAGTATTATGTAAGAGCTGGTAAGATTTCATTTCTTATTTTTTAACAAATATTTATGTTTAATATGAAACGGGGACTTCACATTAGATTATTTACACAGAAGAATAAAGCAGGATAAGAATACAAAAACAGCTGCTAGGTGCAAAAAAAGGAAGAAAAAGAAGAAGAAAAATCAAACATAGTAATTTAAAACACTCATTATGATTAATAGTTCTACCATACCCTCAAATACAGTCCTAGATAAAATATTACACATATTTAGATGTACTTGATAATTATTTATCTTTCATCTACTTTATTAACTGAACCTAAGCTTTTTCTTGAATTGTCTAATTGTCTTCTACCTTAAGTTATTCATTAGAACATAAATCTAAGCCACATATTTTATGTGAATTACATTGTCTTGTCATAACAGAACACACACCTTTCTTTTCCAAGAGGAAAAAGTTCATTTTATGGACAATGAATTAAAATTTTAAATCATAGTTAGAATGCTAATTATCCTAAAACATTTATTTTTCTTTTGCTTTAATATTGATTTATCAGAAATTCTTAGAATACATTAAATAGTGGCAATATAAACAGTAAATAAAGCTACAGTGTTTTAACAGGCTATGGTTTTCATAAAGAAAAGAAAATAAATAGTGCTTACTATATACTATTTTTCATTATTACAGTTTCAATGGAGATTCAATAGAAGCAATGTATCCAGAGTATCTAAATTCCAATTAGAATTAACAACAGGTATTTATTATATCTATTTACATTTGAATGAAAGGAAAATTTAGGATCCTAATACAAGTAGCTTAGGTTAGTATAATGGAAAAAAGTTTACAGGTATGAAGGTCCCAAGGCAGCTACTCAAAATATGTGAAAAATATGTAATTATTTTATTCCAATCTGAGATAAATTTCTATAAGAGGAAGAACACTGTGAATAAGTTTTTCCCTTTGACATCTTTCTTTGCAAAGAAAATATCAATGAGCAGAAATTCATTGTGAATTCTATTTCATATCATCAATTATGTATACACCAGAATTTCACATAGAGGTGTTACAACTGATATGAGTAAAATAGCAAAATACAGCTTCACATATAATTTTGTGAAGTAGCTGGTAATCAACTCAACTTCCCCAAAGGCATTTCTTATTTTGGCTTATTTTTGCCCTCTATCCATACTGTATAAATAAGGCTCACACTTAATATTTGGAGTATTTAGTTTCCTATTGTTACATGGAAACATTAGTGCCTTGTTAATACTTAATTTTTCAATTTAAATGTTTAAAATTTTAATATTCATGGCCTTGTATTACTTTTCTTAAAGATAATATATTTAGCTAAATTTCAGACCTCACCAGTGATCTCATCTCAACCCCAATGAGACCAATATCACTAATGAGCTAGCAAATGTAGAGGTGTATAAGACAGAAATATAGCCAATACTAGGTCTGCACTTTCCAATTGCTAGTGAAACACTGCCCCTATCCTCTAGTTCCTCTATATTAATTCTAGAGAAAAATATTAATCTTCATTTCATAGATGCAAGGAGGATATTGTTGTTGCGAATGCCTATTACACCTCTTCTGTGATTGTATTACTAGTTCTTCTCAATGGAGCTGTACTAATATTTTACCTTGGGTTGACTCTTTTTCCTACTTACTACAGGACTTATGTTAGAGTCCTAACCCAATCATTAGTCTTGTCAAAGTACACCTTTTTGTGGAGTGACATCAGAATCATGGTAGATTAAGGGATCTCCCCAGATCTCTCTCCTTGAAATAACAATAAACTGAACATCTAAAATTCAAACAATGACACCCAACCTGCATACAAGCATGTCTAAATGAGTGATCTACACATTAAGAGCTTCCAAAGGTCAGAACCACTGGGGTCTGGGGTGTAGATTGGGAGGAACAAAGAAGCTACCTCACAGCCACAGTTCCCTGCAGGAGAAGGGGAGGGGAGAATTTGTGGAGCTTCCAAGAACAGCCCTGCCTGAGGGATCAGTGAGTTCCATGCAGCGGCTCCAGGGATCAGGGAAGAAAGGAAGTGGGAACTAAGTGCGAAGGGGCAACAGCTGGGTCTTAGCAGACACTGTTGCAAAGTGGGAGGCTGGGACATGGAGCCTAGCATCAACCTTTACTCACCAACCCAGAGCATGCCCTTCCTCCACCCCATATCCTTCCAGACCTAGCACCATGGAGCCCCAGGGGAATTTGCACAACCACTACAGAAACAAAAAACAAACTACTGCTAGTACCATAGACAGGGGCTGGGACCCAGGGTAGCCTATAGTGATTTGAATATTAAGTATATCAGAGAGGAAAAAAAAGAGGCATAATTAGCCTCAAAGCAGAGATTCAAGAGGCTCAGATGCTACCTACTGGAAATCAAAAGCAAAACACCTTCTTATTAACAGGCTAAAGAGAGAACTCTAATAAATCTTTCTGAAAAAAAAAGCGAATTATACTCCTATTAATATCCAGGCTGAGAAATAGTCCATCGAATACCAAGAAGAATCAGGGTGACAAGGCAGCTCATAAAGAAAGAGAAAAATCTCCAGAAAATAAGCTTAAAGACACAGAAATATGTGATTTAAATGACAGAGAATTCAGGATTGCACTTCAGAAAAAACTCAATGAGATGCAAAATAAATCAGATCAACAATTCCAAGAACTCAGAATCAAAACAGAATAACAAAATATGTTTTTTAGCCAGGAGAATGAAACCCTTAAAAATAACCATCAGTAAAAGCAACATAAGAATAATAGGTATATCAGAAGAAGAAGAGGAGAAGGGAACAGAGAATATACCCAGACAAACAGTTGAGAATTTCCCAAACTAATGAATAAACTAGAGCTTTGAATCCAAGAAGCTAACAAAACATCTAATTATCTCAACCCAAAAAGGCCATCTCCAAGACACATTATATTAAAATTGTCAAAAATTCATCACAAAGAAAGAATTCTTAAGGCAGCCTGGGAAAAGACGACAGTAACCTAGGAAAATTTGTTAGACTATCTTCAGACTTCTCGGCACAAACCTTACATCTAAGAAAGGAGAAGAACCAATATTCAAACTAGGAAGTGAAAGGAATTACCAGCCAAGAATAATATATCCAATAATGCTCTCCTTTTGATATGAAGGGTAAATAAAGACCTTTCCAGACATACAAAAATTGAGGGGATTCTCCACTACGAGACCTGTATTACAAGAATGATTGAAAGGGGTCAAACCTCCAGAAACAAACAAACAAAAAAAATACACGACTATGAGTAAGATGACTAGCAGGCAGATAGAAGCAGGATAGTACAACCCTTATTAAGGGTATTATGAGCTTAAACATTAAGAAGATAATTGTTATTGCAAGTTAGAAATGAATATTCAACGTACACAGGGACAATTTGAGACAACAATAACAGAAAAGGGGAGGGAACAATATCCAAATTCACAAAGTGGAATAGAGATAAGGCACACACAAAAGAAAATGGACTGTTTTATAAACTGTCCTTTACTTAATCTTAATGGTAACCACAAACCAAAGATCCAGCACTGAGAGACATAACATAAAACAAGAAGGACCAGAAGGAAAATCCACAATCCACAAAACCCAAACATATTAAAATAACAGACAGAAACACAAGGACAAGGAAATAATGGAGCCACTGAGCTACTAGAAAACAAAAGATAAAATGGCTATAGGAAAACCTCACATTTCAGTAATTACCCTAAATATAAATGGACTGAACTCACCAATAAAAAAGCACCGAATTGCAGATTAGATTAAAAAACAATTCTCAACCGTATGCTGCCTTCAGGAGACACATCTCGGTTCCAAAGAAATATATAGACTCAAAGTGAAAGGGTGGAAAATGATAATCTTAGCAAATGGTATTCAGAGAAAAGAGGGTATAGCTATACTTATACTGTACAAAACAGATTTCAAAATAAAAAAGGTAAAGAGGGACACTGAGGGACACCTGATAATGATAAAGGAATCATACATCAAGAAGACATAACATTTATTAATATCTATGCTCCCAATCAGGGAGCCGTGAAATATATGAAGCAATAACTAACAGAACTAAAGGGAGAAACTAACCAAAACACTAATATAGTTGGGACCTAAATAACCCACTGTCAGATATACAGATCATCCAAACATAAAATCAATAAGGAACATCGTTAAATGACACATCGAACCATTGAACAAAATCAACACTTACAGAGCTTTTCATCCCATAAGGTGCTTATATCTCCTTCTCTAGTGCACATGGAACATTCTCAAGAATTGACCACATATTGGGACACAAAACTAGCCCCAACAAATACAAGAGGATCAAAAGCGTACAAACCATATTCTCTGATTATAATGCTTTGAAACTGAAGATCAACTGTAAAAAGAAAGCAGCAAGAACCACAAATATGTAAAGATTAAAAATGCTACTGAAAAATGGGTCATAGAAGAAACAAAAAGAGAGATGAAGAAATACGTAGAAACAAATGATAATGACAACACAACATATCACAAATGTTGGCACACAACAAAAGCGCTACAACCTAACACTACATCTTAAAAAAATAAAAAGAGAACAAATAAAGCCCTAAATCAGCAGAACAAAGGAAATAATCAAAGTTAGAGCAGAATTAAATAAAATTTAGAACAAAGAAATAATAGAAAAAATAAATGCAAAATAGAACAGGTTCTTTGAGATTTATAAAACTGACAAACCCCTGGCTAGACTCACTAAAGAAAAAAGAGAAAGGACTCAAATAAACAAAATCAGAATGAAATGGAGAAGTCACAACAGATACCACAGAAATGCAAAAGATCATACAAGAATACTATGAAAAATTATATAACACCAAATTTAATAGCCTAGAAGAAATGGAGTTCTTAGAAATATACAACCTTCCTAGACTGAATCAAGAAGTACTGGAAAATCTAAATAGATCAATCAGCAGAATGGAAATGGAAACAATCATCAAAAACCTACCAAAAAGTAAAAGTTCTGGACCAGATGACTTCACCAGTGAATACTACCAAACATTCAAAGATTTAATACCTATTCTCAAACTCTTTCAAAAACTCAAAGAGAAGGCAATAGTTCCTAACTCATTTTATGAGGCTGACATTGCCCTGATACCAAAACCTGGTAAAGATAACACACACACACACAAAAACTACACCAATATCTCTCATGAACACAGATGCAAAAATCCTAAATAAGATACTAGTGAACCAAATACCACAATGCATTAAAAAGATTATATGCCATGATCAAGTGGGCTTCATTCCAGGGGCATAGGGATAGTTTAACATATGCAAATCACCACATAAACAAAATAAAGAATAAGAACCATATGATCATATCAACAGATGCAGTAAAAACCTTTGACAAGATAGAGCATCCATTTATGATTGAAACACTTAATCAAACAGGTACAGAGGAAGGTATCTCGACATAAAAAAGGCTATATATCACGAACCCTAAGCTAACATTATACTTAACGGAGAAAAACTAAGAACATTCCCTCTAAGATCAAGAACAAGACAAGGCTGTCTGCTATCACCACTGTTATTCAATATAATGTTGAAAGTCCAGACATCCTAGCCAGAGCAATCAGGCAAGAGAAATAAATAAAAGGCATTCAAATTGGGAATGAAGAAGTCAAATGGTCACTATTTACAGATGACATGATTCTCTATATAGAAATCCTTAAATACTCCACTAAAACACTATTAGAAATAATAAATACATACAGTAAAGTTTCAAGATACAAAATCAATGTTCAAATATCCATAACATTCCAATACTCATAATTAACTATCAGAAAAAGAAATAAAAAAAAAAAAAACAATTCCTTTTGCAAATGCAACAAAAAGAATACCTAAGAATAAATCTAACAAAACATGTGAAGGACCTATACAGTGAAAACTATAAGACTATTAAAAGAATTTGAAGACACAAAAAATGGAATGATATTGTTCTTGGATAGGAAGAATCAACATAATTAAAATGGCCTTATTCCGTAAAGCATTATGCAGATTTAATGCAATCCTCATCAAGATCCTATTGAAATTTTTTAAAGAAATAGAACAAAAAATCATCAGATATGTTTGTAGCACAAAAGACACTAAACAGCCAAAGCAATCCTGAGAAAAAAGAACAAGCCTAGAGGTATCATTCTGCCTGACTTCAAAGTATACTACAAAGTGACAATAATCAAAATGTCATGGTATAGGCAGAAAAACAGACTCACAGACCAGTGGAACAGAATTGAAAGTCCAGAAGTAAACCCTCATTTATATGGGCAAATAATTTTTGACAAAGGAGCCAAAAATGTACAATGGAGAAAGGAAAGCCTCTTCAATAAATGGTGCTGGGAAAACTGAAAAGCAACCCGCAAAAGAATGAAACTAGACTGTTGTCTATCACCACACACCAAAATTAACTTAAAATGGATTAAAAACCTGAATATAAGACCTGAAACAATAAATTGCATAAAAAGAAACATAGGAACTAAACTCATGGACCTTGGACTTAAAAGAGGATTTTATGAACATGACCTGCAAGGCAAGGGAAGTAAAAGCAAAAACAAATGAATGGGACTACATCAAACTAAAAAGCTGCTCAGCAAAATAAATCATCAACAAGGCAAAGAGGCACTCATTCAAATGAAGGAATATATTTGCAAACAACACTTCCGATAAGGGCCTAATATCCAAAATATACAAAGAACTCATACAACTCAACAACAACAACAACAACAAAATCGAACAATCCAACTAAAAATTGGGCAGAGGACTTGAACAGACACTTCTCCCAAGAAGACATACACATGGCCAATAGACATATGAAAAGATGCTCAACTTCACTAGCTAGTAGGGAAACACAAATCAAAACCACAATTATATACCGTCTCAGTCCTGCTTGCATGACTATCATCAACAAGACAAGCAGTAACAAACATTAGAGAGGATGTAGGGAAAAAGGAACCCTACGCTGCTGGTGGGACTGCAAACTGGTACAACTGCTATGGAAAACAATATGGAGGTTCCTCAAAAAACTAAGAATTGAACTGCCATATGATCCTGCAATCCCTCTACGGGGTATTTACTCAAAAAACTTGAACACATTTATCCGAGAAGATATATGCACACTAATGCTCACAGCAGCACTATTCACAAATGCCAGGACATGGAAGCAACTGTAGTGTACCACAGTAGATGACCGGATAAAGAAGATGTGGTACATATATACAATGAAATATTACTCAGCTATAAGAACAGATGAAATACTGCCATTTCAACAACATGGATGGATCTTGAGATAATCATGCTAAGTGAAATAAGTCAGACAGAAAAAGTTGAAAACCACATGATATCACTCAAATGTGAGATATAAATAAAAGCAACAAACAAACATGACAAACAAACAGAGATTCATGGGCATGGACAGTGTACTAGTGGTTATCAGAGGGAAGGGAGGGAGTGGGGAGGTAGATAAAGGGCAAAATAGGTCAAATATGTGGTGACGGAAAGAAATCTAAGTGGTGAACACATAATGCAATATATATATATGACATACTGTTGAAGTGTACACTTGAAATTTATAGAATTTTGTTGATCAATGTCAACCCAATAATTTTTAATAAAAAAAGTAGAAAAAAGTACACCTTTTCATTGCAACCTATCATTCATTCAGCATTTAACAATAAATATGAAAAACACAAGGTAGACACTGGTGCCAGAGGCACATCTAAGAAGAATTTTATTTATAAGGAGTTTAGATTCTACTGGGTGTTGTGTAAATAAATAAAAAGTTAACTAAATATCAGATTACGATAAGTATTTCGTTGAAGATTAAATATCCTAGGTATATAAGATCTTACTTTAAATGAATTGGCCAGGTGGAAGAAGTAACATGAAAACTGCGGTCATGACGTTAAGAATATAGTCAAGCAAAGACAAAGGTAAAGGACATTCCAGGCAAAGGGTATAGCTTATTTAAAGTATTTTAAGGTAGGCACTAGCTGTGTGTATTTATAGAATTAGAAATAAGAATAAAAACATCTCAATGAATCTGGGTATTGTAGTACAGTAGGTAAGAGAAAATGTATGCAGAAGTTAGAAAGGTGCCAATTATTTTCTTAGGTGTATTATTATTTTGTGTAGAGGTGTGATATGTTTTTTAAGTATGAGTCTATTGTGCTGAGTAAAGACCATAAAGAGGTAGGCAAGAGTGGAATCAGGAAATCAATTAGGACACTATTTTGCTTTATACAAGAGGTAAATGTAGTTTTGACTGCATTGTCGGTGGTAGGGAACAGAAAAATCAAAACAGATGGAGTTTGGAAAACAAAATAAGAA
The DNA here is from genome assembly GCF_902729225.1 of Pteropus medius. Taxonomy (NCBI): domain Eukaryota; kingdom Metazoa; phylum Chordata; class Mammalia; order Chiroptera; family Pteropodidae; genus Pteropus; species Pteropus medius. The sequence continues at coordinate 5,102,633 of NW_024344371.1, read as the reverse complement.
TGACACGCATATTTTTGGTTGAAAGAAATTTTAAAATCATTTACTAATTAAGAGGAATATATACTGGAAAGAAGACTGAAAGAGATCAAGAGTACCTTTAGAACACACTAAATATAAGGTAAATATTAGACAACAAAATTATGTGACCTAGTGTATACTTGGATGTATGAATCTGGAATTCCAGGGAGAAACTAGAACCAGTCTCACTCTCACTTTCTCTACCTCTCTCTACTCCCCATCTGGAGTTGCGCTACTGTGCGAATTTTCACTCTAAGCTTTGAAGTAAATTAATCTATTCAATGATTATATTCTATTCTTTGCCAATGCTATCTTGATCACAACAGTTTTATAATTAGTTTTGACATCTGACAATGTAAGTCTTCAGTTTTTGTTTTTGTTTTTTTTTTTTCTTTTGGGGCAACTTTTATTTTTTAAAAATTAAATTTATTGGGGTAACATTGGTTAATAACAATTAGCCAATGAAAAAGTTTTTCAAACAACCTTTGCTATTTTTCTCCTTTGCATTTTCAAATCAATTTTAGAATTCGCTTGTCAATTTTTACAAAACCTGTACAGGTTTTGCACATTTTTTGTTATATTAATTTCTAGGTACTTGATATGTTAGTGACATTTAAAATGATAGGTTTATCACTGTATACCTTAAAATAAATTATATATATTTAATAAACTACCATTTTAGGTCTTAAGTCTATTAATAAAAGATCTTTAAAGAAAGCTTGGTTAAAACAAATAAAAATTAAGACAGACCCTGAAGCATGCAGCAAAGGTATTCAGACAGTGACATAATTTTAATATGCTTGTCCTCCTCCTTTCAATGAGCAATATAGCTTCTGACACCTATAGGCTTAGTGTGGTGTCAGAAGCTATATATATACTTGCTTCAAAGGAAACATTAAAAAAAATGCAGTCTTATTATAGACAAATTGGACAATCCAAGAAAGTAAAAATCCTTATAGTCTAATCAATGAAAGACAACATTTAACTCTTTAATATTACTTTTAAACCTACTTATCTTTCATTTTTTATCATCTGATGTATTTTTATATGTTTCTATTATTACTAAAGTAAAATATTTTCCAACTTAATGTATGAATGTTCCAATTTTCCTATTACACATAAGAGTAAATACTTGACCTGCATGTCAGTTTTGTGCCAGATATATGGTTCTTACCCTTCATCACTTTCCCTCCCATCCTACACTCACAGGCAAGGGAAAAGATGATGAGCACATTTCCTTGTGTCACATAATTTACATAGGGTTATATAGGGTTGTCTAATCTAAGTCTTAAGACATCTTTGTACAAGAGATAGTATAGGGGAAACAGATAGTATTTCCACTTAACAGAGAAGAAAACTGTGACTCAGAGAAGCAGAGTAATTTCCCTAAAGTCCCAACAGGTCTAGGACTGAAGCTCATGTCACTTTGACTACAAAGTCATCCTCTTTCCATTATTCGAATAGATTTTCTGGGCTAGGCACAATATAGATATTTATCTGGAAAGTATCATTTATTCTCACAAATATTCCATAGGGAAGATATGTTGAGCCCCATTTTGTCAATGAGGAAAACTATTCAGAGTATAAGTAAGTGGGCTGTCATCAAAAGTTAGTAAAGCCAGATCTGGCACAATCTCTTAAGATTTCCATATAGCCCTATTAAGTGATTATTTATGTAACATGATCTGAAAGGTACTGAGGAGTCTCTTATAAAATTTTCTCCCCCACCCCCATATACTTACTACAAGTACCATAATTCCACCATTAGACATTTATTTATGTGGGCTAAGTAATTTCTCCCTAGGACAGAAAAGGTTGCTATGATGATAGGAATTCTGAAGGAGAGCAGAAAGAAAGGAACCTTTTTGGAATATGGGGTACAAATTTCAGAGGAATAGCCTGAATGGAGAATCCCAAAGGAGAGCTCTAGGAAATCAGAGGCCAGCAGAAGGCATGGAAATGCTGTGGAGGGAAAAAAAGAGTAAATACTTTAAAAATGTACCTAGGAACTCATATAACTACAGACTGACTCACAAGGAAATGAAACAAAAAATGTAAATGTCCTTCAATTTTATAGACTTGCTAGAATTATCTATCTAATCTCAACTCACAATTGTAATGTTGCATGTATGAAAATTCATCCAGAATATCCTAAATCCCTCTTATTTCTTTCTAGATATCCTTTTCATTATCCATGACTATGTTAAGGCATTTATTTTGATGTTAAATAAGTATAACACATTACTTAGAGAACAGAAAAGATAAACATTCAACTTTTTGAATGTCAGCATGTATCAAATTAAGAATCAAAGTTTAGAACATAGAAATATAAGAAATTAGGAGGTTAACTGGAAAGAGAATCCTCTGGGGAAAAGAAATTTTTGGCAATGCCATTTCAAACTTTTACCTATATTTGAACACCCTGCCATGGCTGATTGCCTTGATGCCTGTCATCTGGTTTTGATCTCTCATCACATTAGTGTACAGAGTAGATCAAAACCAGGCAACATTCCATCTGGAATTTGTTGGGTCAGTTTATTCGATGTGGAGATAGAATGGTAAAGACTTGGCACTAATATTGACACAATATGAGAAGTTTTACATCTTTCATTGGATTTCAGCCATCAACAACCTTCACCACTGTGTTATAAATTTTGGATGCAGCTATCTAACAGAAGGCTAACTGAGATTATGAAGAGACAACTGTTTGGCTCATTACAAAGTCAGATGTGTTCTTTGGCATTTGAGTGGACAGCAGAGACTTTGACATTAACACATGGCTCATTAGGAATGAATTTGAGCTTGGCCTTTTGCTGCACTTAAAACAAAAGATCTAATATAGAGAAGCGACTCTTTGAAAATGCCGATACAATCTCTTAAGTATATATAACTGTAATCTAAAATGAAGGCACCATTCCTCTAGGCATTTGCTATTAAGAGCTTATTGAGCGTCTTAAAATTGTGCAGAAAACAATGAAACAGTACAAGATCATGTTCTCTTTATCTTTCTTGTTCCTAGTGACAAACACACTGACTTTTCCTGTTCCTCCTAACTGTCTGACATGTTCTAGAACAGGCTATCTTGTAGTGTCACAATGGGGTCATGTTTCTAGCATTACACAGTAGTTAATGGTCAGTTACAACTTTTATGATAAATGTGATTTTCCGGCTCAGCTGATTCAACTGGCATCAAGCTGAAACTTGAAACATAAAAGAGTTTGAATCTACAAAGCAGAATACTCTTTGATGTTAAGGCAGCTTAGCAATGTGTACTGAAAGCAGCATGTGCATTATTTATACAAATTGTTTATTTAACTTAGTGTTTATTAGCTTTGTATTTCTTCTAACCTACATCGTATTTGTTGCTTCAAATACTTTCAACTTTCTATATTAAAATACAAAGTGTTTCATTCTAAAATAATTTGAATATGATTTTCATTTAGTTTTGAACAAGTCTATGCTATAATCTGTTTTGCTGCTCTGAGAATTTAAAATTGTAAACAAATAAATGCTGCTTTCATAATTTATGGATATCAAAAACATGCACCAAGTCAACTGAGAGAAGTGTGTCTTCCAGTCCTGCCAGTTGTGATAAAAATTACAAATTCCTTATACTTTGAGATATGTTTGTAGAAGCAAATATTATGCTCAAGGAAAAGACCACATCTATCAAATATTTCATGGACAACATGACATGACTAAAAGCTTCAGAATTTGAGTAATGCTGAAATGCAAAAAATGGGTTCATGTATTTTTAAACCTTGAAGATTTTAAATGATAAAAAGATGGTACAAAGAGTCCATAAAACAAACAAACAAAATAAAAGACAAAATGAAACACTCTAAGCAAAGAAATTTAGTTTAAGACTAAACCAGCACCCACAACTCCCTTTTCTGCTGCTTATTACTGATAGAATCTTGAACGAGGCATATTTCATACTGCAAATGATGGAATATTCTGCTAGGGGGAGGTAGACTCGGAATATGGTGGAACTTTCCTAAAGGGCCTATCTGTCTTGTGTTTAACTGAAAAATATTTTAACCAAAATGAGTCTATATTCTGTTTTATTCTTATATTACTTCATGGTTCCTTATATATAGGAAGCACTTAAACAGTTATCTTTAAATGACTAACTGTGCTTTAAATTATTTTACCTTTGTATAAGTTTTCCAAAAGAAAAATATGTATGATTGACTCTGAATAAATATATTCCCAAAACATAAAATGAAAATAACTACATAGTTAATAGAACTGAGTAGAAATCATGATAAATGCTTTCTGGATATGACCAGTGATATAAACAATTTAAGCTAAGTCTCATTTATTTTATCTTTAAAATAGAGACAATGTATTTGCCTTTCCAAACTCATGAATAGAAAACTTATAACACTTTACAAAAATTATAAATATAGTTTGAGGAAAATGGTATGCATTTAGAAGATCCAGCTATGAAAATAGTATCTTAAAAGGATTTCTGAAATTTACTGACAGTCTAAATTCTCAGAAAGTACATTTTACATGCATAAATTTAGCTTTTTGGAGTAAAAAATAGATATATCTTAATTAAATAGGTGGAAGGTTTTTTTATTTCCTGACTCTCATTATTTTAAAGACTCATAATCACCTGAGAATTCAAAGTCTGAGCTAGACTCCTTTCCTGAGCTAGACATCCAAATGCCCCTGACCAAAGATGTGTGCTGAGGTATAAACAGTTTGGAATTCTCTGAAGAATTATTCATTCTTTGAGATTTCTAGGTCCTTATGGACAATGTGGATCACTCCTCATTGAATAAATAAGTGTTTTTATCAACAAAGGAAGCATTCTGATTTAACCATTTTGAATAGACAGACAATACGTCTATCTTGCTTGTTTTACATGAAGAGTACAGAGAGAATAAATAGCCTGAAAATGTGCCTGGCTCAATTATTTTAAATAGGACACAGAGTAAAGCCAATAAGGAGTGAACATGAGAATGAGAGAGACAAAGAGAGAAAATGTACAACTGAAAATGTGTATTATAACTATGACCAGTAAACCTGTTAGAAGATTTATGACTTATCCTAGACAAGTATAAGAATATTGGTGTTGAAAATACAACATTCTGCTGCTACTTGGCATATAGTCATTCAGTTCTCAGCACAGAAGCAAGAGGAAGACAATGTAAAATATCTCATTTGTAATAATTCTAGCTTGAAGAAAATACAGATTGGAGAAATAACCATTAAGAAATTACTATTTTATCAAGTACAGCAGATAACTATAATCAACTCAAGGAGTAATTTATTAATGATTTTGGAGACCCACCACCGCACACATACACACACATAATTTTTGTTCATTAAAACTTTTCCAATTATTTATTTAAAAATTAAAAGCTAACTCTGCAATTTACTTATAAATAAATCTTCTCTGAACTTCAGCTCCCAAAATGCACATAAACATATCTTCCAAAAAGTTTCAGATAAAAAAATTCCTGTTTATGCCATACTTCCTCGAAGTATATAATTAAGCTAAATGACTCTTAAAAAGATTAGGGATTATATACGCTACTTTTTCAAAATCATTATTATTGTGTAACTATTTGTTGTATCTAAGTTTGCCACTATATGCACTCTCTTATCCCCATTTCTATCCATCAATACCCCAAAGTCTAAGATTAAGAGAAGAAAGAGAGAAATTTGAAGAACCCCTTCAGAATTGTGCTCCACGTATGATTACTTCTGGAAAGGAAAGGGTGGAGATGACTCTCAGCACACAGGATGTTTTTGGTTTTAAGCTCTGTGGCCTGATATACTTGACTACCATATTCACTTTTATTTCTCAGGCCTTCGTATATTAGTATATAGAATTTGTGCTCAATTTTATACTGTCATATATTTTTGCCACATTTTTTTGCTTGTTCTTGACAGGTTTCCTATCTTTTGGAATTAAATTTGAGGAGAAACTATATCCTCATTATTTCTCTAGCAAGGGACACTTTAAATAGACACTGGTTACTAGTGAAATTTGTAAGCACTGACCTCTGAACGTCCTAAAGGGAAAAGCTCTGATCCATTGCCAGGAAAGTCTCTCAGGGATATTCCTACTTGTACTGAGATGGATTTCTGAGCCTGAGAATCTTTGTGCACCACAGAAAAGGTTGTTTCTCATGGTATCATTCTATCAAATGGTTCTTTATCCTGAACAATACTGTGCTGCTACCTACATTTAGCCATAGTGAGAATAAAGTCATTTCTCATGAAATCCCTTAACAGATACCTCTACAACTCATTATTTTTTATTATAAATAAGGTGCTAGGCAGTAATAAAACATGATAAGATGTAAAATGCATTAATGTTTTTATGAAATCTCAAGATGGTGTTGTACCTTGAACCATACTTTTCAGAAAAGGTTTTGTATTTTTAAGAGACAGGGCTAAAATTATTTTATTCAATAACATTATTTTCATAGGTATGTAAAATAATCGACAAAGAAAGGAGTAAGGAAGTGGGGATTTTAAGAACCAGGTGTATTATCTGCAATAACAACATATTACCATGAAGACAGCTGAAGAGGAAGAATCAATTCCTACAAGGTGAGTTCCCAGTTTAGTGAGGGATCAACCCTCGCATTTGAACACGGTATTTGAAAAGCCCATACATAAAAGGAAAATCAAGTGTAAATAAAAAGGGACTTTTATCATTTGAATACCAACACAAATTTGGATAACTTTCAGTGTCTTTATTTCAGAATTGTTTGTAATACATAAAGGGTTAAGCAACTCACTTCTTCATATGATTGAGCAAAATGAATAAGCTCATTCACAAATTTATGTATATACAATGGTCTGAGGTATTTGAAAAAATGTTTTTATGCTTTGATTAGATTTGTATAAAACTGCAAACAAATTTTTAAACTGTTGTTTAGTTTTTATTTCATGATTATAAACTTAACTCTGTAATCTAGCCAGATTTGGAGAGAGATAAAGAAAAATATAGAACCCAAGGAACTGAAGTGAGAACACAAAGATTATAGGATACTGAGAACAGATGGAGGTGAAGGGGTGTTTTCCTGAGCTACAAAAGGAATGATCTGGTGGTTGAAATAAAACACAGGTCAAATTTATTAGAGCTGTTCACAATGAGCAGTGGTGATATTACTGGTTTTGCCCTTCCTATACCCAAAGTGCTCCATGGCTTCTACAGCATTTATGTACTCTTTAACCTTGCCAAATACCATGTTTGCCATCCAAACACTCGGTCATGGCAATGCAGATAAAAAACTGGGACCATCTGTGTTGGGTCCAGCATTTGCCATGGAGAAGATGCCAGGACCCATATGCTTCAGAATAAAGTTCTCATCATCAAATTTTCCCTGTAGATGGACTTGCTGCCAGTGCCATTAGGGTGTAGGAAGTCACCACCCTGGCATATAAACCCCAGAATAATTCTGTGAAAGAGAAGCCCTTTCTCTTTAGTCTTCAAAGCACAAAAACTTTCTGCTGTCTTTGGAACTCTGTCTTCAAGGAGCTTAAAGGAAATGCAGTCCAAGGGCTCACTGTTGATATGAGGAAGAACATAGTGGGGTTGAGCAAGATCTACCATACCACCCACCAATTCTACTTCTGAGTATTTATCCAAAGAAAACAAAACACTAACTCAAAAAGATATATGTACACCTATATACATTCCAGCATCATTTTTAATAGCTAAGATATAGAAACAACTTAGGTGTCTACTGATAGATGAAAGGCTAAAGAAGATGTGATATATATAATGAAATATTATGCAGAAATAAAAAGAATAATATCTTACCATTTGTGACAACATGGATGGCCCCAGAGGGTATTATACTAAACGAAGTCAAACAAGACAAATATTATATAGTTTCACTTGTATGTGGTATTTAAAACAAACAAACAAGCAAGAAAAGTAGACTCACTCATAGAAACAGAGACCAAAGGAATGGTTGCTAGAGGCGAGGGGGATGAGGGATGAGTGAAAAAGGTTAAGAGGAATATAGTCAATAATGTTGTGATAAGTTTGCACAGTGACAGACGATTACTAGAATTAGTGGGGTGATCACTTTGCAAGGTATAAAAATGTTAAATCACTATATTGTATATCTAATATAATATAAAATTCTATATCAATTGTACTTAAAATTTAAAAAGACAGTATGTTTTGGGAAATAACAGAAGGGAAACATTTAAATAAGAATTTGAGACATGCAAAAATTTTCCAAGTGGAAAGTAAAATCAAAAAGGGTATTCAATAAGAGAGATAAGAAACAACAGAATCATTAAAGAGCTTTATGTCCCAGAAATATTTTTGAAGATCACAAGTACAAAAGAAGGCAGGGAATGTGAAAATAAGGTGGGGGACAGATTATGTAGGGTCTCTTACACTAAGCTAAAGAATTTGATGTTACCTGTTATGGCACATATAAAGTGTATAAGTTCAAGCCTAGTTGGTATACACACCTTTAATTTTGTTTGTTTGTTCTCTTCTTAAGAAATTTGGCAATTCAATACATTGTAAACCAGATGAGAGATTACTGGCAGAAAGACTTGATAACTCTCTTGGAATCGTCCAAGTAAAGGCTAATCAGTGATGATTTAAACAATGACAGTGTAGTAGAGAGGTAAATCTATAATCAAGAACAAGTCCATCCAGAGATTTGATAAAATAACTATAGAAATATCAATGAAGATGGGCTAAAAGAAATAAAAAAGGAGGACAGAATAAATGGTAATAGAATTTGTTGACAAGAGAATTTATATATATTGTATTATATCTTGGGTGGTAAGTCATAAATTCAATAAAATAGTTTCAGTTAAAATAATTCTAAATGAGAAACCAATATGAAAATATTTGTATGAACTTTCAGTGATGTCATTATTCAGTATAGAGAGACAGCAACTTGAGTTTCCAGTTTAGAAATAAAATTATCAGAGTTAATAAGATGCCATTAAATATTCATCAAGTAAGAATTTAAAGAATATAAAATAATCAAACTGAAAATGGCTAGGAAGCCCATCATTTAATGTGTGGGCAGGGGAGGATAACCTATAAAGGCAAGAATTGTCAGAAATTCGGTAGGAGTATCAGGTGCTACCAGAAGAAATGAACTGCAGAAGCCAAAGGAGAACATATAAAAATTCAGGAAATGGATATCTGATATGGCAGAGAGATAAAATATGGTAAACACTTCTATAAGCCAACAAGTATAATTTTATACAAGCCAATAACTCTAAGTTGATATTGAAGATAATTTTTAAAAGACTGAGTAAAATAGTTTGATAAATGGCCAGATACTTAAGAAATGTCTTAAGAAATGTGTGCCATTGAGTATTAGAGGAAGTTGAGAAAATAAGCACAAAACACTATTTCAAGATGATATGTGGTAAAAGAAAAAAGAATTTTCTAAGGAAATGAATTGTGATAGTCTTTTTCTCGGTTGATTATTTTCATTATGGAAGAATGCTTATACACAAGAATTGGGACAAAGACAGAGAGAGAACAAAGGATTAAAGAGAGAAAGGAAGGAGGGCAAAAAAGGAAAAGAGAGAAAGAACTGAGGGAGAGGGAGGGGAGGGGGAGAGGAAGGGGGAAAGGAAGAGGGATGACGAAAGGGAGGGAAGGAGAAGGAGAAGGAGGGAGGGAGAGAGAAAGGAGGGAGAAAGAATATCAATGAATAATGGAGGTAGTTTCGGTGTAAGATTCCTGACAAAGATTTATAGGAGGCAGGAAAAGAAAAGAAACATGAGATCTGAAAAATGAGAGACATTACAGTCTCTATGACAGACTGGAAAAGTGGAGTAGACATGATTAGGGAGTAAAAGGGATGGAAATTTTTTTCTGACATTTTTAATCTCTAAAATATGAAGTATGAATATTGCCTTTACAATGAGGAGGCGGTGTTTCTACAGACTTAAAAATGGTGTCTGTGAGTTTTGCAGAGTCTTTGATAGCTCTACAAAGAACTTTGTGACTGTGCTTAAATCCCAGGCATGTATGGAAAGTATGGATTTGTAGCCCCATTCTTCAAGGTTTTGCACTGTTCTCTACCAATGTTAAAATAATAAAGGTGAAAATGAGTGACTTGTTTCATACAATGTTGAACTAGTCTGAGTTTAGGATAAACATGAAGTTGAGATAGTTGATAGTCTTAGGGAAAATATGTTGTTAGTATTAGGTCTGGAAACAGGTGTGGACAGTTTTTACTTTGAGAGTTATTTCACTTTAAAATCACGGTGCATAAATTCTCACATCTTTTTTTCATATTGCAACATCTTGGTCTCCTTGTCTAATCTTTAATTTTCCCCACATTAACACAGAAGGAGTAGTAGCCATCTTTCTATTCCTGCCTAAATGTTTTACCTCTGTATTCTCAGAACTGTCTCCCTCTTCCATAAAAAGGACAGGAACCTAGTTCATGAGAGAACCTAGTTCCCTCATTTTTCACATTCTCAAAAACTTTTAAATCTCTTGCTCTCCACTAACATTTGTCTGTAGTTTAATATATCCAGAGACAGGTTCTTCACATCTTCTTTGTCCTTACCTTTCAGTTAGCATATGCTTCCTATATTTCTCTATCAAATTTTCAAATTTTCAAACAGTTTATAACTACTGTTTCTAATATTTAATTTCGATTTTAATTTTTCAATTAGAGGTGACATTCAATACTGCTTTATATCAGTTTCAGCTGTACAGCATATTGATTAGACATTTATGTAATTTACAAAATGACTCCTCCTGATTAGTTTAGTTCCCACCTGGCACTATACATAGTTATTACAATATTATTGACTATATTCCCTATGCTGTACTTTAATACCTGTGATAATTTCATAACTTCAATTTGTACTTCTTAATCTTCACTTTTTTTCACCCAGCCCTCTAACCACCTTCACATCTGGCAATCATCTGTTTGTTCTCTGCGTCTCTGTGTCTGTTTCCATTTTGTTTGTTTTTTAGATTCCACATACAAATGAGATCATATGGCATTTGTCTTTCTCTGTCTGACTTATTTCATTTAGCATAATACCCTCTAGGTCCAAATGTTAATATTTCATTATTTTATGGCCAAGTAATATTCCATTATTCAATAGTCTATTGATGGGCATTTAGGATGCTTCCGTATCTCAGTTATTGTAAATAGCTCTTCAGTAAACATATGGGTAACTACATCTTTCCAAGATAGCTTTCTGGAAATCCAAATTAGCTTTCTGGATTTCTTCTATGTCTTGATGGTCATTTAATTTATGAAAAAGGAGGCAACAATATAAAATGGGGTAAAGACAGTCTATTCAATAAATGGTGTTGAGAAAACAGGATAAATACATGCAAAAAAGTGAAACTGGACCACCTTCTTGCACCATATACAAGAATTAACTCAAAATAGATTAAAGACCTAAATTTAAGACCTGAAACCACAAAACTCTTAGAAGAAACATATGCAGCAAACTCTCTGACACTGTTCTTAGTAATATTTTTTTTCTGATATATCTCCTTGGGAAAGGAAAATAAAATAAAAAAATAACAAATGGGACTACAGCAACTAAAAGATGTTTTCATAGCAAAAGAAATCATCACTAAAAAAACAAGCTGCTATGGGAGAAGATATTTGCAAATGATGTATCTAAGGGTTTAATATCCAAAATTTATAAAGAACTCATACAACTCAACATCAAACAACAAAAACAATCCAATTAAAAGATGAGCAAAGGCCTTGAATAGGCATTTCTCCAAGGAGGACATATAGATGGCCAACAGGGATATGAAAAAAGATACACAATGTCACTAATCAGAGAAATTCAAATTAAAACCACGAGATATCACCTCACACCTGTCAAAATTGCTATCATCAATAAATCAAAATACAATCGTTGGCAAGGATGTGGAGAAAAGGGAATCCTCATGTACTGTTGGTGAGATTGCAAATTGTTTCCATTTTTTGAATGCACATTCACACTCTTTTAATGTAGTCTTGCTTCTGACATAACCACATATCAGAAATAAAACTAAATTATCAAAAGATACCCAGATCCTTTTTGAACTTTCATTTTCCTTGACCTCTATTGCATGTGGCAGCCATCCTCCAAGATGCCCTCTCATGTTCTCCACCTGCTGGCATTCATATCTTTGTGTAGCCTCTTCCCAGACTGTAACAGGGTTGGTCTGTGTAACCAATAGAATACAGCAGAAGTGATGAAACACTATTATTGGATTATGACAGACACTGAGGTCAAGATCTCTCTCCGCTTCTCATCTCTCCTCTTCTCTCCACTCTCTTTTCCCCCTCCTGTTCCTTCTCTCCTACTCTTCCATCCTTCCCTCCTTCCATTTCCCAAAGGAAGGCTGCTATGTTGTGACCAACCCTACAGGGATATCTACTTGCTGAGGGCAATCTCACATTCTCTATCATATTCCTCTATTTTATTTTCTATTAGCCCTTATCACATTCTAAATGTGTGTTGTGTATTTATTTCATGTGTTTATTATATCTTTCTACTAGATGGCATTGTGCATAACAGCAGGAACTTCTACTATTTTTCACCACTGAAACTCAGAACTTAGAACAATATCTGTCATGGAGTAGTTCAATAAATGTTTATTGAATAAAAAAATTTAGATGCTTCATCCTTTTAGGAAAGAGAATAGAGTATTATTATCCAGCTTCGCATGTACCATTAAGAAAACCACAATGAGTTTAAATGCTATGTGTATAGTCATAGTCCATCAAACCAGGAATCATAAATAAAAGATTATTTTATTTCTTTATTTCTAATGGTACTCTGAAGCTTCCTTGCTTATTGGCTACTTCTATCTACTGAGGATAAATGTTACTTTGACATTAATTTTCCATTTCAGGATGTACAAACTCTTACTTTATTATATTCCCAAATAACTTTGCTCTAAGATATATCCTGGTAGATGACTCCATAATAGTCACTCCATAGTTCTCACAACAAAGGGAAAATGGAAAGTGCTTCTCATTCCACCAATATCTTCCCTCCAAAAGAGAGTTTTAATACTTGATGTCAAGATATGGTTCGATTACATGTGGCTTGCAGTAGATTCAATCCATAAGTTGTTCTGTAAGTGAAGACTTTGATTTGTTGATGTTTATAGCAGTCAACAAGACCTTGGATTACTGATACGTATTATATTTTTGTCAATCTTTACAATTAAATGATGGTAATTATCATTGAGAGTATTTTGCAAAATATTAGTTGCATATGTACACTTTCCATAAAATTTTCATTATTGTTTTTGAGCCCTTAGAACTTCAAAAGAAACTTTTACATATACATGAAAATATATTTATTAAGTAAAAATCAGTCTTAAAGATCTGTTTCTATAAAATTTGCTCAGGTCCAGCTATATGACAAAAATGGTGTCAGTGAAATACAAAATGTAAAATCATTCCAGAAGAGTAAAACTTAATATTTGATAAAATATCCAAAATAATTCTAAGATAAAAAAATTGAAAATGTTTGAATTATAAATTTATCATCTCTGTATCAGAGTAAAGTTCAGGAATCAGAAACGAGCCAACTATATAATGTTTATACTTGTATAAGTTAAATCACATAGCACATAGCATAATATGTAAATACTTAATATTTTTGAACATACAGAATGAAAGGAGCTGTTTAAAACCTGTAAATGCAGGTATCACATTGGCTCCACATTTTAAAAAATATCTCTCATTATGTTCTGTATCATTCGCTCTGTACTCAGTGGTTTTGAATTACTGTACTTTCCCCACAGAGTTACTGGAATTGACACACTTCATTACGACTACGCTATTATATTCATATTAAAACCTCTCATAATTTCTACATCCAAAACTAGTAACTCAGTAGAACTTACAACTGAATTGCAAACTATCTTCCATTTGGCTGTGCATGTACTGAATGAAGCCAGTTTTTTAGGGTTTAAGCAATTAAATCACATACCTTTAAGAAATGAATTTGGATACTATAGCCAAATTTCCACTAAAATATTAAAATGTGCCTTGTCCATTTTATTAATTATAAGAATTAGTAATAAGTTTTCAATTTCCTTGTCTTTGCTTTATGCAGTTTATAAGTGATTTCACAGCTACCAGATGTTAATTCTGCTACTATTCTTTGATCTTTAATCAACATTTCACATTCCACAGTTTATTTCTAATAGTAACCTGCAGCTTTTAAATTCATTCTATCATCACTTTATTTTCAAGGCCAAAAACAAAGCTTAATTTTTGAGGTATAACAACAGTAAAAAAAAAACAAACAAAAAAACCTGTGCTTCAATTTCAATAGCAAAATAAAAATAAAATAAAATAATGGTAATAATTAAATGAAATAATTGAAAATACAAAAACACCTTAAAATTTCATTCACTGATTACTTTGCTTTCTAAACTTGAACATATATGTGCTATAATGAATCTACAAAATTCAAATTTTTTTCAAATTTAATATCTTGATAATAAATATATTGACATGCCTTTAGAGTATAAAACATGTCAAAAAAAGCTGTGAAGTCTAAAATGTATCAGATAATTTTAGGCACATTTTTACATCAAAACAAAAGACCCATAAAGTATACATAATGTCCTTCATCCTAAGAGTTAATGCCAGATTGTGGTATTGATTTTCTGAATAAAAGATCACAATAAAATATTTAGTTTTCTTCTGTAGATAACTGATAGCTGATTTTACTGAACAAGATAAAAAATTCTCTTAAGGAACATAAAATTTTACATGAATTGAAAGTTTCTTAGAGTTAGATATGACTCTAGGTAGAAAATGAAATATAAGAGTATTAAATGTAAAATATATTTCAAATTTAGATATGAGAAGATTCTACTTATAAAATGTTTAACTAAATGATAAATTTTAAAAAGTGTTGCAGAGTTGACAACTCATTTTTAAAATTAGATAAATTCATTCACTAACTTTCAGGATGATAAAAATAAATGTAACCAATACTCTAAGAGTGAAATCTATCCAACTGAAGATAATGCTAAAATACAAAGACTCAGATTAAAAAAGTTTGGAGACCTGAACTCAACCAATAGAATCATCATGATATCTAAAAATCACTTAATTTTTTATGAAAAAGAAATTTACAAAATGGGTAGAACTATAATACAATATTGAACAAAGAAGTAAAAAAAAAAAAAAAGGTAATGACAACAAAATTTACAATTGCCCAGAATTATCATAACATTTTATGTAAATTGCTTTTCGCTTTACTCATTTATTTTTTAGACACAATATTTGTCTTCATATTTCTTTGTAACTAAGCTTAAACATAAAATGTAAAATTTTAATTTCAAAATGTAAATGAGTTTCTTTTTCAGCTAAATTGAAACAACGTGCAGAAGTTCATCAATCCTACTGAAATAATCAGATTGATATCTGAAAATACATAAAGATAGATATAAAGCTGTAATAAAGAACTTGGAGATGTGAGAAAGCAAAGATTTAAAGTGCGAAGATCTCAGAGAAACAAAAATAGGAAATCAAGGAGAAGTCAATTTTGCTTCCAGGGCAGTGTCATGTTTTAGGCAAATCTAAGCAAAAGACTCTGTATTACTGTGTTACATGTCACTGAGTTAGACCCAACTCTTGGTGACTCTATGAATGAGTGATGGACACGATGTCCTGTTCTCAAGAGCCCTCTCAGCTCCTGCAGACTCAGGCCTATGGCTTCTTCTATGCAGTCTATCCATCTCCTCTTTTCCTGCTGCCTTCTATTTTTTCTAGCATTATTGTCTTTTCCAAAGAACATTGCCTTTTTATGATGTGCCTGAAGTAGGTAACCTTCAGTTTTGTTATTTTTGCCTCCAGTGATACTTTGTTCTAGGACCCACTTGTTCATCTTTCTGACAATACCAGATTTCAAGTGAATTGACATTTTTCCTATCAGCCTTCTTCACTGTCCAACTTTGTCATCCATATGTAGTAATTGAGAATACAAAGACACGAAATACAGATAATTATTATGATTGGTATATTTTTAAACAGTTTGACATTATATTTGCATAAATGTTTAACTGATGTCTAAAATGTCCTTTTCCCACATTATTAAAGAAAAACAATAACAATAACTAGAAAAATGCTAGTGACATTTTTATTTATTTTAGCACTTTATTTATTATTAGTTTCAAGTATACAGTACATTGGTTAGACTTTTACATAGTTTATGAAAGAATCCCCCAATTACTCTATCACCCTTCTGGTTCTATACATAGCCATTATATTACTGCTGACTACATTCCCTATGCTGTGCTCCCCAATCCCATGACCTATTCACTACTAATTTGTACTTCTTTAACCCTTCACCCCTTTCACCCAGCTCCCCAAATCCCATCCCCTCTGGCCATCACCAGATTGTCCTCTTTATTTGTGAGTCTGTTTTTCATTGGTTTGTTCTTTTTGTTCCTTAGATTCAGCATATAAATGAAATCATATGGTATTTATCTTTCTGTCTTATTTCACTCAGCATTAATAACCTTTAGGTTCATCCATGTCACTGCAACTGGTAGGATTTCATTTTTTTCATGGCTAAGTAATATTCCATTGTATATATGAGCCATAACTTCTTTATCCAATCATCTGTTAATTGGCACTTACATTGTTTCCATACTTTGGCTATTGTGAATAGTGCTGCCATGAACACAGGGGTGCACAGATCTTTATGAATTATTATTATTATTATTATTATTATTATTTTAGACAAATGCCCAGAAGTACAATTGCTGGGTCAAAAGGTAGATTCGTTTTTAATTTTTTAAGAAGCCTCCATACTGTTTTTCATAGTGGCTATACCAATTTGCAGTCCCACCAACACTGTATGAGGATTCCCTTTTCTCCACATCCTTGCCAACACTTGTTTTTTTTGATTTATTGATGATAGCCATTCTGACAGGTATGAGGTGGTATCTCATTTTGGTTTTAATTTGTACTTCCCTGATGATTAGTGCCAATGACAACTTCTTTAGGCAATATACACTATGGTAGTTAAAAGTTATTTAGCTCAACCATTTTTTCCAAAACAAGATTTAGGAGATGTAGCTGATTAAGTTAAAAGAAAGGCAATATAATGGCTTGGTAATTGCCATGTAAATACCCCATCATTACAGTGTGAATATGTGATTGCTCCTCTCCTTTAAAGAAGACTTCAGTTTACATGGTATTACTTAGGGACTATTAAATGTAATCATAAGGTACATTTCAGGAGAATGGAAACAAAGTAAAGTTTGGTTTTGCATATCTATTTACTCTAGCAGTTAACAGTTATTTTCTAAAAATCATTTTGTTTAAATATGAGTGCATTCCTTGTCCCTGGCCATAACCAACTGATAACATTACACAGTTGCCCCAGAAGAATTTTTTGACATGACAACTTGCTTAATATGCTGCATATCTTATTTTGAAAGTATAAGAATATTACAACTGAAGAATAAAATTATTAGCCCTAAGTGCTCAAGAAATTTGTCATTGGCAGTGATATTACACAATGATCTTTATTACCGTTATTACAATACTCTTTATAATGCATAGTTGATATTACAGAGACAATAGGACTGTGTAACAAACATTCTGTGTTCATGAAATATGTTTCCGCTGGGGAAACCAGGCTTCATTTCTCAGCATTCTTTACATTTAGGTATTTAAAGTATTTAGGTATGTAAAGAATAGTGAGAAATGTATGACCAATTTGAGAGCAAAGGATTATCCTAAGAGTTGAAGTACACCACTTCCAGGTCTGGTCCATTAAAAACCCTCCAAGTAATTTCCATGCCCTTTCTTCCCCTAACTGCCAGCCAGAGGCAGACAATCCATCAGAAGCCTCTGAGTCCTTAAGGATAAGAGAC
Organism: Pteropus medius; assembly: GCF_902729225.1. Taxonomy (NCBI): domain Eukaryota; kingdom Metazoa; phylum Chordata; class Mammalia; order Chiroptera; family Pteropodidae; genus Pteropus; species Pteropus medius. The sequence continues at coordinate 5,084,755 of NW_024344371.1, read as the reverse complement.
AAAACATGAAAGGAGTCTAACTGCCTAGATGACCAAGTCCAAGGCTGTGCAAAGGTTGAAAATATTCACATTGTACTTTATGTGAGAAACTTACTGCGTTAAGTTTCTTACCCACTTACCCTCAACAATTATTTGCCCTAAATAATCCCCTCCAAAAGAAGAATTATAACTGATGAGCTGCCATTAAAAAAATAAATTGTGTGGCATTTATTTAACAGTCAAGGAAGGGACAAGAAAATACATATTGCAGGCATGAAACCTAGAGAGTCTGTTGAGCTGCTACCACACTTCTATCTATCATAACTTGGAAGGCAAGTCATACACATAATGGAACTTGTTATAGAGAGAGTGATTAGGGAAAGGCAGAGTGAAAATGTTTGGTTATTATTTGATACCTTTAACAAAGTGTTTCTAGAAAGATATGTAATAAGAATTGGAGAATGTCCAGAGATGGAAAGCCTTTAAGGATTCGAAAGGCAAGTGTTCCAGACTCTCTTCTAGAAAGTGCTAAGTAATGGAATGGAAAAACAAAAAACAAAAAACAAGCAGTTCAGTGAAAATTAAACAGGTTTAAAAAAAAAGGAGAGATCAAGAGCGAGCAAGAGAAAGTGAGCAAGTGAGCAAGCTAGAAAACTCAAAACTAAAGTGTATTTAAGAACTTTGGGAAAGAACTTGAGAGGTGTTCACTGACCCATGGAACTGATTAGGCTCAAATAGATCAGAAGTTTAGCAATCTTTTTGAGAATTATATAGCCAAAAGAAACTAAGAATCTTGTCCAAAATGCCTGTGGCTTTAAAGCTTTAAAACAAAAACCCAACTATGTAAACTGCAAACCCGACTATGTAAAACTGCAAACATGTAGACCCCAATCAGGGCATACTCTCCTTTCTTCACATATGATCACAGATGATCAGATGATAAATTAAAAAGGCCCTATAAATGGTGAACCCAAGGCCCTGGGAGAACGATGGATGACAGAAGGTGGTTTCTCCCAGAAGTCAAAATCAGAGTCCAATCATGGAATTTTCCTCACCAACTTCCACCCAAAATGTGAGTCTTCATAGAGCACGTCTAGCAAGACATCTAGCAAGAAATAAAACACTGAAATGTATCTGTAGTGCTGTGTCTTTTAATTTTCAAATTTTATTTTGTTTTTCTGGACCCTCATCAGTATCATGTTTGATATATTAGGGGCATATAACTTGTCTTGGGTTTATTGATTGCTGGTCTAGAAGAATATGGCTGAACCTGCTGAAGAAGCCAGTGTATCACCAGAAAAGCTTAAGGTAGATGGAATAACTAAATAGACTGTTGGATTGTCTCCCAGGGTGTGTGTGTCCTGTAGAATGGGGAAAGAATAAAACAGATATTTGCTGATTAAAAGTCAGAATATGCAGAAACTGCTTTTCCTTCTATCTTCCTAAGATTGAATTCCTCCAAAAATAGACTCCGAGATGCTGATTTGCAGGTGGTTTTACATTCCTGTGCACAAGAATAGAGGAAGAAGAACTGTGTAAAGGGAGGAGTATGAGTTTACCACAATTGTCTCAGCCATCCCACAGGACACGCTGGAGCTGAAAAGGCCATTCATAGTTTTCATGCCTTGTGGCACATGGGCCAGGCCTTTACGGACCACATTGGCCATGAAAGTGGGCTGCCTCTGAGGAATGGGCAAGAACTCAGCTGTGTCCGATCTCTTCGTCCAAGAGCAATTTCCAGAGAATATCTTAGCTGAAAGTTATCCCCTACCAGTACTCCAAATGGCTTAGAAATAAGCACCTGAGTTCTGAAAGGGAATATGAATGGTGTACCACAGCATCTACTATACTCCAGGAGAGAAAATAAAACTACATTTTCTTTTCTGCCATTCTTACAGTCATATATAACTATAGGATTACGATGTAACTACTTTCCAGGCTGGATTCATAAAATTCTGCATACTCTGTCTCCACTCACTGCTTACTGCAGATGGTCCTGCAAAAGACAGGCTCCACAGTGAATCTACAAAGTTAAACAATCCTTGGATCCTGAATGACCAGAACGAATACGGCCATCTGACAAGAAATATCTAAGTCTGGATTTTTATAAGGAAAAATGTGTTAAAGAACACATTTCTGTGTTAAAGAAAAGATTTGGGGATTGTTCAAAAAAGGCAATATTATTTATGGTAATAAAGTTCCATACTGTGACAATATATCATATATATGTGACAATATATAACTTTTTCCAAAGTTCAAAATAACAATAGTAATGATGGTAATGCTAAGAAAAAAATTACAGAAAGAAATAGGCTTTACATATTTGGTAATTCACTTGAGCTCTCCTAGTCTGTTTGCTTTTTCTATTATTATTATTATTGGTTAAAGAATTGGACTGAGTCACCAAGGTTCTTTCCAGTACTAAAAATCAATGATTTGACATCCTCTCTGGGATAGAATATGGCATACAATCATTTTGTAGAACTTCATAATTCTATAAAGCTATATGTGTCACCCAAGGTGAAATTTGATATTAAGAATTTATGCCAAAACTCATGTAATTAATTTACTGTAAATCCTATGCTTCATCACTGGCCAAGATTCAGACCTAGACACTACATGTTCATAATTAAAGTGCTTCTTTCTGGAGTGTCTAAGGCTTTTTCTGCCAGCAATCTAACTTTGCTATTGATTGAATGATTATCAACACCTCTTTATCACTGGGTTCTTCACATGCAGGTCATCTCAATATAGGGACTACTTATATGCTAGTAGAGATAATTTTCAAGAAATAAAAATTTCCCTTTTTTCCCCAAGAAATTGGTCTGTTTCTTGTGCTACCAGAAAGATTTTTCATGAATCAATTAGTCATAAAATACAAATGCCTTCTCCTTTAAAAGTGTCTTTCATGGCTATTAATAGTTGTCTGGCCAGTCACAGTGTCAGACTCTGAGAGAATCCATTGGTATAATGAGTGTACTAGGGATAGTACTAAAAAGCAGCAAATGGATACAGATTCTAAAACTGTATACAGCAATAGTCAGGAGAGAGGACTTCAAGTAAAATTAACAGCCATCTTGTGCTTTTTTAAAAATCAACATATTATTGAAATGGTATTCATTCAAGATTGCACAGCTCATTTAATGCTGATTATGCTTTAAGCAAGAGAGAATAATTAAATAGAATATAGTGTAAGGTTATTCATGACAGAAAAGATGCCAAGAACACTACAACAAAGGCCACTTGCTGATAAAAAAAAAGCTAAATTTAATGAAAAACTATTAATTTTTTTTCTCTCATCTAAAGGAGTTAGCTTTGTTCAAATATTGTATACACTTGGAGAGTTCTACACTTTAAAAATAACTCTCATACACATACTCATTCTCATTTCTTTGGCTTATATGCAGTGAACAGGACAAATAAAACCCAATTAAAGTTTAGCCTTATGGGCTTTTTCATATATATTTTAATCAAATAAAACAATATTCTTAAAGAAAAGGGTTCTTTGAGGCCTAGATTAAAACATAAAAATGAAAGTTTAAAAACTACAACCCTATCGTAATTATTTTAATAGGTATTCATGAAATAAACTTATATCATTAGATAATATTAAGGAATTTGGATTTCATTGCTAATACTTAAAAAAAATATATATTAGCATTCGATTCTCTTTGTCATGCCCTTTCGTTAATGGTGCACTGATACTGATCTTTTAAATACTGATGCTTCTTTAAGCATAATAATTAAAATTACTCAAATATTCAGATATCATTGTTAAAAAGCAATGTTAAACTCATTCATGTTGTAAATTCTTGTTCTCTTTAGAGGGTTAACATTATGTTATTTCTCACTTGAAATGACTTGTTTCATTTATATTACATTATTTTAAAGGTTATTCGTTGCTGAATCTATTCCAAATTTTATTAGCTTTGTTATTATTAGTTAATATATGAGATCTTTGAACTATTTAATGCACAGACATATATGAATTAAAGGATTTCAGAACTTTTTAAGAATAAGAATTTAAATTTATACATATATACTCATATTCAAAACCTGAGGTTTGTGGTGATTTTACTTGTCTCTGATAAAATTACTAAAATTTAAAAATTAAAACACCAACTTTAATGGCTCTAGTAAGTATATCTAGTTCTTCATTTGGATGGATGGTTGCACAAACGCATTTCATAGAGAAATTACGGCTATCTGTTACGTTCTCGTCTATGAATTTTAAACTCTCCAAGCAGTGATGCATTTCATTGGGTATCTTCTGCACTCTTATTACATCAGATAAGGCAAGAGCAACATGTAAAATGTCTCTTCACTTTAAAAAAGAAAGAAAACTTTGGGCTGAGAATTACTCTCTAAAGAAAGAATTATTTCCACAGATTTTGCACTGATTCAGCAGCAAAACTAGTTCTACAATGTTTTGCTCAGCATCTTGCTAGTTTGTTCAGTCTGTCACAATACATAAAATATCATTGCTGACATCACTACAAGCTTTCCAAGCGATTGCATTCCAGACATAATTAAGAATAAACTAATGTCTTCAGCTACTTTTACATTTCAAATGATCATTTTACAGAAGAATAATTATACTTTCCATCAGGGTTAGATTTACTAGTCATAGTTGAATAAATTGGCTCTTTTATCTATTGAATATTTTAGAATAAATTCCTACTTTCATTTAAAATTTATTAATTTAAGGTTATATTACTTATCAGTTCATGCTCTCCCATAACTTTCAACTCTTCCTAAAAAAAGTATCTAGCAACTTTTTCACAGTGCTTAAACTCATTTTCAAAGGTAATAAGAATCCAAATGAAAACCCCCATTTTAGCTGCCTTTTAATAATGTGCTTCAAAGAGACATACTGGGGTTTTCTAATTCTTTGCTGACTTAACAAAATAGAAAACTTCCCAGATATTACCTTGATATTTCAGGTATCAGTGAAACAAAAAAGATATTTGTTTGTTTGTTTGTTTAAGAATACGCAGATATAACCTCCAAAAAGCTGAGTTTAGTGATTCCAGACTTAATTCTAACTGCCAGAACAGAGAGATCACTTTTTATTACTCTTACTAATTCTTGAGATACCATGTTTCCTAGCAGATACCTATCAAATAGTGTCATGGTTACCCTTCCAACTGTGCTCCTAATAGTAAGAAACACCGCATCCTCAAATTAACAATTTTGAATAAATAACTACTAATGGCGTTAATAAATGGCCACAATTCAATACACCCAGGCTACTCATTACCACCACATTCCTAGTCTCAAACTTGACTATTTTGATTAATATAAAAGATCCCACCTGACTATGTACCTGGTGTTTAAACATCCACTGTATATCTGTTAAATGATACCCTTGCTTATGCTGTACGAGGCAGTATACAAATGTCTTCTCCAAGCTTCATGTCATGATGCGAGAACCAAAGAATTCCTCTCAAAGTATCTTCCACTCAAGGGACTTCATACATTCTATTGAGTCACCTCCAAAACATCAAATTATCCACTGTAGCTACAGTCACTAAGCCACCTTCCCTTAAGCCAGCTGATTTCACATCTTACCTTCTAAATATACACAGGCATTTAAAAAGATATTTTCTGTATGTAAGACAAATTTATAACTGCCCATATATGAAGTAGCTGTGTTTGTCACATATTAGTTGAAATGAACAAACAATCCAGTCAAAAGGCAATATTTACTTCAACAGAATGACATTTTAACATTAAAGTAGTCAATATTTTTATCAAAGTTCATTTCTAGTAAAAGGATTAAATTGTTCTAGTAAAAAGATATATTTGGCATTTTTAATATTAAATATATAAAAAAGTCTTTTAGTCTTGACAATTATAATGACTGAATTATATGGTCTACTCATGATGCTATATCTAATTCCTAAGAAATAAAGCAATGTTCTATCAACAAGAAAAAAACAAACGTATTTGGTTCTCACATCATTTATGTGAGCAGCAGTCCAAACAGTTCCCAGATCCACCCCGATTTATCCTTATCTCTTTCTCCCTCAGCAGCAGTTTTGCAGACATTCACTGACTTTTGATAAGATATAATCAAAACACTTCTACTGTACATTCTTAAGACCTTATAGGTTTTTATAGGATAGTTTTACTATATATACACACATTCATGTGTGTATGTTTGTGTGTATGCACGCGCGCATGTGTGTGTGTGTGTGTATGTGTACACACATACATAAAACTGTTTCATTTCTCAGTGTGGGGTGTTATTGTAACCACCTGGGTACATGAAAGACTGTGCTGCTTCTGGTAAGATTATTGCTTCTGAAGGCACAGGATGTGATTCCCCCATCACTTCATGTAGCCAGATTGCCACCAAATTTAAACCTGGCAAACTTGCTTTTTAATTTCTTGAGTATGTAATGTCCCTTTTGCTCTCAAGGCCTGCATGAATCCTATTTCCTCTATCTGAAATTATCCAATCACAGCCCGTCCATTCCACTACATGAAAGACATCTACTTAATTACCATGTCTAGCCTACCTCGATTCTCTTTTCACTACACCTGTTTTTGGTTACGTGCTTTCAAAATGCACTAAACTGTTCCTTCCTAGCAATTGTCACAAATATGAGATTTGCTTTTCATTGTTCTTCTTCTATGTCTGCCTCTACATATATGCCTTAGTTGCCAATAAGATAGAATCTGTGTCTATTTTTCATCACTTCATTACCAATAAATGGATGCTTCATAACTGTTTCTCAAAAATCTATTTAAATAATATAGATACATGCACAGAAGAATTCGGAATGTAAATTCATATTTTTCTTTACCCATCAGTATGATTTTTTCCCAGCAAAAAATAATTCTAAGAATAGCCTGTAGTAACTATTATAATTAAAATATTCAGTAGGGAAATGCAAATCAAAACCACAATGAGATACCATCTCACACCTGTTAGAATAGCTATAATTAACAAGACAAGTAATAAGAAATCCTGAAGAGGATGCTGAGAAAAAGGAACCCTCATATGCTCTTGGTGGGACTGCAAATTGGTACAGCCACTATGAAAAACAGTATGAAGTTTCCTCAAAATCTAAGAATTGGTCTACCATATGATCCAGCAATCCCTCTACTGGGTATTTACCCCAAAGATTTGAAAAGCCATATTCAAAAAGATATTTGCACACTGATGTTCATAACTGCATTATTCACAGTGGCCAGGACATGGAAGCAACCAAAGTGTCCTACGATAGATAATTGGATGAAGAAGCTATAGTACATACATATAATAGAATATTACTTAGCCATAAGAAGAGATGAAATACTGCCATTTGTGACAACATGGATGGACCTTGAGATAATCATGCTAAGCGAAATAAGCCAGACAGAAAAAATTGAAAACCACATATCACTTATATGTGGGATATAAACCTAAAAGCAACAAATGAACAAGACAAACAAACAGAGACTCATGGACATGGATTATTTACTAGTGGTTACTGGAGGGTAGGGGATGGGAAGGGGGAGGTAGGGGGGTAAAGCGGGTCAAACATAGTGTTGGGTGGAGGGTGAAGGGCAAAGGGATCAAATATATGGTAGCTGAAAAGAAACTGGACTGGGTGGTAAACACACAATAGAATATACAGATGTCAAAATTATAATGTACACCTGAATTTTTTTTTTTTTTTAGGCGAGGAAACCCTTGGTTGACCTCAAAGATTTCAAGGATCTTGTCAGCTTACAATCCCTTAATTTTTAATTTTTTAACACCTACAGCACCTGGTCTTCCCAGGTGGTCTCTCATCCAAGTACTAATCAGGCCCAACCTTGCTTAGCTTCTGAGATCAGACAGGATCAGGCTTGCTCAGGGTGGCATGGCCGTAGACTGCAAAGTATATAATTGTATTAACCAATGTTACCCCAATAAACTTAATTTTAAAAAAATAAAAATACAAAAATAAATAAAATATTCAGTAGGTGTCCACTAGTTAGGACTTATTCTGCTTCAAGGAACAATAATTAAGAATTCAAAGTGTCTTTTAAAAATAAGAAAACTTATTATGTCCTATGACAGGAAGGTCAGGAATAGAAAGAATCTAGACTTCATTAACTCAGTGCTCAAAAATATCCTGAAGGACTCAAGTTGTGTTCATCTTTAGAATCCTAGGTGTCTCCTCAAACTAGGTAACTTTAGCAAAGCTATGTGTCACCTCAGAAATAAAAGAAAAAAAATCAGAGAAAAGGTTTTTATTTGTTTATACTTTTTTGGAGCAGAGTGCCAGTTGTGTCTCATCAGCCAGTGATACTGCAGGCCTACAGTAAAACAATCACCAGCAAAAGGAAAGGGACAATCATGATTAGCTTAGACCAGTCAGGACCTACCAGTAGACCAAGGTATAGTGCCAGTCTCTCCTGAGGCACAAGCTACAAGGAGGAAAAGGGATACAAAAAGAAATTAGTTTTCTTTTAGAAAAGATGAAATTATCAGGGGGATTTAAAATTAGGTAGGTTGTAAGCAGTGTCAGAATTAGTGACCCAAAAATGTAACGTAGTGAGGGAAAATAAACTTTTTTTGAAAAAAACATAAAACGATTTCTTCTAGCATTTTATAGTTTTGCCAAAGAAACCATTAATTTAAAAAAAAAAGCACATTTTTTTTAATTTTTCTCAATACATTACACAATTTTCATTTTGTAAATTGTGTGAGTCATTTTCTTCCCTTTTAAAATGGGAAATAATATAGGTTTGATGTTTACACAGGGTCACACAAGTAGCAGGATGGGCTTAACAGGAAAAGCTAAGGGAAAGGAAGGTCAGTCTATAAAATTACAACAGTTAAAATAAGAAAATTATTATTTTAAATAAATGATCTTAAACAATGTACTGGCTATATCGTATGGCAAATTATGAAAATGAGATGTCTTTTGTCTTTGGAAAAATATAGAAAGATACAGAAAATATATCCAAGAAAAGCACTGAAATTAAAAAGTGACAGGAGATGTGGAAATCTTTCTTCTGTGGTGACTTTAAAAATAATTTTAAATTTCTTATAGGATTCCAAAATAAGGGTCCTACTTTTTTTGTTTTCTTTTTTTTAATTTTTTTATATTTATTTTATTATGACGACATTGGTTAATGAAATTCAGTAAGTTTCAAGTGTACAATTCAACAGTAAGTCATACAGTGTTTTCCTTTTTTAAATGAGCATTTAATTGAAATTGGATGTGGTGTTCAATTAACATGTGTTGCTTATAGTCAAGAATATTTGGAAAGCATCCTAGCATGATACTAAAACCTCAAATGTATCCAAGTAGGGAAGTTAATAAACCATTATTACCATTTATACCTCATTCTAATAACTGTTGAGTCTTGCAGCAATAAATTACGTAGATGCTATAAAACAACAAAAAAACTATTATATTCAGCAGAGAACCCAAAATACCATATATAATCTCAGTCAGATTAGAATTATTATTTATGGAAAAATAAAGAAAAATTAACACTTAATAACACTAGTTTCACATCAAAGGTGATTTCCAAAAGCTCTAGTTTTATATTGGGTAGAAGTAAACTGATCTGCTAATATTACAATTGCTCTGGCTACAGTTAATCATTGATTATTCAAGAACCACCTATACACTATGGGCACTGTCCAGACCCTTTTGCTTCTACTTTATTGCTTTCTTTTCTAACTGTAATCATTTCAACCATCATCAGCATATCCACTAAAGAATAACAGAGAGAATAAGACCTAATACAAATAAATGAGTCAAAGTGACACTGGTAAGACTATATGTTCATTTCTCACATATATATATCACCAGAAACATGGTAATGAATATATTCAACACCTCAAGTTCTATTTATTTTAGAATTAGCTTTTCCATTTCAACAAAATCCATTAGAATTTTGATAGTGATTGAACTGAATCTGCAGATCACCTTGTGGAGTGAGTATGCCATCTTAATATTTAAATCTTCTGCTCCATGAATACAGGATCTTTCTGTTTATTTAGATCTTTTCTTTCAAAAACTTTTCCTGGTTTTCAGTGTGCAAATTTTATACCTCCATGGTTAAATTTATTCTAAAGGATTTTATTCTTTTTGATGCTATTGTATAAAGAATTGACTATAAACTTTCTTTTCAGATTGTTCATTGCTAGTGTATAGAAATACAAACTGATTTATGCATGTCAATCTGTATCCAGCAACTTTGTTGAATTCACTCATTAATTCTGGTAATATTTTTGTTGATTCTTTATAAGATTTTGTATATGTAAGATCATGTTATCTGAGAGTATAGTTTTATATCTTCCTTTCCAATTTGGATGACTTTGCTTTTCTAGCCTAATTGCTATAGAAATTCCAGTTCAATGTTGTAGAGCAGAGGTGAAAGTGGGCATCCTTGTCTTCTTCCTGATCTTAGGGGAAAACCTTTGTTTTTCACCATTGTGCCACTGTGTATTTTTCATAAAAACTTCATGTCATGTTGAGAAAGTTACTTTTTACTCCTAGTTTTCTGAGTGTTTTGCTATTTTTTTAATAATAAAAATCTGTTAGATTTGGTGAAATGTCTTTTCTGTATTAGTCAAGATGAGGATGCATTTCTTCATCCCTTCATTCTATAATATTGACTATTTTTCACAGTATGTACAACCTATGCATTCCTGGAGTAAGTCCCACTTGGTCATAGTATATAATGTTTTAATATGCCTGATGAATTTGGTTTGCTAGTATTTGGTTGAAGATTTATACATTTATATTCATAAGGGAAGCTGGCACGTAGTTTTGTTTTTTCTGTAATGCTTTTAGTATCTGCTTCTTGTAATGGCTTCATTATCACATTAATGAGTTATGGAGTATTATCTCCTCTCCTATTTTTTGGAAGAGTTTTGAGGACTATTATTAATTCTTTAATGTTTGGTAGAATTCACCAGTGAAGCCATCTCACCTTGGGCTTTTTTGGTTAGGAGGTTTTGATTTATTCAATCTCTTTCATTATTATATATCTATTCAGACTTTCTAATTTTTCTTGAGTCAATTTCAGTATTTTTGTGCTGCTAGAATTAAGTCTGTTTCATGTAGGCCATCTAATTTATTAGTATATAATTGTTCATAGTATTCTCTAAGAAAAATTTTTTTAATTTATATGAGGCTATTGGTAATGTCCCCAATTTTATTCTGATTTTAGTATTTCATCTCTTTTATTCTTTTTCAGTCTAGCTAAGGACTGTCAATTTTGTTGACCTTTTCGAAGAACCAATTTCTGGTTTGTTTATACTATTGCTTTTATATTCTTCATGTCATTGATCTCCATCTTTATTATTTCCTTCTGCTTGCTTCGAGTTTTGTTTGCTCTTCTTTTTCTATTTCCTTTGTTCATAAGATAGACTATTGATTTGATATCTTCCTTTTTTTAATGTAAGCATTTGCAACTATAAATTTTCCTCTAAGCTATGATTTCACTGTATACCATAAATTTTTGTATATTGTTTCTGTTTCCATTCATCTCATCTAATTTACCTTGTGATTTCTTCTTTGACCCGCTGGTTTTTAAAAGTGGTTTTTAAAAATTATTATATTTCACATATTTCTAAATTTTCTAGGTTTCCTTATGTTACTAATTTCTAATTTCATTCCATTTTGGTTGAAAAAAGTACTTTGTATAATTTCAATCTTTTAAAATTTATTGAGACTTACTGTATGACCTAGTATTTGGTCTATCCTGTCTAATGTTCCATGTGTACTTGAGAATATGTAATCTGCTGTTTGGTAGAGTGTTCTATATATGTATTAGGTCTATTTGCTTTATAGTATGCAAGTATTCTATTTTCTAGCTGCTATTCTGTCTAGGTCCTCTAGCCATATTGAAAGTGGAGTACTGAAGTTTCCAACTATTATGATAAAACAATTTATCTCTTTGATTCTGTGAGTTTTTGTTTCATGTTTGAAAACAGTGTCGTTAGATGTTTATAATTTTTATATATTCTGGATGATTAATCCTATTATCAGTATATACCACCTTTTATCTCTTGTAAAATTTTTGGTTTAAACATACAAACATATTTTGTATATTTCTACATGTCATATACTGTTACTCATTTTCCATATTAATGCTTTCTTTTTAATTGCTTTTTCTCTGCACACCAGTTTGATTCCCTTCTCATTTCTTTTACTATGGCTGCCGTCTTCAAGATGCCCCCAAAATGGGGAATAAGGGACAGAAACAAGATATGTTAAAATGCCATAGAGCTCTCATCAAAATTCAGCTGTTTCTATAGACTGCATTTTCTGAACATTTTATATTAATCATACCATATATATTATATATGACTTCTCTGTTAGCATTTTTTCTTTTTTAGAAAAAGTAAGATTTATTGAAAGTACATTTTTAGAAAGAGACAGGCCACCCTAAGGAAGGCTGCAGCCCTGTGGAATCTGGGAGGTGAAAATATAAGACACAGTACTCTCCAAGGAGAGGATTTTCAGAGAAGAGAGCTGTAACTCCACACGTTTCTGAAGTTCATCCATCTGTAAAATTATATCAGTACTTTCTTATATTGTTGAATGACATTCCATTGTCTGAATATATCACATTTTATTTATCTATCTATTAATCAACTGATGTACATGTAGATTGTTTCTAGTTTTTATGAATAATGTTGCTGTGAGAATTATATATGACTGTATTAATGTATACTTTCATTTTTCTTGGACCGCCAAATTATGCTCTAAAGTGGCCAGCACACTTGATATTCTCATAAAGAAAAAAATGAAAATTCTAGTTCTTCATAATCTGGCTAGTATTTGTCAAGTAGTATCTACATTTCTCAAATAGTAATGATATTAAACATTTTTGATGTTTACTGTTTGAATAAATTTTCTGGTGAAATCTTTGAATTTTTAAATCTTTGACTTGTTATATTTGTCATAGTACTGAACTGCAAGTTATTTAATTTTCAGAGATACATATGCTTTATCAGCTATATGATTTAAAAATATTTTCTCTGAGTCTCTGGTTTTTTAATTGTCTTAGTGTCATTTGAAGTACAATTTTTTTAATTTTCATGAAATCCAATTAAACTTTGCTTTTCTTTATGGTTATAGTTTTGTGTTGGGGCCAAGAAATATTTGCTTACCTCAGTTCACAATATTTTTCTTCAATGTTTTCTTCCAAAAATTTTATAGTTTTAGCACTTATATTTAGTTTTCTTTTCTATTTCAGTTAATTTTTGTGTACAGTGTAGGATAAGAGTCTGAATTCATCTTTCTGCATGTGAATATCTGATTGTCTCAGCACCATTTCTTGAAATGGCAATCATTTAGCCAATGAACAGCCATAACACCTCTGTAAAGTTGCCTTGGCATCATTCGTAAACATCTTTAATCACCTTTAAAGCAATCATCGTGTGGTTACTGATGCTGTTATAATTAGAATTACTACTATTATTACAATGAGTTTTTGTTAGAATGCCGTATCCTGCCTTACCTTCACAGATTCATTAATGTTGTCATCAGTTGTTTCTACTTATAAAGCACAAAGCCATTCAAAAACCTACCCCAATTCTTTTTCCCCAGAGCTAGAATAATTTTTGGCTTATAATGCTTCATAATCAAAGGATATTCATATGATACAAACACTGTTCTGTATTTAAATTTTTTACATATTGAAGTTATAGTGAAATAAATGCCTCAGTTGTGTATATGACATTACACACACACACACGCACATACACACGGACCTTACTACACTCCTGTGTACCCTGATATTATTTTCACTCAAAATTAAATTGTGAAATCTTTTCCATGTCAATGGTACTCACAGACATTATTTTTGTGGCTTCACAGTGCTCTATAAAGTGAAGTTTGCAATATAATTGTATTAATTTTCTGGCATCAGTGTCTACATGTCACTCTTTAAAATACATTGTTTCTCTAGTTTTTTGATCTCTCTTCTGTCTTCAGTTCCATATCCCAGATATAATTTGATAAGGCCTAGAAATCTGAACAGGATGCCTTTACCTTGGTGTAATTTTATAATTGCTTTACCTATCTTGAGATTCAATTATCATATTTTCCTGTATTCAGGCCAAGTTGACCAAGCAACTACTTAAACTGTCAACTGATAACTCAGAAATAACTGAGTAGGCATCAGTCAGTTCATACTAATCTTATACATATTAAAATGGATCTTTTTTCTCTGGGGGACTGAAAAGTTATGTCTTAGAATCTCAGAAGTAATTTGCATTAGTATTATTATGGCTCTGTTGTATTCAACATAAGTTTTCAGAATAAATTCTTACCTACTCTATGTCTCAAGCTTTGACACATACACACTAGTCAAAGTAGACTGGTTATTACCTAGTCTCAATTTTGTATGAGTTATACATTTTAAGTCATGTGTGGAAATGTATATAATAAATATGAATCTTAGAGTTTATTGGATAACTTGAGAGTGTGAATTCAACCTCAACAAATATCTGTAGTTCTAAATGTTCTTTGCTCTTTAAAAGCAACAAATGAAACAAACAAACAAACAAACAAATAAACAAACAGAAACTCATAGACACAGACAACAGTTTAGTGGTTACCACAAAGAAGGGTGAGGATAAAGATAAAAGGGGTCAAAAATATGGTGACAGAAGGAAATTTGACTCTGGGTGGTGAACATACAAAGCAATATACATATGACTTCTTACTGAATTGTACAATTGAAACCTATATAATTAACCAATGTGACTCCAATAAATTTAACAAAGAATAAAAATTAAATTAAATAATAAAATTATTTAATAAAAATTTTAATTAAAAATAAAAATTAAAATTAAAATTAAAAAATTAGTTTGACAAAATTACATGTGTATCTATATGTATCCCTGTGTGCATACGTTTTGCATATATCATACATGAGCACACGCACACGCACACACACACACACACACACAATGACTGAATGACAATAAAGACCAGTCACACTTTACTTCTTCAATGACAATAAAGACCAGTCACACTTTATTTCTTTTAGAAAGGTAAGTTAGGTAAGCTGTTACTAGACATTTAAAAACACTTTAAAGACATTAGTTTTAAGGAGCACGATAAAAGTGTCCAGGTGAAAGAAGAGAAGCACCTCATCACATTAAAGCTCTGAGAACTGTGAAGAGCTCGGTATTTCTCTATGTTAGTGACTACGAAAAGTAACGATTTTATAATTATAACACCCAGAACACTGTATCAAAATTTTTCATTTTGTGTCAGTGTTTTCAATCTTTCTCTCTTCATTTCTGGTTGCCTTAGAAGAGAACAGTTATTCTTTGTCAGGTTGAGGGCATTGAAGTGAACCAAAAGGTCAATCTAATTAAAAAAGGGAAAGAACTTCAAGCCACAAGGGGAAAAAAGATCCAACTAAATGCCAAGGAATTTATATTACTGAATGCATGAGGTAAACAATCAAACAATGAGATGAATGCACAAAGGTGTCAAAGAGGAAAAAAAGAGTCTGTGACCTTTAAATTATTACTATTTTTTTTTTTTGTAAATTAAATGATATTTACTCCTTGAAAGAGAAACACTGAACATTAGACACGTTTAAAATACGATTAATTTTTATCATGGCTTAGTTTGGAAAATATTTATTTTCCTCCAGTGATTCACAAAAATATTTATGTTCATAAACTATTGAATAAGGAAACTCGATTAAAGGGTAGCATCTTCTCAAAATGATTTTTCCTAAAGACACACTTCATAATTTTAAGTTTTTTTTCTTTGCAAAAGCTATCCATTGTTTGGAACTGTCCCCCAAAAATATTGTTTAAAACACACTGCTAAAGTTCAGTTAAACCTTTTCAAAAATAGATTTCAAACTCTGTAGTATTAATGGCTTGCAAAGCAAAATAGAGAATATAATTACAGCTAAACCTGTTCATTTTTTTCTCTCGTGTCATTTTTTCTGACCTATATGGAGACACCCAGCAGTGACAGTATAATGAAAATTTAAAAGTTCAATAAATAGTGGGGGTATCTTCCTGCACTAAATTGTTAGTTATACTGATTACACTGTAGTCAGCCACCAAATGATTTTAATGCATTTTAACAATTAAGTTAAATGCTATATGGTAGAAGTCTATTAACAATCTATAGTTCACCAGGAACATTAGTTGCATGGTAGATGGAAAATGAGACATTCTATTAATAATTTTATTTATCAACTATTTCTACTGGCCCAAGCACACAATGTGCTAGATCTGATCATCAACCATTTTATTTTTTTGCCTGTTTTAGAAAATCACAGTGCCTCTGCAAAATAATGATCTCTAGTTTGACTTGACTTATCTATAACCTAAAATGCCTTTTAACTTTTTTTTAGTCAAATAAATCATTTTTAGTTAAAATAAGACTGAAGATCCATTTTTCAGGTGCTAGCCTTTGCTCATGAAAAGATTTCTACTTTTCCTGTTGCATTTGTCCTTCCTTCAGTGAGTACTCTGACTGCAAATGTCTTAAGTTCTTAGGCTAATACCACAGTTCCCCATAATGACTAGCACTCAAGTCTTCATCACTGCACACTTGGTCAGATCCCGGCAAACTAGCTAGTTCTTACTAGGTCTCTTTGCCGTTGGTGGCTCCAGCATACGCCATAACTGCACCTGCTCCTACTTCTCATGCAAATATCTTTTAGATTCCTGACTGCTGCCCACATAATTGTTCAGTATATCAATTTGCCTTGTTCTGCCTCACACTGTAGATAAAACCAAAAGGTGTTTACAATAGCTTGAATTACAGTGGAATCCACTACAGGCATACCTCAGAGATACACTGGATTCGTTTTCAGGCCACCCCAATAAAGTGACCATCGCAATAAAATGAGTCAGACAACTTTTTAAATTTCCAAGTACATATAAAAGTTATGTTTATATTATACTGTACTCTATTAAGTATGCAACATTTTGTCTAAAAAGTACACAAACTTCAATTAAAAATACTTTATTCCTAAAAAAAAAAAAATGCTAAAAATCATCTGATCCTTGAGTAAGTCATAATCTCTTTGCTGGTGGAGGGTCCTGCCTCAGTGCTGATGGCTGCTGAATGACTGGGGTGGTGGTTGCTGAAGGCTCAGAGAGTTGTGGGAATTTCTGAAAATAAGATAACAACAACGTTTGTCCCATCGACTCTCTCATGAATAATTTCTCTATAGCATGTCATGCTGTTTGATAGCATTTTACTGACAGTAAAACTTCTTTCAAAATTGGAGTCAATCCTCTCAAACTCTGCCACTGTGTTATTAACCAAGTTTACCTAACATTCTAAATCTTTTATTGTCATTTCAACAATCTTCACAGTATCCTTACCCAGGAGTAGAAAGCATCTCAAGTAAGCACTCGCTTTGCTCATCCATAAGAAGAAACTCCTCATCAGTTAGTTTTATCATGAGATTGCACCAATTCAGTCACATCTTTAGGATCCACTTCTAATTGTAGTTCTCTCTTTATTTCCACATTTGCAATTACTTATTCCACTGAAGTCTTGAACCCTCAAAGTTGTCCATGAGTGTTGGAATCAACTTCTTCCAAACTCCTGTTAATGTTAACATTGTGACCTCTTCCCATAAATCACAAATGTACTTAATGGCATCTAGAATAAGGAATCCTTTCCAGAAGGTTATCAATCTACTTTGCAGAGACTCAGAAAAGGAATCACTATCTGTAGCTAGAGGAATCATAACTATAGCCTCACAAAATGTATTTCTTTAATCATAAGACATAAAAGTCAAAACTACCCTTCGATCCATGGGCTGTAGAATGGATGTTGTGTTAGCAGGCATGAAAATATTAACCGCATTGTACATCTCAATCAGAGCTTTTGGGTGACTAGGTAGAATGTCAATAAGCAGTAATATTTGAAAAGAATATTTTTTCTGAGATCTCAACAATGGGCTCAAAATATTCAATAAGCCATGTTGTAAATGCATGTTCTGTCATCTAGGCTATGTTGCTCCATGTACAGAGCACAGGTAGTATAATTCTGAAGGGCCCTAGTATTTTTGGAATGGTAAATGAGCATTGGCTTCAACTTAAAGTCACCAGCTGCATTAGTCCTTAACAAGAGAGTCGGCCTGTTCTTTGAAGCTTTGAAGCCAGGCATTGACTTCTCTCTAGCTATGAAAGTCCAAAATGTATTCTTCCAATATAAGGTGTTCCATCTACATTTAAAATCTGTTGTTTAGTGTAGCTATCTTCATTATTTCAGCTAGATCTTCTGGATAATGTTGCAGCTTCTACATCAGCATTTGAAACTTCACCTTGCACTTTTATGTTATAAATATGGCTTCTTTCCTTAAACTTCATGAACTACCCTCTGCTAGCTTCAAACTCTTCTTCTGCAGGCTCCTCACCTCTCTTGCATTCAGAGAATTAAAGAGAGTCAGAGTCTTACTCTTGATTAGGCTTTGACTTAAGAAGGTGTTGTGGCTAATGTGATCTATCCAGATGACTAAAACATTCTCAACAATAAGGCTGTTTCACTTTCTTACCATTTGTGTGTTCTCTGAAGAAGCACTTTTAATTTCAAGAACTTTTCCTTCACATTCACAACGTGGTTAACTGTTGCAATAGGCCTACCTTTCAGCTAATCTTGGCTTCTGATATGCCTTTCTTACTAAGATTAACCATTTCTAACTTTTGATTTAAAGTGAGAAACATGACTCTTCCTTTCAGTTAGAGGCCATTATAGAATTATTAATTGGCCTAATTTCAATATTGTTGTGTATCAGGGAATAGGGAAGCTAGAGGAAAGAGAGGGGAAATGGAAAACTGCCACTGGGTGGGGTAGTCAGAACACATTTATCAATT
Organism: Pteropus medius; assembly: GCF_902729225.1. NCBI lineage: Eukaryota > Metazoa > Chordata > Mammalia > Chiroptera > Pteropodidae > Pteropus > Pteropus medius. The sequence continues at coordinate 5,065,950 of NW_024344371.1, read as the reverse complement.
AAGTTTGCCCTCTTATATGGGCGTGGTTCATGGTGCCCCAAAACAATTACAATACTAACATCACAGACGACCGATCACAGATCGCCATAACGAATACAGTAATAATAAAAAAAAGTTTGAAATAGCTGGAAAATTACCAAAATGTGAAACAGAGACACAAAGTGAGCAAATGATGTTGAAAAATGGCACTGATAGTCTTGTTCTTCCCAAGGTTGCCACAAACCTACAATTTGTGAAAAATGCAGTAGCTGTGAAGCATAACAAAGCAAAGTGCAATAAAAGAAGGTGTGCATCTCTTAGCATTTGTGTCTTGGAGCTACTGACTGCACATAAGCAGCCAACTTTGTAGTGGGATTAATGAGCCCCAAATCAGTCATGGATTTATTGAGTGGGTTTTTTCCTAGTCCTATCTACTGTGCAACTTTTCCTGCTAGATTGATAAGTACTGTCAAAGTATTAGCATATCTTCTGCTGATGATTACAGTTTTAAGGCATAAAAAACTGCCATTTTCACTAAATACATAAAATAAACCATAATGTGGTTAATTGTTTCTGCATATAGGCCTTGTTGGTTATTCTCTACCCTACAGATCTTATATGAAAACATTTCTGAGGAGGCACCTTCCATAGTTTAATATTTTTACTGCCAACAAACAAAATCAAAATCAAAAGATTCAAAAATAATTTGACTAGTGATATACCGAACATGTTTCTTTTTTTATTTTGGAATTAAATATCTTTACTTTTCATAACATATAAAGTGATGACATGTATCATTTTCAAAGATAGAACCATGTCTATAAAATATATGTAAGCTAATACAAACATGGGAACACATGATAAATTGGTAAATTTCTCACAGATATTTTCTTTTAAAGAAACCTTGATATTCACTTGCCACTCAAATCCTTAGGAGAGCCACTTCTTTGCTATGAAACTACTGATTTAGATTTCCCTTCTGAACAGGATTAAGTCATTGCAGTCCTCAAAAACAAGCAAAACAACAAGGAAAAAGAATCACAGTACGTCTGATTTGTGGTAATGTAGAATGATATTTTTTTGACATTGGAGTACCTGTGCTTAGGTAATGATTTTCTACAAATCTTTACCAACAGTCTAAAGATTTACTGAGACTTGAGAACTATAAAATCATCTTACAGAATTAAAAGGCTTGATGAGCTAGAACATAATGCTACTCTTATCTCCATTCACTGTATAATGGTTTTCCCTGACTGTGATCCACAATACAAATAAAAATATGAATCCATGATGTTAAGATTAAAATATAGTTTTAAATTTCAGCAGATTCTAGTTTTTTAATGGATACTGAACATGAAGCAGTAATGCAAGAATGCAAAATATCAACTACCCTTGAATATTTTCTTTCATCCTTTTTTATCCCCAACATCTCATGCGTGTTAGGCAGCCAAATGCATGCTTTGTGTGAAATTACTGTTAATGTTTTCAATTGGTCTACAGACTTAATGTTGTTGAATTACAGACTGGACCATTCTGGAAAGTGACTCATGTTTATATCACAGTAAGTAGATGCTGAAATAAAAAACAACAGTGATGATTTTATACTTAAAAATCTACCTTCTAAAGTAAAAACAAAACAAAGCAAAACAAAACACTAACTCTGTTTACACAAAGCACTAGGAGAACCAAATTGTAATCTGTCAATCTTTAAGTAAATATCGGCCAGAGTGGGGGAAACTGACATTTCAGTGAACCAGACTTGTATGCATCAATGACATTTGTAATATATATTTCTGATATAAGATATAATTGGCTCTTGGTGTTCAACAAACTGTCCCGGGCAGTGGTTAGAAAAGTATACCAAAGAAACCTTTTCAAGGATTTGCTTCCTAGGCTTCTACACCATCATAGTTTTGTTTCTGATAAACATATTCATTGTTTAGGTACATTAATAAAATAGAATTGGACCTCAGTCTTTCCCAATTGTGGTCTTGACACAATTCAGTCTCTTATGGAAGTTATTTTTTCCTATGATTACCATTTGTTGTATGATTACAGTTTAATTCATACATCTTTTCTACTGATGGTCTTCCTAACACTCTACTACCAACCTACATCTATAATTCTGTTTCTAAATATATGTATCATGAGGATCTTGTATCATGATTTGTCATCCCAGGCAATTATTTCTAAGATGAAAACAGGAAAGACTGGCAAAAATTTCTCTCTTTTCTCATTTCTGTCCCATAGACAATATAAGGATGTTTAATTCTGCAGCATTTATTGTTGATGAAAACATTTCTTGATTATCAACAGAAAGCTACCATATGACATTAAATATTTTAAAAGGAGTTTTATTTACATTTTCTCCTGCCCTCCTTTTGCTTAAAAGAAAACCATATCTCAAGAAATTCAGTGTTTTTCCCACTTCTTAAGATCTAATTTTTCTTTACTATATTTCTATATTTATTTGTCTATTAAAAAGTTTGTCATACAGTGGGAGTAAGTGTTTTACATTAATATCAGATACTGACATTTTACAAATAGAGAAATTGTCACAGTCTGACTGAAAATCTTCTAAGGTTGATGGTTCGCCAATAGTGGAACAGAAACATTTTTATATGTGCTATTCCAAGGTTATACATTTTACTAGATCAAATCATAAGAGTTCTAGTAGTATATTCTCCAATTTCTAGAAATGGCATATTTAAATTTTCCTTTTCAATCCCTATCTAGTTCTCAACCTATAGAAATATTTGGGAAATGCCTTAATAGATGATAAATAATTGTCATATAATACTCCTAGACCCTCTATTTTTTTAAAATTCTAATCTACCACCTTTGCTTATTTCTCTTGCCATAAATTCTGTAAATAATAACAGCCAATCTTTGGCTTTGTTGTTAGCAGTGAGTCATGTTTGCACTGACTCATACAGCCTTTTTGAAGGATACCATTTCAGATGTGCAGAAACTACAAAACAGAGGTCAAACAAACTTTTGGGGATTTCCAGATAAAAGGACTGTAGATCCACCTCTTCCTTCACTAATATGCACACCAGCTCCTAAATCCACTTCTGAGTTTTATAAAACATGACGAGGAACAGAGCTGATTATGACAACTCTAAGGAAAGGAACAACACAGTATCTTCCAAGGGCCTATAAACCAGAATCCTAAACAGACTAAATGTATAATCCCTATTGTAGCAAATATATGTTGAAACCAGGATACATTGCATCATTTACATTACATGTAGTGTGAGATTATTACTACTGTAATATTAATATCCCTTCACAGCATAACCTGAATGATACACTAGCTTTATGAATTTCCCTGAAAACTGTATGAATGATGTGTAATTTTGAATTCTTTACAAAAAACTCATTTTACTGATATTAGCTTTTAAAGATCACTCAAAATTACAATTACGGAAAAATTTTGAAAAGTAGACAAAAGTATTTTTAAACAAAGAAACAGGTATAAATATACATGTTTTATTTCTAAGCATGAAATTCTTTTTCTAAGCATGTTTTCTTTTAGGAAAGCAGCAAATATTGAAGATGAATCTATAGCATTCATATTTTAAATAATTTACTTTGAGTTAAAGAATTAATGCTGGCATTGAGGCATAATGTGACATTATCACATTATAGGGCATGTACATATTTCGCTTTGTCAAAGATATTTTTGAAAGATAGACAATAAGTCTTAGCTGTAAAACTAATTTGGTAGAACGAGAAAACAAAGGTAATATATTTTCTAGTGATATTTATATGTAACAAATAGTAAGGTAACAATATCATTAGTGTTAACTATTAACACGATATTGTTATTCTGGCTTTTCAGAAAAGAATAACAATCTAAAATACTGACAATATCGCATTAGTAATTTAAAACATCTTAAGGGCTTCTGCAATATGACATGATGAACTAAAGTTATTACTCTCAAATTTCTAGGCGAGATATTATAGAGGATAGTAAAGTGTAATCTAAATTTCTGTAGAATAATCTATCATTTCTAATAAAACTCTTAATTTGGTTTAAGCAAAACCCAGCTTAATTCCTTAAAAGTTAATAATATCCACTAATTGAAAAAAAGACTTTAAAAAATGTCTTCATGATTCATTCAAAATGACAGAAAAATGTAATAGATAGTTGTAGATAAGGCATAAAAAAGTGAATTTTCAATTGTTCTTTAGATCATGAGACACTGAAGACATTTTTATAACTAATGATTAACATAATTGGCAAGTTCCAATTTCTGTTTGCAAACAAGCAGCTTGCATTCTGAATTAGAGATGTTAGTAGAGAAATAACAGTTTTGACTATGAAAACCTGCTAATGAAAGCTGCTACTTCATGCTCAATGCATAGAAATTGCATAACTACTATACTGAATTGATATTTTCATACCACAGAACTTCGTAATTCATAGCTCAGCAATTCTTCTTAAACATCTAGTATTGAATGAAGAAAACAGCTGAACAAGATAACAGAAAAATTTTGTTAGTGAATATGCACAGAAATGCAAATCTTTTTAAATTTATGATATAAATTTCAGGTACATAAAGATTTCTTCTCCTAGAGATATAGAATAAATAATCCACTAGAAATATAATTAAAATGTAGTTCTCTACTAGATCAAAAAAAGATGTAAACTATTAGATGATATATGGAAATGTTATTACCAAACTTTGGTTGGGATGACACTGTACACTATATCTATGAAATGTATTAGAAAAATACATTAATTAAAAATTAGGGGTTAATAAAAATATTTGCAGATGACTAAAATTTGAGATAATTCATTACTGAAAAACTGATAGTACAAAAATAACAAATCAAAGTCTACACAGGTCAATGATCCCAGAGTGAAGCATTGAAATACAGGAAGTAAAGAGCAAAGGAAATAACACTAAGTATAAATAAATATAACAATGTTTAAAACATATGCATAATTAAAATGCACAGTAAAAATAGCAAAGAGAGAAAGTTGGAGTAGATGGAATTAAAATGGTCCAAGGTCGTAGTATTATCTGAGAAATGGTATTATTACATTATTATAAATCAAGAATGCATAATGAATATATGAGGTAACTCCTGCAATACACACTCTGCTAGAACACCATGAGCACGACCTTTTACACTATGTATGTGAACAGGCTATATTAACAGTTTACTCAGCTTTAAAGGAAGACAGGTGACAATAGATTCAGGATGCTAACATGGCAGCATCAGCCGTGTCTCTTCAAATGGGAGTTCTCACAAAAAAATCAGGGACAATTCTTTGGCCTACCAAGTGAAAGTTTAGGGGTGAATATAGAAGCCATGGGCTCCACATAAGAAGCCTTAAGCATAAATTCCAGATCCTGGCAAAAACAGAACAAAAACAAACAAAGCCTCACCTCTGTGTAAATCATTCTACACACAAGGAAAACCAAAGCTATGTTTTCTGACCTGATGTTTATAGTTCATCCATGCACCACCACTCCCACAGCCAGGTCCAGCTGCTGAGAGTTTATCAATTGGTATAACTGAAATATCACTTTCATCAGAACTCTGCTAAGTGAAACAGCTAAGTGAAAGTTAACCCAAGGTCAATTTCCCATATACAAAGTAAGTTTTTTAACTCTGTATTCACAACTATGAAAAGAATAATAACAAGCTAAATATTAAAATACAGAGTTCATAGAGAAGACATCACAAAGAGATAAAAAGGGGTGGGGGGAGATATCCAGTAGGACAAAGAATAAATCTTTAGAGAAAATATAAATCTAAATTGACAAGTAATTGCATTCAATGTAAATAAGCTAAATATTTAGGTAAAACTTGTAAAATGAGTTAGAAAATAATACCTATAACGTTTACTAAAACTATACCTTTTGTGTTAGAAATAAAGAGTAAAAATGCACACTCTAAGTACACTAAGCACCCTGTAAATGCACTTTAACAAAAAGACTATTACACATAATAAAAGGATTAATAATATAAATTACCAGGAATTTATGATCTTTATAAAACTGTAATTGCTAAATGACAACTATTCAAATTATGTGAAGTTAAAACTGAAAAATGTAAAGATATCCGAATCTAAATTAAAATGAAAAAATTTTCAGAGTGCTTTCTCAATAATTGATAGAAGCAAACAAAAAATGCAAATATATAGAAGTACTGAACAACATAACTATCAACTTGACCTATTTCATATACATGAATCTATATAACTAAAAGACATGTTTATTCTTTAAAGTGTGCATGAAAAAATAAGTATACAAAGCAAGTCTCTGAAAGTTGAGAAAAAAAAATTGGAATTGCCAACAAAAAGAAAACTAGTAAATCCCTCAAAGAAGGAAACTACCAATATATTTGAAAATAATCCATGGATGAAAAAAATGTCAATAGAAATTATAAGATATTATGAAAAGAATGATAATGAAACATGATATATTAAAAAAAATTATTTGTTTTAGCAAAGCTATAATTTACAGTATTAAAATACACAATAGCAAAATATAAAAGACTGAAATATTTCATGACATTAAAAAATTACAAATTAAAAGCAAAATATAATAAGAAATAAAGTTGGAGTTAATAATATAGAGAATATTCATGTAAATAAAATTAAACCAAAATTTAGGTTTTAAAAAAAATTTAATAAAATCAATAACTTCTGAGAGTCTAATTTTAAAAGGGAAGGATGAGAAGAGACACAGATTTCTTATATCATGAATAAAAAATAAACACAACATATCTTACATACATTAAAAAGTTAATAAGAAGATATTAAGATATCTTTATAAAAATGGGGAAAATCCTAGGAAAATAAGTCTAAAATTGCCAAAAGAAAGCATCTGAATAATTCTATATGTTTGTAAAAATAAAATGACTATGGTACATTTTTCCTTCAAGGAACAAGATGAGTTTAATATTAAAAATCAAATAACTCAATACATTAATTTCATATAGGATAAAACTTATAATTTAGTAGAGAAAAGCCATGTTAAAAATCTAATTCCCACTAACAATAACTTAAACAATTAAAAAGGTACTTTCTTAAACTACAATTAAAAAGGTACTTTCTTAAACTGAAAATATCTATAAATATACATATATCAAATTTTATTTTAAATTAGTGAAATTTGAAAAACGTTCCCATGAATGATACAAGAATATCTAATATCTCTGTTTATATTTAACATTGTCTTGGGAAATACCAGATAGATTTATAAGAAAAATTTAAAAATTTAAGTGGGAATCTAAAAGGAATAAATAAAATCACCATCATTCATAGGTAGTAAGTTTGTATATGTATAAAACCAAAGTACAGATAAGCTCTTACAATAAATTAGTTTATAAAGATTTTTGGACATAAGATCAGTATTTCATCAATTCTGTGTATACATGCATACTGGGCAACTCACTTATTTTCAAACCTCAAACATGTCCTTCATAAAATGGAGATATTGAACAATTCTCTTTCCTCTTCTTGTGCACAATCGAGTATCTGAAGTTCTCATAAGAAAATGCAGAAACTTATATATTTCTGCTTCGTAGAATTTCAGATGTCTCTTTTACCTTCCTACTAGCTAGTTTCTAAAGTTTATTATAACTCCAAACATCGATGATTCCATGATTCACAGATACAGTCTACAAAACTGCACAATCTCATCCTAGGCGGATATATATGCATTCACCATTCATTTCCTGGCCTCCTATAATACCCTCTCTCAATTTCAATACCTCATGGTCAACCTACATTCCTAGAACATGGAAATCGTGTCTTGTTCTTTTTAGACTTACTGAAACATTTTATTGTCTAAAAAAGTATTTAATTGAATGTTGATCAGTTCTTCTCATCATGTACAGTATCTCATGAGGATAAATCTACCCACTCAGTCATTGTACCACAGTAATTTCATATTGTACTGTATTATGTGTATGCGTAGATTTAAAAATATCTTATCCCTTTTAACATACAATTTGTGTTCTATGTCACAAATTGTATAATGCATATTTTAATACATATCTTACTGATATCTGATATTTTAAGCAATGGTGTCACATGTAACAGAGGATTAAAATAATGAATATAGCATGTTCTTATACAATGGGAGCATATATATTAGAAGTTAAAATGGATCTGTCAACCATGGATTCTGGTATTTAAGTAAAGCACGACTAGGTTGTTGAACAGAGTAATGCCAAGTTTGCAGTACCTTAAAAGTTCCTAGTGTAATGAAGGAATAATGTATTTATATGTTCTATCCATGAAATTCATGCTTTTAGGATATTTTTAAACTTACTGAAATAGAGCTGTACACATTTACATTGAGCTCTGATAAAAATCTAGCATTCTCTCATTTTGCAAACGAAGAAATATCCAAATGAATAATCATATAAAAATGCATTGTGAGTCAAAGGAATGCAAACATGGACCCAAGAAGGTGTGGCTCCAATGCTGTCTTTTTAACATGGGACCCTCTTGGAAGCTCACAAAGTCCTTTGTCACTAATAGATGTCAGATACCAAGAGTAAACTCACTTTGAGTTCAGAAAAATTTTATTCTTTACATGGATGGTGACATAAAGTGAACTCTAACCTACTATTGCAAAGCTTCACCTTTGAGGATACAAGTTTCCACATCTGCAAAGTGAGAGTACTGCACTACAAATGCTCTCATATTACCCTTAATTCCACTTTTCTATCAGTCTGTGTACATAAGTAATTACAATTCAAGCATCTTAAGATGATACACTGGAAAAACTGAGGCAGTTCAGAGAGAGAGGAGATGACCTCAGGATGGGAAGATGATCCTAGTGACATAGGTCTTAAAGGGCTCTTAAATAAAGGCAATGCGGGGTCACAAATTTTAATGGAAAATATGTGTATTTAGGAGAGTATCAGAAATCGGCTAAGTAATTTGAGTGGGATGAACATGCAGTGACACTTTAGACCTAAAAGGAAATGGAATGTAATCCATTAGATACTAAGGGATCGTTGCAGGCTTTGATAGAGGAGGGTCTAATAAATGAGAAGACTGTATGAGAAAAAAATTATGTAACCTTTTCCCAGAAGTTAGTTCAATTTTGTCCCTGTTTATTTCATTCAGCACACAATGAAATAATGAAGAAATAAACATTCAGACTTGGAATTTATAACATATAATCTTGCTAGCTCAGTGCTATAGGGCAGGTAAACAATTTCTCTATACTTTATAAATCATTATATAGCCTAATGAGTGGTGTGAACTTAGTAGGTGTTCACTTTCTTTTATCATGTGTTTAATGATGACTATAAGATATGTATAATAGAAGGAAAGAAATGATTAACAATATTAAAAACAAGAAAAAATATGCCTTTATTCTTTAATAAGTATTATCCATTTCCTTCAAAACATCTTAAAAACAAAACACTGATGCAAATTTCCTCAAAAATAGAAACAATAATTTTTACACTTATCACACCTTAAATAATAACATAAAAGTTATGAAATATAACCCATTAAAAGCCTTTTTTTTGCAAAACTTATTTCACATGTATAGCAACAATTTAATTCAATTTAAAAAATATTATTTGCAGTCTCAAACATTTCAACTTCAAAACAATCGGTAAATATAGTAATGCCCAGACTAACATCAATAAATATGTTAAAATGCTCATTATTTACATGGTATTTATTTAAAATATCCAAACTAATACCAATATTTTTTAAATGTCTTTTTCTCAACTTTAAATTCATATTTATATGCTGAGATATCTAATTATTTTCATTCGAAAGTATTTTAGCACAAAGCAAAACAAAATACGACATAAATTAAGAAGTCGTCAAACATAAAACACGGCATTTTATTAAATTACATTAAAAAATCCATTGTGTGTGTATATATATCTATACATATATAGTCATTTTATATCGGCTTTGAATTAATTTTATTTCCATCATGCTACACAATGTCAAATGGAATGTATATGGTACCATGAAATCAGACACTATGTCTAATATTCATAAAGTCATCATTTTCTGCTCCAGTGGTGCAATGAATTAATTGAAATTGAGTGTATCTCAACATAAATTTTGAAATGCATTCTTTCTATTAAAACTTGCATGAATTAAAAATTCATTAGCTATCAAGTGAGCTACTGTAAATTCTCTTAAACCTCTCGGTTATTTTATGTAGTTCATGTTCATTTACCTTGATTTATACAAATTATTGGTGTGAAAATTAATGAGTCATCACATCCTATATAAGATCATATCTTCCCTCATTTTATTATTCCTTTATGATTAAAGCATCACATTCTGAAAGATGAGAAATAGTACTAGCAGTGTGGTGTTGATGTACATATCTTATTAAGCCAAGAGGATGTCAAGGCATTTTACTGTGCTGCCAAGAGAATGAAAGACATAAAAAGGCTAAATATGAACAAACTAATGAAAATAAATTATCTTTGTGTTCCTTTAAAAATTTAATTTTACCTTTACTCCTTTTAGTAGTTTTAAATTTTCCACCTTAATCATAGTTTTTGTACTAAGATACAGGTTTAGTTTTAATGACATACTATTTCTTTAACTTATAACCAAGTAGCCAAAAAGCTATTTGCTGGTCTAGCTATTAGTAAAAAGGAACTAGTGTCTCTTAGTGCTTAATTACAATCCTAAAAAACACTTTGTATTATTTTATTTTTAGACACTTTTGAACTCTATATGTGTTTTTCTTTTTTCAGGACAAAAATATTCCTAGACTAATATTCATGTGTAAATCTGCACTATTGAGAAACATTGTACTATTTCCTGAAAAATACTCAACTAATCTGGTTCATAATTTTTAAATTTGATTTCATTTTATTTCACTTAGATTATTACCTTTTAAAAACCTAAAATATAGAATTAGAATTCTAAGAATCTATTTTAATTTGCTTTTATTATTTCTGATTAATATGTAATAACCTATTTGACAGTTATTTTATTTTGCTTATGTTGTGTCACCATTTATCTCCATTGCTTTGGCTTGTAGATGAAGAAATGTCTAAAAACTCAGCCTCTTAAATTTTTCACAGGCAACTCGAATTCAACATGTTCAAATCTGAAATCCTAATCCTCGTTAAGACTCCTCATACTTTAGCAATTCATGTCCCCATGAAAGTCATTATCTCTCATGCATTTTGTCAGCTAGAATCTCGAAATCATCATTTAACACCATTCCCTTCAATTCCTTCATCTATTCAACTAACAGTCTTATGAATATAAAATCTTATTTCTTTAATTCATAGTTCCATCTTTACGGCTAACATCTTAGTCTATATGCCATTATTTCTGCATTGTCTATTTGTAAAAGATTCAACCCATGTCCAAGCACTATTCTAAAAACTGAAAATTTATTTTTTACACTACTGTTAGAATAATCCTTAAAAAAAAATTATTCACAGGCTTAACGTTTATGTCTAACAATGTACTTGACGTAAGGATCACACCGAAGCTTTCCTCATCCATTTCCTGGGAATGGTTCTCTCCACTTACCTCTCTGTACTCCAGACACAAAGGTACCGTTTATTTCCTTACTAACACAAGTTGTGATCCTTTTTTGCTTCTGGGCCTTTGCATTTATTGCTCCCACTGCCTAAAGTGCTAACGATGAGTTGTCTCATTAATTTTTAATCAACCACAGCTACCAAGGTTCATTGCTGATAACAGAAACCTCTCTAGGTATCTATATCAAAAAGAGATTAAGTATCAGCAAAAGTAGTTGGAAGGACAGGAGTTTCAAAATGTGGGCATGGAGGAAAATCTTCCAGAACAAAGCAGAATCAACCCACTAGAAAAGCTACTTCCTCTAAGGGCCTTCCTGGAAAGTAGTCCTTTAGAATTAGTTTTATTCTTAAACTAATTCAGTTGTCAAGAATGCAGAATCAAAATATTGTAATTATTGCATCCACCATAAATGACTCGACTCTCAAGGTGAAAAATGGAAAATAAAATAGTTTGCAAATCTTATATGAGTTCATACAAGGGGTAGAGCCAATTTGCATCTAAACCCAGGTTAAAATAAAGTCCATGGAATTCAGTGTCAGTGCTCTCACACTCTCCTTTTTTAAAAATTATAGAACAATACCCTATAAGAAGGGTAAAATGTGGGTTAGGCAACCAAATCCACAGTATCCATCAAGGTATCTTTCAGAGATCAACATAAATATCACTCACTCAAGGAAGACTTACTTGACTTCCTCAGGTAGGTCAGATCTTCTTTGATGGGATGTGAGACTACTCTATGACCATAACTGTATTTGAATGAATACTTCAGTAATTACTTGTTAATTATTTAGCTTCCTCCCTAGATGAGATACATTGGTCCCCAACCTTTTTGGCACCAGGGACTGGTGCTCCTATGAGATTCTAATAGCTGATGATCTGAGGTGGAGCTGAAGTGGTGATGCTAGTGCTGGGGAGTGCCTGCATATACAGATGAAGCTTCACTTTCTGGCCTCCTGCTGTGTGGCCTGGTTCCTAACAGGCCATAGACTGGTATCAGTCCATAGTCCAGGGGTTGGGGACCACTGCCATAGAATGTAACTTCCTTAAAGACAGGGGCAAGGTCTGTTTTGTTCATTGCTGCATCCACATACCAAATGAGCCACTTTGGAAATGGCAAACACTCCAGATATATTTTTTTGAATCAATCACCATGAGTATATAGATTATCAGTAGACATTATATTTATTTTTCATTCAAACAAAGAATTTTCAAGTTCTGTATCAGGATCAGATGAAGAACTTTGATAAAACCAGCTGTGTATAATATGGGCAGTTATTGCTAAACTGTGATAATTTCTAAAACCCAATTCCTAATCGGTTATTGTTTCACTTAAAAATTTAAATGTTGAGATGAATAAAGAAATACAGCTTCTTGAGAAAAAGTGAGGAATAATGAAAGCAGCAAGATGTTAAACTTAGATTTACCAGTAATACTGTAAGCTTCAAACAGCTCTGATTCTCACATATCTCATAATAAAATGATGCTTGGTAAATTAGTTAGTTGACCAATAAATGGTAACCATTATTATTTTAATCAGTGAAGCACAAGAAGGAAATCAAAATTTTACCACCATGAAGCTGCCCTTTGGGATACTGACTTTAAACTGTTTATTAAGAAATAAGACTCAGAAAGAACCTTTGAGCCTCACCACTCCCTTTCCTGCCCAAGAGATTCAATAGAGAAATCAGCTTCAGGAAGGAAATCTTCAAATGTTGCCTTAGCCTAATTTGAATTATGTATGGTAAATATGAGGACATCAGGCAGGTGCCTATTTGCTAGATACCTCCTGTGTACCATGGTTTCTGAGTTCCCTAGCAAGAACTGCCTGCCATATATATTCTACCTTTCCTAATACATATAAATCATCCATTCTCATTTCTGAAATCTAATACCCATGCCCTCTTTATTCTCTTTTGTCCAAAATGTCTTATATACCCAATGCTGCCTCACTGTCTTTGGTATTTTCATGCTCATGTGAATTCCCCATGTGCATGTATTAAAAACTTTGATTTTCTCCTGTTAATCTGTTTCTGTTAATTTGATTATTAGAACTTAGAAGGTGGGAGGAAAAATATTAATTATTTTTTTAGCCCCCACACATATCACCAAAACATTCTGGCATTAAAGAGAATGAAAAACTAACCAGTTAGTCTAGTTCTTGTTAGCTGGTAAATTCCAGACCAGATGTATCTGTAAAGAGCATCAACGTGTATCGGTCAAAGCTCTGGACATACACAATTTATCTTCAAAATGACTAACCGTAAAGAATTTTAAAACCTAGTTTATTCTTTTTGTTGCAATTGCAAAAGGAATTATTTTTTCCACTTCAAAGTGTCCTACGACAGATGATGTGATAAAGAAGCTGTGGTACATATATACAATGGAACATTACTCAGCCATAAGAAGAGATGAAATACTGCCATTTGTGACATGAATGGAACTTGAGATAATTATGCTAAGCGAAATAAGCCAGACAGAAAAAGCTGAAAACCACAAATCACTTATATGTGGAATATAAACCTAAAAGCAACAAACAAACAAGACAAACAAACAGAGACTTATGGACATGGACAATAGAATAGTGGTTACCAGAGGGTGGGGAGGAAGGGATAGGAGGGAGGTAGATGGGGTTAAAGGGGTCAAATATGTGGTTACAGAAAGAAATCTAACTGTGGGAGGGAACATACAACACAGCACATACACACACACACACACACACACACACACACACGCCTTACTGTTAAATTGTACACTTGAAACTTACCAGATTTTGTTAACCAATGTCACCAATAATAATAATTAAAAATAAAGTAAAATAAAATAAAACCTAGTTTAAAGTTCTAGAATGTGCTCTCTCTTTCCAGGTTCTTCTGAATTGCACAAAAATTGTAGCATATGCTAAAGTTAACTTAAATCAAGCTCCTAAATCCAATGCCATTAAAAATAAGTGAAATTATTGTGCAGAAATCACGGCCCAAGAATAAAGTGGAATATTTGGAAGCAAGAGTCTGGTAAAATTTTAGTCTTTAGTTTCCTGGGTACATAAAGAGAATGTCTTTCTTACAGGTTTAATCAGAACCCAAACTTCGTTCAGCAAACAAATACCTCCATTCTAATTTTCTCACTCAAGGCTCTTTGAAATTAAAGTCATGGTCCTTATAGTTCCCCTGCTGTGAAAATACCACTTTACTCAAGACCATAAAGTGTTTTTCACTAGACTTTTACTATGAAAGGCCTAAAATACAAGAGGATTAAATACATAGTATTATTACAAATTCCTAGGAGACAGAGTACAAGAAAGATGATCTTTTCAGATCCTCATCTTCTGACTCGAGGTAAAGATAAAGTAATCTGGAATACGGAAATATAATCAATAAAACATTCAATTTGGAATGCTGGATTTTCAATTCTTAACCTATAAATTACTTTGAAATAAATTTCAGATTATAGACACACAGTACAAAAGAGTAAGGAAAGTTAAAGATTCTAAGCAGACTCTTACCCTAACCATCATCATCTAATTAAGATTAAGAAATATTTTCAGATTAAGTATAATTCAATGCAGTAAACATTTACTGACACCTTACCACACTATTATGAAGAAATCCTTACACCTATTTAAAATTAATTCCTCCGATTTCAGTATTAGCTGATTTTATTTGCTGACCACAAAGGAGCCACACGAGAGAATTTTTAGGGTTATGGAGCATTCTGTCTGGTAGTATCAGGAGATACATAACTCTATGCATTTTTTTAAAACCAACAGAAGTAATCTATAAAGAATAAATTTATGAGTAAAAAATTCAACATGATGTCAGGGGATCTTGAAATGGAATATTCATTGTGGAGAATTAATCCGACTATATAAAATGGATAGCATAATCTGTCTCACAGAAGGTGAGGGAGATAAAAGGATAGACCTAATTAACTTTGGAAGACAGTGTTTTGACTGGATAATGTCGGCTAAATACAAAAACAATTGTCCAAATACGCACTGTACTATATTTGGTAATTCTGAAAATACCTATGTATTGGGTTGAACAATAAGTAAATAAACTGCAGATATTGTAAGAAGCAGAAGTTACAAATAGGAAGAAGGTAGGGTATAATGAACCCATGATTCTAGAATAGTCAGATATAGACAGATGGTAGAAAGATGGACAGATAGAAATTTAAATAAATGTTTGTATATACAAGTTAGTATACATACATATATTTCCTATTTCTGTGGGTTAAGATGGTCTGTTAATGCAAAAATTCCAGCAGAAAGGAGCAGAACTATACTCACATGTTTTGATTTCTAAATATCATTCTCCAATAAATAGATCCAGGAGGTTTTTGGAGAAATAGATGATTCTAAAGCTAGGGCAGAAAATACAAGGTTAGACTGGTATATCTTGTAGTAACAGAAAGAAGAGAAGTGGCAATATGTAGGCAAAATACATCAGTAAATGCTGAAATTAGTGGGCAGAACTTTAAAGATAACAGAATATCTGTATGGTCTCAATGTAGCTTATTAATTACTGTGGTGCTTTTAAAATATGTCCAAAAATTCTTTGATATTGTTCCCTTCAGGAGGTGGAGCTTAATTCCCCTCAACTTATGTGGTGGCTGGATTTAGTAATTTGTTTCTAATGAACAGAATATGAATAGTAATAACTTTATAGTGGAGAAATCTGGAAATACCATTTTAACCAAGTGATTAAGACTAAAATCAACAGTAACAATTCATGTTGATATTATATCCCCTCAATAAAATGTGAGAAGAAGGTCACCTCACCTCTGTGGTCTCTCTTCCCCAAATCTATAACCCAAGTATAATTATGAGATAGCATTAGAGAAATCCACAAAGAGACACTGTATTATACTTCAAAAGAGTCAAGGTCAAAAAAACAAGGAAATACCAAAAAAACAATCAGAGATTGAAGGAGACTAAGAAGATATGACTAAATGAATCATGGTATCCTGTATTGAATCCAGAGTCAGAAAAAGAATATTAGTGAAAACACTTGTGAAATACAAGCCTGTAGTTAGTTAACAGTACTGTACCAATGTTAATTTATTAGTTTTGATAAATGTACCAGATCACATGAATTGTTAACATTAGGGATGGCTGGATGCAGGGCACATGGGAACTCTACTATCCTGGCGACTCTTCAGTAAATTTAAAATCATTTCAAAATAAAAAGTAAAAACACAAGAAACAAAGACGAGTTACTCTTTACCACTAATTGTGAAATGAAGCTCAGCTTACTTGTCTTCTATTTTCTGCCTTATTTCATAGTTTCCATTTTTCTAGAATTTGACAAACCTTTTTTTTTTTTTAATTTCTTTTTAAGACTTCTGACTTTTAAAAGTTGACCGGCAAAGTTAAAAAAAAAAAACGTATTCCCTGATCATTTCTTTATGCTGCCAATGTCACTCACACCCAAGATCTCTGACCTACAATTCTTCTAACTAAATTTCTACAGTGTTGACTGTCATTCAGAGAAACATAAATACTATCCTCTGGGAACCATATGTGCCATATAGAGAGAAATGCTATCTTTCAAATGATTCAGTTTTGGTTTTTGTTTTTTTTTTAATTCGCAAAGTAAGCACAGGGATAAAAGAGTCTGAAATTCAGGCTGAGATATTTATTTCATTGATACAAGGCACACTTATAACCCCATCCTTTAGTGCTCATTGTATATAGAATAGTAGACATATGTGGCAGAATTAAAAAAAATAAAAGTGGCCATCCTATCCTCAAATAAGTTGAAAGATTAGATTGCACCTAAGTACCACTGCAGTTCTAACATGCTATGAGTCTATGTACCCTGGCACAGACAGATCTTAAGTAATTGTATCAAATGATGCTTTTAAGTGCCCTTGACAATTAATATTAGTTGTCTTCAATGACTTGGAAGGGCACTGAAGAAAACTAGAATAGCTGTTACTTTAATATAACTAAATTTCCTCCAACGCTCACTCTTAGACAATTTCATCCTAAAACGTTCACTCATAGCCTCCACTTACACAAAACAAGTTACCAAAGAAGTGAACTAGTCTTACAGACTTATCTAGAAGAGCTCTTTGTATCTTAATTCTACTTTGATGCTTCTTTATTATGTGTATTATATCAGAGTGAGGTATAAGCCCTATTTCTGGGTCAGAAGCAGTGTTAGGTTGAGGATAAAAAGATGAAATCCAGAATCAGAAGTATTAAGAAAGATATAGGAAAGAGGTAGTAGTAAATGTTAAGTCAGTAATATGTTATAGACTAGGAAGTTTGAAAAAAGTAGAGGTCAGGAAGGAAATGCTGCTCAAAAAGCATTTAGCAATCAGATATTGGAAAGTATACTCAAGCTGGAAATCAGTTTGGTTAGAATCACATAAAGTTTTGGAAAAGATAATCAGATATAGCACACTAGAAATTAGAGAACGTTTGACTGAAGTAAAATATGACCTCGGACATGTACATTATTTTCACTATATCCTGCTGGAATAAGATTCACTAAGTATGGCTAATCAGGGTAAGGAATATATTAAGTTAAAGTGAAATATGTTGTTAAACTCATATTCATCAAAAAAAAAGAGTCTGTGATTTTAACTTTTTTTGTCTTTTACAAAATCACCAAAAAATACCCAATCATCTATGCTTAAATCCACAGAATTCTTTTTAATTTCTTACACACTTCCATGGTAAATTGATAAAGTCATCTACCCCCAAATATCTTTGATATTCATTCCCTTTACTTTATGTTGATTTAATTTCATCTCTCATCATTTTTCACAAGAAATTTCAATAACATTTTAAATGTTTTCCTTGTTGAATGTCCTTTCCATATTTAATTAATTTCCTCAAAACCCGGCATCATCACATCAACCATAGCCAAAGAATGGCTGACTGCTTACCAAATAAGCTTAAATATTTAGAGTAAAACTGTAGATCCTCACTGAATAGGCTGTAATGCATACTTTCAGAAAAGCTGTCTGCTCATGCAGGCTTTGTTAACCTATATTGGACCATTTAAATATCCCAACACTCTAAACATTTCCCCATATCTACACAATTACTTACATGGCTATTGCTCTAAGTAATTCTCCTTACCCCAGCCTCCACTTGTGAAAATCTTCACCATACTTTACAGTTCAACTTAAATACCACTATGCCTACCAATCACTTAATATCTCCTATCAAGTATTTTTTTCTCAGCCCCTATGCTACCATAAATGATATTTACATTCTTAAATAACACTAATCATATTGACTTTTTTCATCAATTGACTACCAGCCTTTGAGGTGAGGAGACTTCTCCAGTTCAACTTTGTATATAACTCAACACCTATGTGGATCGAAAAATTCCTTAATTAAGTCGAGCAATTTGGAAAGACCTTAACATTTGGATAGAGGACCAAGAGAAATTCAGAATAAGGAATGAATGCAAGGTAAGATTTTTTTTTTTAAATAATTAAAAAGAGAAAGAGGGAGAGAGGGGAAGACAGGGAGGGAGAGAGAGAAGAACTTCTGGAATAGATTATTCCATAAAATATACTAATTACTAATAGACAAAATAAATGATTTTGAGCATTGACATTGAAAAAAAATCACATGCTGCTTCTTGTTACTCAAAATGGTGCTTCTTGTTGGACTAATCGAAGATTCTCTACATTTGACTCTCAGAAAAAGTCATAAACTGTCATTAGCCAGCATATATGAGAAACTACCTAGAGATGGCTGTTCCTAACAACAAATTTCCAAAACGGATAATGTGTTTCCATATGTTTTCACAGGTATATGCCGAAATAATCAGAATAGGAAAATATAAATGTTCTATGCCTTTTGCAACATTTTATTATAAAATTATTTTTATCTAAGGGGTACTAAATAGGAGATCCAAGCTAACTCATTTCTACTGTCACAGGCAAATCACATTGGAATAGAGTCAACCAAATCACTTTCATTCCCATGTATTTGACTTAACACTGTTTTTGCTATCTGATTCACCCTGTATTTGCTGGGCTATATTGCCAACACTAAGAGGAAAGTGCTTGCTTTAATTTCACTCTAATATAGATAAAATCATAAAAACTACAAGAGATAGTTTTTCAAGAGGGAAAACAGGAAGAGAAATAGCAGCTCATTCAGGAAAAAGAGAAACAAAAAATTTTCTGAAAACCTGCACCTTCAGGAAAGTGAAGCTATATGGGACATTTCAAATTCTACTACTTCTTGTACAGAAATCCACAGACTTCCAGCATCTCAACATCCATCCATCCATCCATCTCTCTCTCTCTCTCTCTCTCTCTAAATATATATAGAGAGGTATAGATTATAGATATAGATCTCCCTCCTTCCATCTTCCATGTTTCTTCTTCTTCTTCTCCTTCTTCCATCCCTCCTTCCCCCACCCTCTCTTTGTTCCTTCTTGTGTTAAAGGCAGATAAACCTATCTCTTCAGTTACTGTGAGAGAAATAGTATTAACCACATATTCCAATGCGTTTCACTACATTACCCAACCTCCCTGAAATTATGTGAGGACTTAGGAATAGTTCTAACAAATGGGCTACAATTAATACACATTCATTCTGAAAATTAGTGGAGTTGAGCTCTATTTGTGATTTCTTCCTTTGTCAGAGTGACTAAGGGGCAACGAAATAGAAGTGATGAGCATCGTTCAAATTCAGTCATGGTATGAAATCTTGGAAAGTCACTGGGAATCACAGTGGCTTCTGTACCAGTGAGAAATGAACTGCTGTGTTCAGCTGCTTAGATGTTGGGTTGTTTGTTACTGCAGAGTATCTTAGCCTACTCTATCGGATACAATTAGATTATGAGCATTAAGACAGTAGGGAGATTCAATATTGACTATTGACATTTATGGTGCTTACAGATAGTAGTCAACATTTAAAAAAAATCTAATCTAGATTAGAGAGCACATCAGCAATTTTTATAAAAGGGTTCTTTCCATATAACATTGTGTGTATATTTGTATTACATATGCAGTGGTTCTCAATCCTGGGAACTAAATATTTTATACCTACATATCTATATCTATCAATAGAAATATATAAATATGGGTAGATATATATATAGATAGATATGCAAGTCTTAACTCGTGTTTGAGCCCAAGAATCTTAATTTTTCAATGCTTACATGATTCTTGTTCATAGTGATAGTAATGACCCACTGCTATATGAGGTAAAGCTATGGTTTTTGATTTGTTACTTTTGGATAAATATAAATATGCTCTTGCCATCTATCAAAATTTCAGATCTTTTACGGTACATATGTTTTAATAATATGGGTATAAATATCAATTTCTCTTTATTTCTAGAATATCACCTAACTCATATCTTTTAGGAAAAAAACTGTCTGAGTCCAATAAATATGTAATCAGTAGAAAGAATATATATTTGTAGTCAAAGAAGTCTTACGTTCTAATATGAGTCCTTCACTTACTTATCATATGGCCTCAGGCAAATTCCTTAATCTCTTTGATGCCATTTCCTTTTGGAAACTTGAGTAATACCTTCTTATAGTGTTGCTCTAGAATTATATGAAATAATTTGAATAAAGCAATAATCACACTATCTTAAAGTTGCTCAACAAAATTAGGTAGTTTTATATAAAATGAGGCTGCCAAATGACTATTATGACTCAAGAATATACTTCACACTAGTTTATCAATGCTGAACTATCAAAATTGGAGGCCTACTCTTTCAATTAAGAATATACTCCCTGCTTGAGTTTCATGTACACTTTAAAATGGTAACACATTATCCCTCAATAAAAGTGCCCTTCCATCAGTGCCTCCATGTTCTTTTTAAGATTTTATCTTGAAAACAGTTTCTGAGAAAAAAATGTTGGGAGAAGCATGTGGCCACTGGCCTCCTGAAAAAAAATAGATAAAAATAGCACTATAACAGAATGACTTAGAAAAAGCAAACAATATCTTTGTTTTAAAAATTACATTTATAGAAATTTGGTCTACAAAGAAAGTGTTTTCACGGCGATTTGAGTATTTTGGGTATTATTCATTCTCATCAAGCTCTTAGCTCTTTTTGGCAAACCTCCATTCCATCTGAAACCCTTATATAGTTCCACGTTCTGAAATTAAATTAAATTTGAAAAATACCCTGCCTTCAGACAGCTTTCACTATAATTGGTGGGACAGGGTCAATAGAAAACTAGTGACAAGAATATAAGTATATAAAGGAATATGAATCAATATTTTAATAGAGGCATCAGCAATACACTATGAGAGAAGAAGAAAAACTGATAATGACATTCATCAATTAAAGGAATAAGTCCCCATCAAATAAATTTTCATTTATATTTTATGACCCAACAAAACATAAAAGTAAGTGTTTGGGTGGTGGAGAAAGTGATGAGAAAGAAGGGCTGGAAGAGAGATTGTTTTCATCGCTCCAGATCCCTAATGTCATTAACATGTGGTAACTGAGCCCACAAGGTCATACAGAGATCCAAAACACCTGCTCTATTCACAATGGACTTCAAACTTCTGAAAAAAATGAGTCAATGAGTAAATGAGTGTTCTAAGCAATCAGCATTGACTTCATCAGTTTCTTTAAATCTGACTATTAATGATTTGCCCCAAAATCTCTGGTAGTTTTATGAAATCTACAGATAGTTCAATGAAATTTGACAAAATCTGGAATACTGACTCTTGAAACAGCCTTGTAAAATAATGATCTAAAACAGAAACATTTATGAAGATAAACATTGTTTTATCAGAAATATAGCAAAAGTTACAAAGGCAAGTATGTCTCAAAGAAGCAGTAACACATATACACACACACACACACATACATGATCTAAATTAAACAAAGGACTACAAACATTTAAGAAAAGTTATTCATAAACTTTTTAAATTAAATAAAAATACGCTTTTCTAGTCTGTTTTAATGTATTGAAAAAAATTACCACACCCATTACAGGACACAATACAAAAATAACATTGCATTTAATATTCTTAAAAAGTGTGGGGTGTCTTTGAGAGCCTTTACTAAAAGGTTGGAGGGATATGTGCAGAATGCAGATATTACTCATTCTGTTTGCCTAGTAGTATACTTCCTCAGGGAAAAAAGCATTAGTAGTGAAGACATATTTAGGTTGTTACATTTATATTCATTTAATATTTTTTCATAGGAAACTTTTCTTCAAGAAACTTGAACTGTTGCTTTTTGAGGAAGTCAAGTGATTAAAAGAGTCTAATGAGGAAAAGAATCAATGGCCCAGAAGAACTGAAATTAGAATTAAGAATTAATTGATTTTAAAAAATCATATTCAAAGGGAATATTAAATGCAATTCCTCTAGAATCATTAAGCTTATAGTAATAAAATAAGTGGGTATTGCTTCTAAAGTGGAATATTTTGATTAGATAAGTTTCAAATTTCAAGAGGTTGGTTTTGAAGAAAGTTTCTCTGAGAGACATCAATAATGTCTTCCTTCATTAGTGAAAATAACATGAAGCCAATGAAGAAAAGCTCTTTCACTGGAAGAAAAGCAAACTCATGATTTGATATAATCACTATTTTCATTAAAAGTATGCATACTGTCATGTGTTATAGGTACAGATATGTTCTAATTATAAATATAAAATGATTTAGCCTTTCGACCTCTCTTCCCATCTTGTCTTTGTTTTGACAAGTAAAAATTAGGTTTTCCTATCTTGCTTTTGCATTAAAAATCAGCCAGTTATAATGAAATATACTGCTGTTCAATTACTGTGAAACAAAGAGTAAAGCTGTTCTACAAATACTTTCAAAGTATTTCATACTGGAAAGTATAATCTTGCCATTGTGCTCTAAATCAGAGAAGACCCATAATTAGTATTATTAGGAAATTAGACATCTTATTGTAACCATCTTTATTGTTTATGAGGTATCTTAGACCAGCAGATGTGTTTATGCAATTTGGTTTGATAATTTACAGAAAATAAAAAACTCCATACAACTACCAGAAAATAACTGGTGCTGCATAGAAGGATTATAAGAAAGCTTTATTAAATTTTATAGATTTATCATTTAAAAGCAAAGAATATATGATAAGCTAAAGCTATAGGCATTAATAAATGCCTATACATAGAGGTATTATATGTGCATATAATATATACGTATACACAACACAGAGCAGGTCTTTGAACAATGTCATTTCATTCAACATTGTTTCATTTCAACATTGATAAAATGCTGTAAGAACTTTTGTTTATATGAATTAGCCTATGGTAAAATTGGTTTCGCTAATGTAGTTTAGCTTAAAGTTGCAAAACCTAACAATAATGTTAAGTGAGGGCTTACTGTGTGCATATACATGTTTGTGTGTATGCGTATAACTGCCTGTACAACAGACTAGCTGAGTGCATAGTTTTTACATTTACCCCAAATCACTGATGATATACAATGAAGTCGAAACAACAGTTCATGAAAATGAAATCACTACAGTTCAAATATGTGATTATTCCATTTTCAAATTATGTAAGGTTTTATAAAATCTCAAGGGCATCCAGAGTGCAACTCAAGGTTATTATTTCTTTGTAAACCTCTGTCTGAACTTTCCATATTAATACTATTTACATGAATACAGCCTACTTTACTGTATGATATTAAGAAATTCATAGTAAAACAAAAGGCTTTCCTTCCCCACTAAAATAAGTCTCTTATCTTCCCAACAACAAAAACTATAGTTAATATGTCTGGAAATAATATGTTTAGAATATTGACTTCAAATGGTATTTATTTTGAGTTATGCAATATGCTACAACTGGAAACCAATTTTTTAAAAACAGCACACTGCTAAACTATAAAATCTTTCTACAGGTTTAAGTACAACTTTATGATGTTGCTTTGCCTCAGAGTGATAATTATGATCATCAGTTACTGATGTAATAGTTTAGTTTTCAAGGAATCAAGGTCTTGTATAAAGTAATCCCCTAGCACTATCTTTGCCATATTAAATCAGTAACAGTACAAGACGGATGTTTCCAGCTAATTTTGAGAAAGAGAAAGAAGATGTCAAAGTATTGGATAAGCAAAATAATCCTGTACACTTGAAATTCTGAAAAGGTATATATTTGTGTGCGTATTTGTGTCATGACTAGATTACAGATTTATTGATAGCACTGACTGACTGTACTTTATATTTCATCGGCATTACTCTTAGTGGCAGGTCCCCCACTGTAAAAATAGAAAATACACAGCATCTTAGTACTCTTGCTGATATGGTGGCTATGGTGGAAGAGAATGGTTTGAATAACTGGCAACAACAATAACAAATATATTTTTAAATTAATACATGAAAAATGTATGCCAGGCAATTTAGAGTATTTTATCTTATTTAATTCCCTTAAAACTTACTATAAGTCACACAGCTAATGTATTGATACTAGGTTAGCAATATGGATCTCTGTCATTCTAAAACCAAGCACTGCCTACCTAGATAATGGAAAACCAGCATAGGTTAGAAAATTTTCTTTCTAAAGTTACAATCCAGTGTTATTTATGTAAAAAGAATCAAAATCTAAGGGTGTTCTTTTATTTTTTTTTAAATTTGTTAAAGTAGTTATCAAAGAAAGAGTCTTGTTTTCTTTGAAAAGTTTAGGATAGTTAAAATAAATTTAAGTTTAAACTATAGGGTTTAATTCCAAATATACTGGCTGAAACCAAAGGCTGTGTTTAAAAAAGAATATGAAGTTTTTTTTCATGCCCTAGTCATACCACTTAATATATATTACTAAAGGAATAAAGAACAGACTTACTTTTTAAAAAAACTAACACAAGCATATAAGTTGTTTTGCATCTCTGAAATACATCTACATTGAGTTAAAAAAGCAAAAAATTATTGGAAGCAATAGATGCATGGCTCAGATATATCTGTAAAGCAATTTTACATTTGCCTCCACAGGACAATTGGCTTTGTAACCAACATGATTTATCATAGAATGACAAGATGGGAATGAGCTGAGATTCTACAAATTCCATTTTATTTCCTCCAAATAGGACCTGGACTAATTTATCTGATGCAGATAAGAGTGTTTCAAAGTAACCAAGAAGTTCTAATATGACTGCTATCTTGTGGACTGCACTATAGTGCTTTTAGAGAATGAACTGGTCACTGATGTTATGACATAAAGAATTGGTTAGTATAAGAATCCATTCCTGGGGAAGAAAGTCTTCATTTTACACAAGACATCCATTATTGGTGTGATTTTAGTGTATCAGTTGTTCAATGCAAAGCAGTAGCTACCATTTTTACACTGAAAATTAAAAGCAAAAACAAAACCATCACTGACTTCAATGAGCAAAATAAAGTCTCATAGAATCCATGTTTTCAGCAAACAGCCAATCCATTTTCTGCTCAGACTCAATTCAGGAACTTAACTCCTTTTACCAAAGAAACAAAGAAAAAATAAAACAACTCTATATGGCTGCATCACAATACATAAATATAGAACCCAACATGCTCAGGTCAAAGGTAATCAGTAAAAAGCAACAGTAAAAACATATGCCAATCTCTGGCCAAAGAGCATTACGTATTTTAATTCATTTAACTCAATTCCTTGCAAAGAGAAAATGCATTCCTTATAAATGAGCATGCATTGACATGCATTTTGCAGAGATTAACAGGACGTTAAATTCCTTAGAAATATTAGATATAAAAACTAAGTTATTCAACTAATTTTGAATAATTATGGCTCTATTGACTGAGAAAATGCTACTTTTGATATAAAAAGTGACATCCTCTTCCCAATTCGAATTTGTTTACTCAACCTTCTTTACTGAGTGAGTTCTATACTCCAGGTTTCCTATCAATACCTGGGACTCAACATTGAATCAAATAGGTAGAGAGAGCCCTGCCTTCCTGAAGAGCTCAAGACTCACAGTAGTTGATGAGCAGAACACAGAAGACCTTACCTGAAGAAATCCATTTCCATAGTACTTGTATGGAACATAATTAAGGTTACATTAAGTATATAGAAAAATATATGTATTATTATTCTGTATTATAGTTTGGGCCATCAAACTTTTTAAAAATTTGACAAATTACACTTCTTTATGTTTTACAGAATTTTCCTTATAACTATGTGCCAGGTGTGTTGTGTGAAAACCTCTCCTGCAATAAATATTATTGTTTCCAGAAATGTTATATTCTTTATTTTCCACTAGTTGGTGCTTTTATCTCTACCTTCAAAAATACTAGTTGTGCTTTGAGTGATCGGATCATATTTAGTTCTCAAAATTTCTGAAAGTAACTGAGTATTAAATATAATAAAATATTTATATAATTGGATGCTTAATACTACTGACTGAGTGTTAAATTTTATGCCATAGTTTTATTTAATCAACATGTAATTACTGATAAACTGGGCTAGGGAATTAAGAAAGAGGGCATCATCACGTGGTTCTACCTGAACTATGAGCACTAGCATGTAGGTCAGATTGGTCATCTGCTAGAAATCCCATCAGCAATATTTTTTCATAGTAGTAACTCGAAGATTTTGACAAAAGAGTTAAAAATGTGTAAAACATAGTAATATAGATATTTAATCCCCTTTCACCTCTTAAATTGCTCCTGCCAAATCTTTATATTTTAAAACTTCTATGCCTGACTACATACTGACTACATACTATGTACTATTGCTATATTAGAGCAACATTTATGTGGAAAAGATAAAATCTTACACTAAATTTTACCCCACAAATTAGAGGCATGTAAGATATTTGAAATAGTTAAGTAAATATAGTACTTTCAGGAAAAAGAAAAAGCCTATGCCCCCAAATGAAGTTACAGTCATGTGCTGCATAATGCCGTTTGGGCAATGACAGCCCATATTTATGAAGGTGGTCCAAGAAGATCATAATAAAGCTGAAAATTTCCTATTGCCTAGGAATGCCATAGCTGTCCTAACATCACAGTGCAATGCATGTCTCACGTGTTTGTGGTAAAGTTATGTAAACAAACCTACTGTGCTGCCAGTTGTACAAAAGTATAGCACACACAATTATGTACAGTACATAATAACTGTAGTGATAATAAATGACTTACTGGTTTATGTATTTAATATCCTCTGCTTATTATTATTTTAAAGTATATGCCTTCTACTTCTAATAAAAAGAGTTTGCTATAAAACAGTATGCAATGTTACACAGGCAGAAGCCTCTTATGTCTAGTGTTTACTATATCCCTTGATTGCATCACTTTCTCTTGTGCTTGATTTACTTTCATGCTGTTTGGCTCATCATGGCCCCTAGGCATACAAAATCCACTGCTAATGTTGCCAGTAAAAGGCCACATTTACTTATTAACCTGGAAACGAAATTAAAAATGATGAATGACTACAAAGATGGTAAATCAGTGACGGTTACTGCTTGCCAGTCGAGAACGTCACCCTCCACCAAAGAACAAGGATAAAATGACAGAAACTGTTAAAGAATCTGCTTCATTGAAGGCAATGAGGCTTAAAAAATTCAAGAAGGGCCTAGATCAGACATGGAGAAATTTCTCAAAACTTGGAATGAAGACCAGACACAGAAGCATATCCTTCTCAGCACCATGATGAGCAAAACGAAAGCAAAATGTTTATTTGCAATGCTGAAGGAAAAGGTTGGACTTAATTATGATGCTTAATTTATGGCTAGTTCTGAGTGGTTTAAACAACTCAAGAATCGTTTCATTTCATAATGTGAAAATGAGTGATGAGTCTGCAAGTGCTGATGTGAAGGCAATGAAGAATTTTGGAAACAACTAGATAAGCTGATTATGGAGGAAAATTACTTGCCAGAGAAAATATTCAATATGGTTGACAACTCTCTATTTTGGAAATGGATGCCTGAAAGGATTTTGCCCCCAGTCCCACAAGAGGCCAAGTAGATACAAGGTGTCAAGGCTTTTAAGGACAGGATAACAGTCCAGCTTGGGAGAAATGCTGAAGGCTATAAATTGAAACCCTTTGTGACGTGGCACAGAGAGAACTCAGGGCCTAAAAGCATATCAATGAGCACCCACTGACGATGTACTACAGGAGCAATAAGAAGTCACAGATGACCCAACTCCTCTTCCAACATACCTTCCTGAATTGCTATGACAGTGAAATGGAAAAGTACTGTTTGTAATAACATACTTTTCAAGATTTGCTTATTGTTGATAATGCTCCCGGGCATCCATTATTTTTTGGTGATCTACAACCCAATATTAAAGTGGTATTTCTCCCTCCAAACACTACCTCTTTGGATCAAGGAGTTATAGCAGATTTTAAGATGTACTACCTGAGGAAGACCTTTGCCCAAGCTATTGCTACAACTAAGGGAGACACTGAGTAGATACAGATGCTATTCTGGAAGGATTAGAGCAACTATGACAGCGTCAAGAACGTTCCTTGGGTTTGGGGTGATGTCACCAAAAAGTATATGAATGACATTTGGAAGATGATACTCAAGAAGTTTGTCCATGACTTTAAAGGATTTGCCAAGGATGAGGATGTTGCAAAAATCAACAAGGCAGTGGTTTAGACGGCAAACAGCTTCAACCTGGGTGTGGATGAGAATGACATCAAGGAGCCTCTAGAGGTGGTTTCTGAGGGAATGACTAATGAGTTGTTGAAACTGGAACAGGAATACATAGCTGAAAGCAAGAGAAAAGGAACCTGCAGTAGAAAAGAACTCCCAAGAAAATTCCCAGTAAAGAGTTTAGCAGAAGATTTTGCAGACCTCCATAATATTCTTAAAAAGTTTAAAAATGTGGACACCAACACTGAAAGGTTTTCATTAATAGAGAGGAATATTCTTAAAGTATTATCTGCTTACAAGCAAATCTATTATAAAGAAAGAGAGGGGAAAAAAAAAAAACAAGGAAATCACCATAGACATATTTCTGAAAAGAGTGATACTCCTCAAGAAGAACTTCAGGCAGGTCCTTCAGGACGTATCTCAGAAGGTATTGTTATCATAGGAGATGACAGCTCCATGCATGTTATTGCTCCTGAAAGCCCTACAGTGGGACAAAATGTGGAAGTGAAAGACAGTAATATTAATGATCCTGACCCTGGGTGTGGATACTGACCCTGTGTAAGCCTAGGTTAATGTGTGTGTTTGTGTCTTTAACAAAAATTTAAAAAGTAAAAAAAAATTAAATTAAAAATATAAGAAAGCTATAAGGATACAAAAAACCATTTTTGTACAGCTGTACTGTGCGTGTGTTTTAAGCTAAGTGTTATTATGAGTCAAAAAGTTCAAAAAAATTAATTAAAAAGTTACAGTAATCTAAGGTTTATTACTGAAAAACATTTTTTTTAAGAATTTAGTGCAGCTTAAGTATATAGTGTTTATAAAGTCTAAAGTAGTGTACAGTAATGTCCTTGGCCTTTACATTCCCTCACCACTCACTCACTAACTAACCCAGAGCAACTTCCAATCCTACGAGTTTGAGTCCGGGTAAATGCCCTATTCGGATGGACTGTTTTTCATCTTTTATACCATATTTTTACTGTAATTTTTCTATGCTTAGATACATGAATATTTACCACTGTATTACAATGTCCTACAGTATTTAGTAAAGAAATTTGTTTCATAGGTTCGTAGTCTAGGAGCAACAAGTTATACCATATAGCTTGGGTGTGTAGCAAGAGACACAATCTAGGTTTGTTTAAGTGTACTTTATGATCTTAACACACTTCTTCGACCCTATCCCAGTCGTTAAGTAATGCTTGATGGTATTTCAGTAACATTTATTTAATTAGAAAAACTCTTCTTAGGATGCTAAGTAACCTGGCATAAAACAGAATAAAACATATACAGTAATTTGAAGTAGTTTGACTCAATGATAAAAAAGCAAATATTTTTCTTGTAAAGTTAAAGATGAAACTGTACTGGTATTGAAAGGCATAAGAAGTTATGTAATTACTCCATATAAAAAAAATATATAAAATCTGATTTGTGTTTTTATCATATCCAATTTGGCATTTACTGATAAAACAAAACTATGTAATATTATATCTAAGTCAGCTGTTCATGCAACTAGTTATTTAATATCTTGTTAGTTTGGTTATGTGTTTTAATATACACATTGGAGGTATAATAAACTTTTTTCCTCACAGGATCTCCGATAGATTTTTAACTCTTAATTTGGGACTGTTTGTAATAATATATATTTCCACTAAAGGTCACAACTTTTAGTTACATGATTACCAAGGGAAATCTGATGAACTGACAGCTTAAACCCTTGATTTTTTATTCTGTTAACTCATTTCCATTGATTGCTGAAGGCAAAGATCTTCATTTCTACATTGCACTTTCACTGTCATGCTAATATGTAACCGCTTTTCCCTTCTTCCAAAAGCAAAAACTTTCCAAGAAAGAGTGTAGGAAATTTAATTTTAAAAATAGTGCTCAAAAATAACAGTGTTCTTAACGCTGACTCTGTTTTACTAGACAAACTGACTTTTACCTATTCAACTCACTAACCTACACGAAGCTATAATTATAATGAGAAATACTAGCAGGATGATGGCCAAGTTTTTGACCTTGTCGTTATGTTGTTAAATAGAAAAATTACAATGTTTATTCTGAAAATATTCTCGTGAATTATTTTTGCTTCAATTTCTTAATCTACAAAATGCAATTATTTTTCTAGTTAATGCATGTGTTAATTCCAAGGAGAATGTACACTAGATTCTTGGAACATTATAATCATGTTTATATATTTGACATGACTTAATTAACAACCATTCATACATGATACTGGATGTCAAATGCCATACATAAGCTTTCTCCTAACACCCTAAACCAACTATCCAAATAAGCATATTTAATGAGATACACGTGATTATTTTTGGAAATATGAAATTTTATGAATAAGACTAAGTAGTAAAACAAAATGTTATCTATTAAATATTTGCAGATCATTTTTAAAAAACTAGACAATGATAATGCACGATTTTTAAATAAGTTTTAGCATTGAAATTTATTTTTCAGGTTTGACATCATTATTTATTTTAAATATTCTTCCTTTAAACCTATGTGCTTATTCAACTTAAAAAATTAATAGAAAAATCAATGATGTGTTTCTACACATTCATATACAAATTTTCCAAAACAGAAGTATTAAAGCCTTAAGAAGATTTTATTTTCCCTCCCAGATATTTTGTGGAAAACAGATTGCTTTTGTCTGTGTGGGTGAAAGAAAAATTAAAGAATGATGTTTCTTGGTGATATATAAAGATTTAAGTAATAAGAAAATCTTCACAATGACTTCATGTAGCATCAAATTAGACTGAGGTTCTAAAAGTATAAATATCCTGTGAAAGCTTTTAAGTTAGAACTATTTCCCTTCTGAATGTTTTGCTATAATTGTGATGAATGGCCAACTGGAGCAAAAGTTCAAAAATAGAACTTAAATTTAATTAGCCAATGAAAAGTCTAAGTGCTGCCATCATATTTCATGACTATAGTCAGTTTCTAATTTATAGCATAGTTATGGGAAGGAGCTCTTTGCTCATATATAAATTAATCTGCTATATTTTAAGGGGCAATCAAAATACTGTAATTAGTATTTTTTTAATAAAATAAACATAACAATAGCAAAATACAATTTGCTGACACACTTAAACCTGTAATGATGCTTAATTCATGAGCCCTGAATACATCTATTCCCTTTCAAGCTGGTAAACCTCCAATTTTAGTTTTATATTGCAAAAAAGACAAAGTACAAGAGTTTTAAAATGGCATCATATCTCTACATGACCTAAGCCCAGCATCATCTCTCACCACTCTCAAAGTTCCTGCAATATCAAAATGCATGTAGTTCTCACACACTAGACTCCTTTTACTTCAATGCCATACTGCTCATGGTATTCCTCCACTGAGGTTCTCTTCAGTTTCTTACTCACTTGATCAGTCTTAGTCATACAGTAAAACAGAGCCAAACACACTTGGAGTAAACCTTCCCTAATTACTTCAAAACTGGGGTATTCTAACTGCTCTTACCTTCTTGCCAGCCAGAAGTCTAGGCATACTTCTACTATGGCATTGTAATTTATTTCTCTATTCACAGCATGCCATGAATTAACTGAAAGCATAATTTGTTTTCCTTAGCGCCCTTACTTTGGTTATGCATATATACTGGTTCTATATATATAGAATGGTTTTATATAAATATTATATATAATGGTTATATATGTGTGTGTGTGTGTGTGTGTGTGTGTGTGTGTACACCAGCTGTGTTAATCTTGAATATTCAGGAAAACAGAAACTATTCTATGCCCTCCACAGAGAAAAAATTTAATTGAGAGAGTTAGATGCTTCCAAAAATGTTAAAAGGATGGGAAAATGAAAAACGCGAAGACTGATCTAGATAGTTTTACTGAAATTGGATAGTTTTAGGAATCACAGGAAAACCACCAATTAGGTCACAGCTACCTACCTGCTGAACGAAGGTAGGTAATTTTCAGGAAATTCCTGTGAAATGTATGTCTATCAATGTTCATGAGCACACCCACTACTACTGGAGGTTATACAAGTATGGCTTCTGCTTCTTCTTTCCAAATCTCAAATGACTCTCTGGCACAATCTAACCTACATTCTTGCTATCAAGGACTGTGAGAAAATAGTTCCCAATCTTTCATTTCCTGTCATAATGTAGAGAGCACAAAAGAGAGACAATGCTGTGCAGCTGTCAAGAGACAATCAGGCACATTCCACCACCCTGGCTATAAGCATACTTACGGCTCTTTCTATCCATATTTACATTTCAAATAACAATTACAACATCATCACACTTCACTATTACGATGTAACAACCCATAAAATATAGTAGTACCCCTTTATCAGTAGTTTTGCTTTCTGTGTTTTCAGTTATGTGCAATCACAATCCAAAAATAGCAAATGAAAAATTCCAGAAATAAGCAATTTATAAGTTTTAAATTGTGTGCCATTCTGTGTAGTGTGATCAAATTTCACATATTACACTTGAGATGTGAATCATCCCTTTGTTCAGCTATCTACACTGTACATACAGTATAAGAAGATATTTTGAGACCCCATTCACATACCTTTTATTACAGTATATTGTTATACTTGTTCTGTTTTATTATTATCATTAATATCATACTGTGCCTAATTTATAAGTTATAGGTATGTATAGGGAAAACATAGTATATATAGATTTTGATACTATCTGTGGTTTCAGGTATCCACTGGGGGTCTTGGAATATTATCCTCCACAGATAAAGGGGAACTATTGTATCTACTAAACAAATGATTGCATGCTTATCCTTAACAACCCCCAATTAAATAGTGCATTGATCTGTGGTTCTGTAGCAATTGAGCCATTCCCATGCCTATGTCTAAAAGGACAGAGGAATAGAGTGAATTTGTAAATTTATCTATCTCCAAAGAAGTAGGAACAGGCATCTTAAAGGGAGAGTTCTGAAATGCAAATCTCTTGACTTCATTCTCTCCCTCCTTCAGATCTTTTGCCAAGACCTCTCTATTGGCGGAACCAACTAGAAATCAGAGATTGTTGATTTGGTTTATACCATTCAGTATTCCAGAACAGAATGGAGGTGGTGACAAGTAGATCAGGCAGAGCAAATTAAGATATGCTTTAAATATCTAAGGTTAATCACTGATACAAATATAGGAGTACTGGAGGATATTGTACTTCCACAACGTCATAAAGAATCAGGTGGTAGTCTCAGCATGCATTTGGTGAAAACAATGTTTACCTTAGAGAACATATTTTTTGAGAAGTAAATTTTTTAGGCCAACAAAATTTAATCCTGCGGAGATGGGAAGCAACACTGGTGACTAGGTTATTAGAATCAATAGATGGAAAGCCACTCCCATGTTACCCTTGGTTCCCGGACTCATATTTTCCAGTTATAGGAGAAAGAAAACCATTTATCAGCTGCTGGCTCAGGACATATAGTGTATTTGGTAGGACATCCTTCCACCCTCAGTAAGAACATTAATAAAATCTTTAATATGCCAATCCACTATTCTAAAATCAGTAATTTCTGCTTGATGGGGCATATGGTGATAAAAACCTATGAAAATTAGAAAGTGAACCAAATGCCTCACTAATTTTCCTCTACGATTACTTTCTTGATTGGGAGTAATATCATATCATTTTCTGCCTTTATCCTAGGCTTAGTTTTATAAAAAAACAATGAACACATTTCTTAGAAATATTTATAATAACACAGGGATGTACTGAGCCCTAGGTTCTTCTTCAGAAAAAGAATATGGTGTAATATCTAGTTTATACTATAGGTCGATGAGTCATATGTCAATGTATGTGTGTGCTGTTAAGATAAAAATTCAGTGATTTCAGTCTCAGGGTATCTATTCAGATTCTTACTAGGAGAGCAACTCATTTCCTGATCTACTTATAGTGTGCTGGCTTCTGTATAGAATGCTAGAGTATCTCAGAGAGAAAATCTGTCACTGTATGATAGTTTATGAGTGACTAGCTGAAGGACTTATCAGTCCCCACAGCTTGCTGAGATGGAAAAGTTTCTTTTAGATCATAAATATGCCTCAATGTAAGTATGCTATTTATTTTCATATAACCGAATAAAATGGATAGAATAAAACTAAACACATTATAGCACCCTATTCACATCATTAAAGATTAATAATAGATTGGATTAACCTTAATTTATATTAATTTATCTTACTATTCTAAAATAGAAAAAAAGATGTATATTAACTCCTATTGACAGTTAAACTTCAGTACTAGTTAATATTCTGAAATATTATCTCACCCTTTTTATTAGATAGAAGTAAAAAAATTAGAGATCCAGCCTTAATTTCTCTTTAATATTCTTTAGAAATACGATGCCTCTTGGCAAAAAGATAAGATGCGAAGATATTAAAAAATTAAACATTTCATTAATTATTATAGCAGAACTGATATATTAATATATGGCCTTCACTATACAAACTTAGATTATACCCAGATAATAGCCGAGGTAAGCAATATCAAATATTTGATTTTAAAAATTAAGGCCAAAAAATGTCATGATAGAAATGACACCAAAATAAATAAATGACCATTAAATGAAACATTCCAGTTTATTATAGTATTAGTTATCAAATGCAGTCAAACTGGTTTATTAACATAGCCCTTTGCAAAATCTAGTGTAGCTATAATAGTTTATCTTCTTTTACTAAGTAGGAAAAAAGTCACGCAAGCCTCCTCAGTCTTTGGTTATCATTCATGTTTACATATTTGTTCCATTCTGAAAAAAAGAAAAGTTAAGACAAACTTCTAGATAAGAGGCAATACCAACATTCATGATTCAGTTACAACAAATAAATATTGCAGTATGTCATGTTCACCATGCATTCAATATGATTTCACTAAAGAAAAAAGTTGTAAAAGTTAGGGAAGTTAATGAGTAGAAATATGTGTGATTCAAAAGAGTAGGTCAGCTTGTGGAAAAAGATGAGCAGCTAAAGACATTCCCCTACCTCTACTTCTTTTTGATATTCTAATAAAATACAGCACAGGTGTAAAGTGCAAATTCAAATGGGTAAAGGCAAGAGGTAAAATAAAAAGAATCAATAAAAGTCTATTTTTGTCCTTTGTCTTTTGGAAAGACTGAAAACAGGTGAATGAAAAATTACTAATGTTTCAGAACAAATAACTTCTCAGAACTTTTGAGACTACTTAAGTTTCTACTTGGTTAAAAATGTATAGAAACTAAATAAATTTTCTTGCTGAATCCCAGAGATGCTCAGGAAGTGTAGGAATCTAGAACCACAATTAAGTAGTTGTAACAGAGACCCTATTTTCCTCATGGCCAAAAATATGTACTATCTGGCTCTACAGAAAAAAAGTTTGCCAATCTTTGGTCTAAATAAATGAACTAACCCAAACTGAGGTTTACGTAAAAGAGAGATGAAAGCAAAAAGAGGGAAGATTGAAAATAGGGGATAAAGTATAATTCTACACTCTATACAGTGAGAGCTTCCAAATCCCTTCTAGTCCTCTGCTGAAAACACCAATTCAAGATAATATACCTAGGTAGGGAGACAGACAGACAGACAGACAGTTTGTTTTGACTAAATTATTACTTCAAGTTTTATTTTTTAATGAAACAAATTAGTCCAACAGATCTAAGGTACAAAAATTAACCAGTTTTGAACTGATCAATGAGAAAGGCATCCAAATTGTTCCTTTCTCAGAAGAACCACCTCCTCCCTGATGCCATCTTTGGTCACAATACACATCCTGAGTGTGTCTCTGGTGTGTATACACATCCCTCTTGGCTGCAGAATTAAAGATGTCTCCTACTAGCTTCACAGCTCTGAGGACAGTGGGACATGCTCCATGTTCCGCATGCTCTTAATTAAAATCAACCTGGTTGTCAAGCAAGGGCTTTGGTATAGTATTTGCCAAGCCTCCAGCCTTAAAGCAACCTCTCTGCTGGAACCCTGTAGGAGAAGTTCATTGAGAGGACATAACTGCCAGTTGACCCAGAAGCTGGACTTGGCCAATCAGAGACTCTTAACCCCCTCCCCTGCCCTGGAATATATTGTCCCTGTGTTGGGGGGTACTTTAAGGATGTAGCCTTGAGAGAGTAATGTGTTATTGAGACCATCTGGACTATATATGTGACTGAACCCCATTACGGCCTCTATATAAACTCAAGATTCTGACACGTAGTTGAAGAGCCCTACTCATCTTGCAGCTACCCAAAACAAGACTTGTATGTATATTCTCTTGCTTATTAAAACTGCCACCCAAAGTAGTCTCCCTCTTTTTTTTTTTTTTTTTTGGTCTCTCCTTTCCCTTCATGTCTTGGGGTCAGTTTCAAATTTCCCCCAGTGAACTCGTAAAATTGGGACCCAAACATTGGTGAGCCACCCAGGAGATTGAAGAAACGGGTCTTGGGAAAAGGAATCCGAGAAAGAAATCCCAGGTTGGTCATAAACCTCAGTGCAGGGAAGGTGGCCAGTATGTTAGATACTTGTGGACTATTGTGGATGCTCCCCAAATGCCAGCTAGTTTAATGCATTTATATAAGAAATTGTACATAGCACATTGTGGCAAAGAAGGGAAAAGAATAGCTGCCACAGTGGAATGGCCTCTACTGTGGGCAGTTCAGCTACCACCAATGCCTAACTAGAGGCTGAAGCTCAAGTTAGAAAGTTGGAAGAAGAGTTGATGTTAGAGAAGGAAATGCAGTTGTTCTCTTCTCTGCTAGCTTCAGAACTAGCAGACAAGGTGAGAAAGCAGGTAATAAATTGGAGACCTTGGCATGCCATTTTGCAAAGGAGGGCGAAAACTGCTATGGATTAAGGTCCATGAACATGTGACAAAACCTTACTGGAATGCTAAGAGTGGAATCCCTGGGAAAGTGAGCAGAATGAAGAGGAAGATGTTGTGGTGATTGACAGTGAAGAGATGACGCACTCCATGCCATTCAACCCCAGATACGAAGGAAAGCAAAAGTCCAGCAACAACCCCAGCCATCAGGGCAGCTCCCAAGTCAGGAACATTCATGATGAGAGAATACACATCTGCTGAGCTTACTGATACAGCTGCCAACTTCCAACAAAAGGCAAGGGAAAGTACCAGGTGTGGCTAGTGCGGCTGAGATACAGGGGACGTTGACATTTCTCTGGGCAAGAGACAGAGAAAATGAGCAACATCACCCCACATCTTGCCCTCCAGCAGCACCTGCCTTGTGCTTTGGGGTTCAAGGGACTCACTCCCTTATAGATGGATTATTCTAGCCTGCAGGAAGGCTTGGCCCGATGAGGGGACTCTTTCTGGGCATGCAGAACCCTAGAAATCTATAGAGGAGGTGCTCAAATCGGAATAACAGTTCAAATCTGCCCATACCTACTACCCCTACCACCCTTCATGCCCCACCTGTTCCAGCAGAGGCATGAGGATACAGTCCTATTTGGGGTAGGTGCCTCCCATGCCCTAGGTATAGCAGGCAGGCCAAGATCACCTGCAGGTGAGGGCCATTGGGGGTGACTAGAGGCCGCACACTGAGCTTACTCTTTGCTGATCCCGTAAAAATAAATAAAGGGTTATAGCTTTGGTTATTACTGGAGATGAATGTACTCAATACATGGTAACTCTAAGAATGATCTACATGCAACAATATCAATCAATCCCACATACATGTTAACTGAGAAAGGCCAAGACACAAAAGAATAATTGCACACTGGGCAAGATAGCATAGATACTAGAGGCTCTGTACATCTCCTCTAGTGACCACACCAGAGTTGTGACAGAAACATGGAGCAAACGGCAAGCAGAGTCACCTGGTGTCTGGATGAACAGAAGCCCTATAACTACAAAGAGAAATAAGAAGTCACCCTGCAACAGTAGGAGGTAGGAGAGGGCAGAGACATGAGGCTGCCCGTCCCTAGCAGCTGAGTGAGACAGAGGCTATGGCAGATGCAGCCTGCAGGTGCAGATGTTCCTCTTAAAGAGGCCATGACTGCAATCAGAATTTCAAGGAGATGGACTTGCTCACTCTACGCACCAGTGCCTGGTGAGCTGCTAGGGGGGGAAGGGGTGGAGGGACAGCAGGGACTTACAGGGGGACACTGAGTTGTTGGAGCGAGGGCCAGAGGTGAGGCTTTCTCTCGGGCAAAAGTGCTGGCAGTATCCATTGTTCCTCAGTTGAGCCCTCCTCCCTCTCAGAGTGTAGATGCAGCACCACTACAGCTGAGGAGTCATCAAACTGGGCAACAGAGGTCTCTTGGCCCAAAGGATTCCCCAAAACGCCACCCCTCCCAACTCGTGGCCCCATTCAAGCCACATCCAGTGGGGTTCTCGGTGTGCCCTGTGCCCCTTGCTGAGCAGCTCCACGCCCCACACTGATGACACCTAGACTCGGTTTTTGGCGTGGCCTCCTGAAGCAACTATAAGCACAGTATCTGTGGATTGCTTGCTGAATCTTAATAGGTAGCCCTGGAGGGACACAGGCTGGGGCTAAACTTGGCCTGCAGCTGGACGCCTCTCAGGACTGTGCCACTAGACACCTACTACACAAAGCCACGCTAAAAAGACTGGAGACTTCAGAGCTTTACTTAGTACATATAAACAGACATAAAAGGGCAGCCAAAATGGGAAGACAAAGAAGCATGTCTCATATGAAATAACAGAACAGAGCTCCAGGAAAAATGAAGTCAAGCAATCTAACAGATGCAGAATTCAAAACACTTGTTATAAAGATGCTGAATGAAGTCAGGAGAAGAGTAGATGAACTCA
Organism: Pteropus medius; assembly: GCF_902729225.1. Classification (NCBI taxonomy): domain Eukaryota; kingdom Metazoa; phylum Chordata; class Mammalia; order Chiroptera; family Pteropodidae; genus Pteropus; species Pteropus medius. The sequence continues at coordinate 5,026,199 of NW_024344371.1, read as the reverse complement.
GTGAAAATTTTAACAAAGAAATAAACACACACACACACACACACACACACACAAATGGAGATGGAAATTATAAAAGGGAACCAGTCAGAAATAAAAAATACAATATCTGAAATGAAGAGTATATTATAGGAAATCAACAGAGTGGATAAACGAGAGGATCACTGATATAGAGGATGGGGTAGCGAAGGACACCTAATCAGAACAGCAAGAAGAAAAAAAGAAATGAAGATAATTTAAGGTGCCCATGGGACATCAAACATAATAACATTCACATTATAATACAAATTATAATGAAGAGAGAGCACAAGAAGTTGAAAACCTATTTGAAGAAGTAATGATGGAAAACTTCCCTTACCTGGTGAAGGAAACAGATATACAACCCCAGGAAACACAAAGATTCCCAAAAACAATGAACACAAAGAGGCCCACATAAAGACACATCATAATTAAAATACCAAAGGTTAAAGACAAAGAGAACCTTAAAAGCAGCAAGAGAAAAGCAGTTAGTTACCTATAAAGGAGCTCCCATAAGACTGGCAGCTGATTTCTCAAAAGAAACTGCAGGACAGAAGGGTTTGGCACAAAATATTCAAAGTGATGAAACTCCAGGATCTACAACCAAGATTACTCTACCCAGCAAAGCTATCATTTAGAGTGGAAGGATAAAGAGCTTCCCAGACAAGAAAATGCTAAAGGAGTTCATCACTACCAAGCTAGTATTACAGGAATTTTTGGAGGGACTTCTTTAAGAAGAAGAAAAAAGATGTATCAAAAACATGAATAAAGAATGACAATAACTACATATCTATCAACAAGTACCTCAAATGAAATGAAAAATGAAAAAGAATTAAATGTTCCAACCAAAAGATAGGGTGGTTGAATGGACAAGAAATCAAGACCCCTACACATGCTGCCTACAAGAGACTTGCTTCAGATTAAAAGGTACGTATAGACTATAAGTAAGGGGCTGAAAAAGATATTGCATGATAGACCTAAGAGGGTATTGTGAATGGAATAAGTCAGATAGAAAAAGACAAATGCCACAAGATTTCACGTACACGTGGAATCTAAAGAACAAAATAAACAACAACAAAAATGGAAACAAACTAATAGAGAATATTTTGAGGGCTACTAGATGAGAGTGGGATCGAAGGGATCGGTGAAAAAGGACAAAGAGATAAAGAACTACAAATGGATAGTTACAAAATAGTCACAGATATAAAGTATAGCATAAGGAATATAGTCGATAATATTGCAATAAACACATAAGGGGTAGAGGGGTTCTAGATTTAGTGGGGTGATTACTTTGTGAGTTATACAGATTTCTAATCACTAGGCTGAACAACTGAAACTAATATATTATTGTATGCCAACAATAATTTTTTAAAAAACCTCACTGAATTGTACAGTGTAAAAAGAAAAAGAATTGCAGCATGACACAGTGTACAAAATCTAGCCAAAATGAAATTATGTCATTTACAGATACATACGAAGTGGCAAAAAAAATTAAAGAAATGCAGGTAAGTGACTACTATAAAAATCAAGACAGTCATTACCTCTAAGGCAATGCAGAGATTTGTGATCAAGAAAGATACACAAGTAGATTATACTCTGTTGGCAATATTCTAATTCTTTATCTAGGTGGAATTTTCCATAGACGGCAACACTATTCTCTATGATCTTCCATTGTAACTAACACTTCCCAATAGAAAATAAGTGCTGGTGACTATTCAGACAAGTAGTATATGAAGTGAACCATGTCATGAGTAGGATAAAGCTTCTGCCTTGCTCTCTGTATCAGAACACTCAACCTTGGAACTCAATTACCAAGAAGTGAAGATATCTAAATTTGCCTAAGAAAAGAGACCTCATGGAGAGACTACATGGAGAAGCCTCAATGGAGAGGAACTGAGGCCTCCAAGCCAACTACCAACATTAATCGCCAAACTCATGAGTGAATAAGCCTTTAAGCCCTCCAGTTGAAGGGCATATAAATCTAAGAGAGAAATATTTCCTTCTAAAATATTGGAGCCACAACAGGGGCTTGCTAAATATCTCTTAAATTAAGATGACTAAAACCAAATCTTCTGAAACCTTGCCTCTATATAAATCTTGGACAGAAGGTTGGTAAGCCATAAATTCTAGGGAGGGGTTTTGCACAAAGCTCATCAGAGATTCATTTCCTGTTTACTTGATGAAAATGAACATTTGTAATGCTAGTTTTATTATGTCACCCCCAATTAAAACCTTTCTAGGGCCCCCAGAGCCTACCGTATCTCTTAAAAACACTCAGTCTTATATTTAAAGCCCTTTTCATATTACAGGTATCTTTCAGGTTCTTAATTTTAATAATTACATAATGTACACTTCCACTCAATAACTGTTAGCTGAAAGTATAATTTAATAAATTAACTAAGTATTTTGAAATAGGAAAATCTAAGCCTATTACCTTTTAGTTTAAGCAGTCATTCATATGCTATGGAGCAAGCACCTGGAAGTTAAAGTCCATTTCACTTTAAAAATAAAAATCTATAAAAGAGATTTTATATGCCACCCTCACTCAGTAGGATACCACAAAGATTAATGAGGTAATGCAATAAAAAGTGCTTTAAGCTATTCATATGAAAGGTGCTTTACAGAGGTATTTTATTGTAATTATTCTCTGCATTTAATGCCATATCTAAAAAAACTGGACTAGAAAAGGGAGTAACTTTCCAGTATACAAAAATTGTTTCAAAATCATCTGTTCCAATCTTGACTGTTAGCTATTTTTTAAAAATAATTAAAATCCTTATCTTACACAATTGTTTGAATTACAGATTAATGTAATAAATTGAGACAATGTATTTGAAGTGACTGGTTCTTGGTAAGACCCTACTAAATTCTTGTTTTTGTTACTGTTTGCAGTCAAAATAGTCATAGTAGAAATATTTTTAGAAGTTATATCAGTGCAACTTGCAGGAGTTATCTGGGAAAAAAGGCAGTCCAGGGAAGCCAACTAAAGTCTATTAATAGCAATTTAATAGACTATCCAGAAAATAAATGGAGATCATATTCTTGAATGATGCTTGCTTGCTTGCTTGTTTGCTTGTGTGTTTTTGAGTGACCTATTGTCCAATCACACCACATTTTGAAACTGAACTTTCAGAAACAGTTCACTATGATGGCCCAGTTGAGATAAAGTTGTTTAAGAAGTGACTTATCACTGAATGATCATTACTGAAGCATGTTCTTTTCTGGAACACAGGATGTATAACCTAAAGACAGACTGCTTACAATATAGTAATGAATTAATTGTGTTAACAGTCAATATTAATAACCATGATATTTGAACAAAAGTCATGGTGATAAACTGATATTCATCACACTAAACCTATAAGCATTACACTTCCTGATTTCAAAATATATTACAAAGCTACAGTAATCAAAAGTTTGGCATTGGCATAAAAATATATGAATCGAGCAATAGTAGACATAAAAAGCTCAGAAATAAATCCACACATGTACAGTCAACTGATCTTCAGCAAGGAAGTGAAAGATCCTATATCCCATTTCTAATCCTTTGAACCTTCTACTGAACTAATGTGTTTTTATCTTTAAAATGTCTCAGAAGATAAAAGATGTCCCTGTGCTTATAAGATTTTGAAATTTTAAGGAATTAAAAGAAATTTGCTCTGTGAGCAGGTTTTTAAATTTGGCTTAAGGCCTCTGATTCAGGGAATAAGCAATCTCATTCCAATTCTCTCTTCTACTGGAGAGATGTCCCCTTTCAACCTGTGTCTCTTGGTCCACTACAAATCAATGAACTCAGGACCCAATATACTATGTCTTAAAAATCCATTTAGAAAACAATTGCTCCATTCAAAGTTCATTTCCTTCCTTTATCAGAAATTGCTGGAAATGTAATTTGCAGCAAGCATTTCATTTCTTGTCTTGAAATAGATTGAGGTAAATGTAAAGTCAATGATTAGATAAATGTAATGTCTTGGGTTGATGCCACAATGCAATATTCAATGGTGTGGTCAGTACTGATGGATGTTTTGTATAGTTTCTCAGCTGTATATTGGGACAAATTCCCATGGAGCTATTTAAAATACTATGTGGCTCCTCTCACTTAATATTACCAAAAGTACCTTGGCACAAATACAAAAAGCAAGAGAGATTAGTGCTGAGCATGCAAGTGTATTCCTCTTTTGCTCTGTACCAAGATCGTCCTTTACACAATCAACTGTTTCTGTGTACAATTTATTTACTGAGGTGTATTGCACGCAATAAATAACACAGCAAAGATTATTCCTCCTTCAAAAATCACTTTTATGAGGCTATAAATAGAAAGCCTGTACCAAGTAATCTCCAACAGTACAGTTAAAGATTAAACCCTGATGAAGTTAACACACATAATACGAGCATGCACACAAGCATTATAGCTATAGGAACACATTGTTTATGAACTCTCTATTTTAATGGCAAAGAGACATATTTCTCTTCTCTATTCCTTGCTATCAAGGTACATATCATTCGATATAAAAGAGGGAGAAAGGAAAGAGGTAACTTTCTTTGGTAAGGAATAAAAAACAGAATATCAATACTGCCTTTAGGAAATTTTTCTGGAAATGTAGATTGCAAACCCAGATTGCATAACACAGGAATGAATCAAATGATACAATGATAAATACCGTTTTTTAAGTTCCACTTCTTGTGATGCCTGTTCTTCCGTGGTTGTATTTCACTGTCACACAGAAACCCAGCATTATCAGGAAGGATACCCAGTCAGTATCATGTGTTTCAGTGACCAAAATGATAAATTTCCAGAATTTACCTTTTTAAAATTAAAATGTTTAATATGTTCTAACTCATCTAACAAATAATTATTAAAATCAGCACACCAACACTTTATTTACTAGAGTCTGCAAGTCCAGCACAGGATCATTTATGATTTAGAAAAATTTGTTGTCTCTCCTATTGAAATATATGTGATCACTATTTGCAACACTTAAAATAATTTTTATGACATTTTTTACTTATTAGTAGTCATATTAGTGAAAATCCTATAGTGGTACTTGCTTTTGTAGCATATATACAAAAACTGGAATAGTATCAAGAATATCAGTATAGCTCCTGCATAAGGACGACATGCAAATTTATGAAGCATTACCTACACACACATACACACAAAACTATATTAACATCTGTTCTATGTCATGAGAAAAAAAATCTTGATATATTTTGGAAGCATATGCTTATGACAATAACTTACAAAAATAGATATTTCTGAAATTTTTGTTTCTAATTTTGTAATTTAAAATTATTCTTTGTAAATAGCTTTTTAAAAAAGTATTTTAGATTTTTCTCATTATTGCTAGAATTCGATAATCAATCCTCTGTTTTGGTATTTCTCTCTCTAACCTTTTCTTCTATTTCTAGTGTTACCAAATTGAATAATGATATATCTTGGTTGAGTTTATTTCAATTCACTGGGCTGGTACTTGGTGAACGACATCAATATGGGGTTATTTTTTTCCATCCTAGGGACTCTCACGAATTATTTCTTTATTAATTTTTCCTCACTGCATTTTCTCTGATATTCTATAGTTCTATCAGAAAATATTTAAACATGTGGATCATTTCTCCACTATTTTCCTTCTCTCTGCCTTTTTTCCTCTTTTAGATTTCCTCTACTTTATCTTCCAAACCTTCTACTAATTTTTTCAAATAGATCCAAGTCTATAATTTTGGATGCAATAAATAACTTCTCTTTTCCTCTTGAGAATGAGTTAGAAATTTTTGTCTTATTTTTAGTTTTTCTCTCTTCCTTGCATTGTTTCTTCTGATTTTTAAAAATTTGTTTTATTCTTTGTTCTTGTTGGAGGCAGATTCACTAATCGTGACAGAAGTTTTAATTGCTAAAGAACTCGCACAGGACTCGCAATTATAATATTAGGAATCTACAGGTTATTGCAAGAAAAGAATACAAAGTGGCAACAACATTAAACTAAGGAAATGCATCTCAACTAAAGGCTGCCTCATGCTACAGATCAGAAGAGGCCAGGAGCTCTCTCTGACTGGCCTCCATATGCAGAACTGCAGTGGATGTGCTTTCTCTCTCAAATCAGAAACCACCAAGGTAGGTACAGAGCACCCCCGGAACCAAGGGATCGAATGTAGGCATATTTTTGGATCGTAACCAGCCCCAAAGGCACAGTCCTCTGGGCGTCTCACTTAAACCAAGTGTAAATAAACCATCATCTCATGGTTATCAAGAAACAATACTCACAAGCCAGTACAACCACCAGAAACTCATCTTGGCCATTCAGATGAAAGCAACACTATTAATCTGTACAAGTCATGCTCCGCCCGTGTGTCAATACGGTCTTGGTGCGCCTCTTCAGCAAAATAGCTCAATCTAATTCCAAGACTTTCCTTAAAACTATGAAACGGAGATACCAACTAAAACTCTGAATACACATGCATGGCTTACCTCTAAACCCCAGGTGAACACTGTCTTTGGAGAATACTGAACGGAAACTTGCGAAACTTGATTATCTGGGGCTGTTGAATTCTCTAAAGAAGGTTAAGATGCTTCCAGAAGCCAGAACCAGCCGTAAGTTCCCGTTGGGCAACTTCTCGCGGGACAGCAGAAGCGGAAGCCTCGCGATATTTCCTCCGCCCAGTCTTTTCTGCTCGCAGCCCTGGGACCCGCCCTCTGCCCTACACTTTCCACCAGGTTGTTGTTCTGGCATTTGCGAGAGGAGATGTTTCAGTTGTTGCTCCTGACACTCCCTTGAGCGAAAAGTTTCGATTCATACTTTGGACAGCCACAGATGTTACAAATTAACAGATAAAACATTCACTGGATGAAGCACTTTTCATGGAGACTGTCGCACTCTGACAATTATTGAAGCAAGACTAAAGATGTATAAACACTCCGTTATTAAGGCCATGGTTTAATATGGGGCCACTGCCACAATGCTGTCTGTCTATGATCCTCTCACGCAGACACTTTTGCCATTCCTATGTTCACAGAATTTTCAGGGTGAAGAAGTGAAGAGAGCACTGCATGGCTCTGATCTGGTGGTGTCTGTTCGCAATTCCTGGATTTTTCCTAAGTGAAATTCAAAATGTTGCTCTCCCAGTAGATAGGGGTAAAAGGGGTTAAATATATGGCAATAGAAGGAAATTTAACTTTGGTGAACACAATGCAACATGCATATGACATGTTATTGATTTGTACACTTGAAACCTATATAATTTTATTAACCAATGTCACCCTGATAAAAACAAATTCCTCTCTCAAGGCTTTGTCCTTAAAGTAGCTCATAATGTGAAAACAGTGTGGGGAACATACATTCCAAGGATAGGGGAGAAGGTAAGGAGCATCTGATTGCCTAGGTCCAGATAGAGGTCATGTCCTGTCAATCCAACTGTTAGATGTGTGGGCAGCAGCCCTCTCTAGCATATGAGTGGGTCCGCTATAGAAAGGTATTACCATCAGGTGTCCATTCAGTGATCAGACACTATAGGACCAGCGGACGTCTAAGGTCAAAAAGTCAGGTATTTAGTAGGAACTTGTATGGAAAGCTCTTTCCTCCATAAGAATTATACATGTGCCCCTTTTATGTTAATGTGGCTGCAGCTTTAGGAATTTGACCTGATTGTGCATACCATACATGCTGACTGGGGGAGGCAGTACTCTCGTGTGTGAGATGGAAGTGGGATATGCCACACCAGGACTCCCACCTTCTTCCCTCTTTCAATGGTGCATGTTCCATTCTAGGAATAGTGTGTTTAAACATGTCTAGCTTTGTAGCATGAACATGAGATCCCAATGGAGATTGAGTAATTCCTCCTCCCTCGTGAGTGAGAGGTAACTTACCCATCCTGGTGAGATTTCCCATTGCAAATTCCAGTAGATGACCCTTTTCCCAGGTGTAATGGAGCATGGTGTTCTCAGCAGCATAAAATGTTGATCCACACTGAGAGTTAAGAAATGGCTGACTCCCAGGACTTTCATACTTTATAGTATTTGGTGCAGGGGTCCGCAGTCTGCCATATGAGGCAGTAAGTCCTACTGGTTGATCATTCAAATGTATTAAAGCCTGGGACAATACTTCAGTCCACTTGGCCAAGGCGTTTTTACCTGTTAGTAATTTAATCTGCTGTTTTAATATTCCACTCTTTCTTTCTACCAACCCTACTTCCTGGATTATAGGGGAGATGGAACCTCCATTCAATGTCATGTTCTTTGCCCAGTCTTGCATATCATAACCTTTGAAATATGATTCCTGATCACTGTCTCTTTGATGAGGATAGCTCTACATGGCACTCAGCTTCTCTAATTCTCTAATGGTGGCAGCCTGGTTTGTGTGGCAACAAGGGAAAGCTTGGGTTAGGACAGATGCGGTGTCCACACAAACGAAGGTGTATTTAGAACCCTCACTTGGAGGGGCCAATATAATCAATTTGCCAGCCTCTCATTGATTGAGAACTCTGGTGGATGGCCCCAGACTCCTTTAGCAGTTGCCTTTGGGCATTGTTTAGAACACACAGGACTGCATTGACCAAGTCACTGTATACCATCCAGGAACTACAGTGGCCGCTTTTCCTATGCACCCAATCTACTGTATGTACTTAAGGGTCAGTTGCTAGGCTCATACCTGGGCTAGGGAATCAGCTTCCTGATTGCCTGGGAGTGTTAGTGCCTTCTGCACCGGAATGAGGAAGATAGTGAGCATGAGTTCAGACTCTTGCAGTTGAATCCAAATGTCTTCCACATATACTGACCCCACCATGGCTTATTCATGATCATCTACCCATCAGCTTCCTATTGTCCAAGCCATAAGGTTAAGTCCTTTAAAACAACCCAACTATCAATGCAAAGGGTTAACGACCAAGGCTCATGAATGATCACCAGCCAAACCACTCTGAGTTCAGCCCACCAGCTATTGCAGTTCATTTCTGTTTCTATCCAGGTGGTGTCACTGTTGGGCTGAATAGCGACTGCCATTTATTTGGGCTGGTTGCCCTGACTAGGCTCATTTGTATACCTGGTATTAGGGAGAATTTCCTCCCATACCACCTCTCTAGAGGCCACTGAGGCCATCACAGGAACATGAGTCAGATATTTGGAGGATCTAAATACTCTACAGGACCCAGTAAAACCCACATTTCTAAAGACAGTTGGTTGATGGACAGGGTACTCCTCTGCTACAAATAGATATGCTACTTAGTCAAAATGAGAGTTTGAGCCATGGCCAAGGTGGATGGATGGAACATATTATCAACCCACCCCTTGAAAGGAAGGGAAGTTCTTAACATGACACGTTGTTCCTTTGTGAGAGGCACTACCTGGAGGTACACACTTTAAGGAGCTGTTACTCCATGAGGGTGTATTGGATTCCTGCTCCCTTCTAGATTTGGCACCAAAATCCTAGGGGGGACTCGTTCCTTCTGTCATCTCTGTCACAATGCCCAGAGTTAGATACACCTGCCTCAAAAGGTAGCCCTGCTTAGGAAATGCCCAGAGCTTTAATCTGCTTCACTAGTATTTTTGCCTGCTCAAAATCAGCTTGTTGTTCTGATTCCCTATGTGCCCTTTCTTTACCAGGTGATATAAGGAATGGAAGCAATGTACCAGATGGGAAATAAAAGTCTTCTAAAACCCCCCAACCTCTAAAAAGTGTGTACCTCTTTCCCATTCTTAGGAGTTGGATATGGCTGCAACTTGTCAATATCAGCCTCTGGGACAACACATGTCTTATCTGACCATACAACACTCTAAAATTTTATGATGGTGTTTGGGCCTTGAATTTTCTGCAGGTTCAGTACCCATCTTCTGACTGTCAGATGTTCCATCAAAGTCTGCAGAGTGTCTTCCACAGAGGCAAGTCTTCCCATGTCAACATTATATCATCAATGTAATGGGCCCATTTTATTGATGTGGGAAAGAACAGGAACAGATCTTTTGCTACCAACCCATGACATATCGTGGGGCTGTGTAGGTAGTCTTGGGGGAGCACTAGAAAGGTCTATCGTTGCCCCTTCCCCATGAAGGAAAATTGATCCGGGGACTCAGCAGGCAAGGGTATACTGGAAAAAGCATTTGCTAAGTCCAGTACAACCTAGCATACTCCTGGGACTGTGGTCAAAATATGTAAGATGGTGGCAATGCTGGGCACCCCTGCATTAATGAGGGGCACTACCTTGTTCGATTATCAGTGGTCCACTGTTATCTGCCATGAGCCATCTGGATTTTTACTGGCTAGTCTGGGTTGTTGAAAGCAATATGAGCAGGGCATTCAATAACCACTTAGTGTAGTTTTGGGATAGTTTCTCCTATTTCCTCATGCCATCCCATCTCCTTGGGCAACTTATATTGTTCGTCAGTTATCATTCTTCTGGGGGCAATGAATTTACTGGTTCCCAGTTGGCATTTCCCTTCAGCACTGGTTTGATTATTCTAACATGGAGGCAGAATTCCACGATAGAGGTTTGCAGAGTTTAACTTTGTAGGATATCAATGCCCAATATGTCCTCTGGTATTGGAGAGTTGAAAACCTCATATTCTCAGGAGGGAATGCCTAATCTGCAGTGTCAAAGGGACTTTGCTTACCATAAGTGTTACCTTCTACTACTATCCATGGTGCTGAGGAGGCCAGACATTTCATTGCTGGAATTAAAGTTAAAATGCCAATGAGATACTACTGCACAACCAACTTAGCACAAATTAAGAATGCAATATGAAGTGTAGATAAGGATGTGGAATATTAGGAACACTCGTACTCTGCAGATGGTATAGGTATTTTGGAAAGCAGTATAGAAATTTCTAGTGATGTTGACTTTGCATATATCAAAAGTGCAATTATATACACATAATATGTACACAAAATGTTCTCAGCAGCATTATTTATAATGTTGGAAAAATCCAATTTATTTAAATTAAAATTAGTAAATGAATTGTTGTGCATTCATAAATTAATGTAAAACTCTGATGTTGACATGTTATTTTATTCATTTATATATTCGACTGGTTACAAAAAATGAACTTAGGAAAGAAATTCACACGATGAAATAAAACAAGTAAGAAAGAAAGAAAAGCAAAATGAGAAAAATAAGGGCAATAGATATATACAGAAATCATTAGTAAAGTAGCTTATATTCACACATGCCATATTAATAGCAAAGTTATGAAATTTGCATGAACTTAGTTTTGTTTTCATAACAAGATTTGTGTTCTTATAGCCATGTCTAACCATTTTTTTTCAATGTAATTACTTGAAAAAGTGTAATTAATATTTGAGAGAGTTTTTCCCAAATTTTCTTGAAACCAAAAGATTCACTACATACATGTCAAACTCAGCTTCCTAGCTCTGTTATTGCTACACTGGATAATACAAGATGACATCAACATATTGTATATTTCTCCCACATTCCCATTAGTACTAATATTATCATATACTCTAAAGTAGTAATGTGGGAGGTGTAGACATAAATTTTCATTAGCAGCTAATGAAATCTATTCTTACATGGAGTTCTACTCTGTAGGTATTAATGCAAAAAATTGTCTCTGCATTTGGGAGAGCATATATAAGGCTTCAGCATAGCCATAGCCTTTGTCTTTTGTTAAAAGTGTAATTTAATTGTGTAGCTGGAATAGGATGTCGGTTGCCTACGAGCATTTTAAAAGAAGGCAATTTGTTATTCTCTCCATAATGTTTCTATGAATTTTAGATTAAAATGGCACTAGAATGCTCTTATGCCTAATGCTTCCTTTTGTCAAAGAAAAGGTGATTTTCCTTCTTTCTACTCCTGATAACCTTTTCATTGGGCTTTATTCTCTCTAGCCTTCCCTCTGAGATTTTCCCAGTTAATTAGCCCCTCTCTTTTCAAAAGGTGCAATCTGGTCTGGCTTCTCTATCTAGGAAACAAGCTGAATTCTCCTGTTTACATTAAAAACAACAACAACAAAAAAAAACAAGCAAAACATCCCTTCATCTGCTTAATCCACTATCTTGTTTCTTTATTCCTTTCTCTTCCAACTGCCTAATGTTCATTGACTTCTCAACAAATTAAATTCTTAGTTCTTCCACTCTTTGCTTTATTCTAAACCTGTTTTATGCAAAAGTAACCAACATTTCTTAATTGCACAGAACAATGATCTCATTTTTCTCCTTATTGTAATATACCTCATTCTAACATTGGTCCTAATGAATACTTCACATTTCTCAAACTCTTTCCTAGACTTCGGTCATAACACTCATTTTGGGTTATTTCTAACCATTTTGACTATTTTTTTCTCCCTCTCCCTCTCTAGCACATGCCCCCCAATGATGGTATTCTCTTGGGGGTTTGCTTATGGCCCTCAGGTTTTCTTTCTCCTCTACTTCCCCCAAAGTGATTTCCTCCCACTCCTCTAATTCAGCACATAATCTCTAAACTACTAATCACCAAATCTAAATTATCTCCACTCATTTTTTTGAACTAAGGACTGGCATTCATCCTTGTATCCTAGAATGATATCTCTACAAGTATTGCATAGACACATTAAACATGCCTAAATCAATTGTTTCATCTTCCTCTAAAAATCCATTTTTCTATCACATGTGCATTATCAAAAAATCTGTGTTCCAAACAAAAATCTTAATTTTTTCTCATAAATTATTTCTTGTTGTTTTTCTAATTCCTCCTCCTCCCTACTCTGTCTCTCCATTACTAGGACTTGAAATTTCTACTTTTTAAATATTTCAGAGCAAATAACTTGTGTATTATATCAAAAACTCTACCCTATTGCCTACTAGAGTGAATAGCCCATACCAGATTCACTCTCAGTAAATTATTTTGAGAGAATGAATATTATATTTTCCCCTAAATCTATTACCACTGTTTAAATTTAGGCCTTCAGAGACTCTTCCCTATATATCACCATAATCCTTTTTACTGTTCCCTTTGCAACTGATCTGTCCCCACTGTAGTCAATGCTCTGTACTATGTCAAGATTACTTTCGTAAATATATATATGTGTATATATATATGTATAAAACATTACATTAATGTTTATGCATAATCTCCATTATATGAAGAGTTTTCCCAAATCCTGAGGACTTATGTAAAAAGACTTAACATACAACTTAATGTGCCATAAAGGCTCTCCATCTTCAGATCTCAACCCACCTCGCCACCTTCATCTCCTTTACGTTTGGCCACTGCCTATCACACTTTTTCCATACTCCCCTAGCTCTATGCCCAGACAAATGAAATTGTTCAGTGCCTCTGACATGTTGTCTTTGTAGCTATAGTTATAGAACTATAGTTCTATAGAACTCATGCAACGTTCTTTTCCTAACCTTACAAACAGCTATTTATCCCTGACATCTAGCTACATTGACAACAAACAGAATATCCTTCCAGATTCCTCCAAGCAGAGATTTTCATATCTTTCCTCTAAATTCCTAAAGCCCTTTTCTCCTTTCAATATTGTATCATTTATCACTTTATGGCAGAATTTTCTAATTACATATATGTCTCTCTTACAAAAATACTAGCTCCTAAAAAATAAATCTTCTCAAATTTTCTTTTGTAGTCTCTATTACATTGTCTGGCGTTATAGGCGCTTACTACATGTCTGTGAAATAAATTTTACTTCAAAAATTTTCTTCACTATTTTTAACCCATTATCAAAACTTTTATATCATATTTTAAAGTGCATGGTGTAAACCATGTTGATATTGCCCTATACATATAAAGCGAGAAAATATCTGTTAACATAGTCCTTGATTTCTAAAATTTTCAAAAAAATAGATTTTATGAAAGAAGCCCTGGGAAATGTAATATTTCTATATTTACCAATTTTGAGTATAAATCATATTATGTTGAAGTTTTTACTAATAATTATATTCATATAAATTATTGATTTTTCCAAGCAAGTGATATTGAACTTAAAGTACTTTTGTCCCCCAAAGTCCTAAAAATGTCTACAATGTAGAGTGCATCTGTGTAGAATTCTGTAAATGGCAAATGTATATTATCATTGTGTCATGAGTTCTTATTGGGAATAAAATAATATCTATCATAGTATGTTAGGACTTGAAGGCTCTATGTACGTACATGTATGTGAAGAAACTGAGTCAAAGAGGGATTTCCTCAAGTCAATGCCAGTATGTGGAGTCAATGATTTTTTTAAGTCATGTAACGCTATCTTACTATGATGCTAAAGAAATTCCCTGTTGCAGGCCCACCCCTACTAATTCTGAGATCTGGGGCTAAAGTACAAATCAAGATGTATAGTCTCAATATTTAATGTATAAATCCAGCTACACCCATTACCCAGCTGGCATTCCTACCAAGTACTCCCTGCCTTTAATCATGGACCCCGCACTGGAGGATCTGTCTGTCCTCAAGGCTAGGGATTTCATTGAGCAGGGCAGAGTAGGGCATTGTGTAAAGTGATGCTGGGACCAGAATTCCTGGACAGTGGCTTGTGCTCAGCCCTACTCAAGATGTTGACTGACTTGGTCAAGCTTTCCAATGAGCCGAGGTAAATTAAGTCTCTTTCGCCAGCTTCATTTCTCTAACTCTGAATCTCCAAAGCAGTCGTAAGTGCTTCTTTAAACTACTGCGAATGAGAAGTAGTGCAGACCTGGGAAACACATTGGATGTCTTAGGGCAGCCAACTTTTAACAAAAGCAATCACTCTTTCATAGTTTACCAGGGTAGAAGCTCAGATTTTCTCTTTTCTCTTCACTTACAAGTGAACACTTACACACTTACTATCCGTCATCCTTTTGCTTGTGGATGCTAGTTTGGTTTGAGCGACTCTTTGGCATAATTGCAGTTTGTTAGCAAACATTGAAAATTTTCCATATGGGCATAGGAGGAAAAAAAAAGTCTTTGTTTTTCAGTGTTTCTGGTTTGCAGAAGATCTCTAAAGTATGTTGCTGCTGATGCCTGTAACTAAGAATGGTACTGCCCTAATTTCTAAAAATAGCAATCCTGAAATATATTATAAGAGTCATAACAAAGTTTTAAAGATCCCAGACTCTTGGCATGCATGTATGGCTCACATGATTTCAGACTGGATATAATCAGCTGAGAACCCAAATAAGGTGGATGAAGGTTTCCTAACTTTTTTGAGCACAGGACTACCTGCCAGAAAGATTCCTATATTTACATTGTCACGTTCTTTCTCAGCCAGTGAAGAATTCACAGAATAATAACCTTAACAATTATAAAAATACGTATAAGTTAAAGTAATAGCTCTATCACATTTTATGATTATTTGTGGTTTTGCAAACGTGTAAGGATAAAGGTCTTTAGTAGCACAGTACAGCAGTGTGCACATGAATATTCTGGCTGAGATTAGGTTTCCAATGCTAATGCCTATAATTACCATAACATTCATTACATTTATACTAATTATTTTAAAGGAAAAAATAAAGACAGATTTTTCTTTCAAATCCTAGAAGCCAGATTTAGAATGAACATTCCTAGACTTAGTCCCAGTTATGATAAATATCATTAGATTGTTTGTCCTTGAAATTCAGATTCAATTTCATCTACTGTTTAAATCTGATTTTACAAATCAAACTCAAGTAAGGAAACAAATCGAAATACATCTTTCACCAGCATCTTCTGACAGTGTATGATAAACAGCATCATTTACAGGACACTGCATCATACCATTTCCATTTAGAAGGAAGAAAAATGCTGATTAAGCTTCCATTTAGCCCAGGCCTTCCAATACATGGTGTGTTAAGCAATTCAATCTTTTTAGTTTTAAAACGCCACACATCTCTAATCATAACATGCCAGAAGCAATAAAGCTACCAGAATGAGTAGGGCTGTTTACTTCTGACATATTATAACATCTCTGAGCCAGCAGTATCCCAAAAACATGTGTTATTATCTCTGGATTGACAGCTCCACACCCAAGGGTCTCTTACTCTCCCCAAGGCTTGTAAAACCCACAAAGGGCTCTTTTAAAATACGTGTAAAATTGTATTTCCCATTCAACGGACTCACATACTTGTTTCAAAGGAAAAAAAAAACAACAACAACAACATCTGACTGCTTTTGTAATCAAACAATCTCTGTGTTTGGAGCAGAGTTAAACAAAACAAGAGAACTGCTAAACATTGTTGAGTTTTTGTTATTAGATTTGGTGAAAGTTATGCATGCATTAAAATTGTTCATTTTTATTTTTGAACATTCTAGAGATGGTGATACTCCTAGAAGAATACCAAGGGAATATAAATATAAATATAAAAATACAATGAGAAAAAACCTCATTATTTTATGATTATGGATGATTAAAAGATCAGTTGATGCTGATCTTTTTAATAATTATGAAGAAAAAATCCTCTATGTAAAGCATTGATAGTAAAAAAATTTTAGATAGACTATTAGATCCAAATATCCTGTTATTTGGATAGCCGTTTTAAGCCCTCTCCAATATTTCAAAGTAATTTTTACCTTATTGATTTGTCTACTTATAAATCATTCTTATGTTCCTTAAAGCAATTTCTAACCTGTAGTCCTGGCATCTAATTTACTAAATTTAGTTAAAATAAGTAATATGTATACTTAAAATAGCTTGCAATTTAAATTAGCTTTCTCTTCTATATTAGTCCAAAGTACTTAGATTTTTCTTTTTTCATTTTAGAACCTCTTGGTTGGAAGCTAATATTCTTTCTTTATTATGCCCCATTTACTTTAACTATCCTTGCAAAAAAACCAAAAAATGAAAAACAAAAAAGTAAGGAGAAAAAGAATACTTGTGTTTTAAATTATCCTTTATTAAAATCCAGAAAGAGGACAATGTGGACCATCAGCTCTCATACAACAAAGGCTATAAAATAAGGAATTGAAAAAAATTAAACTATATCTGAATATGAATAACTGTTTTATAACAGTAAAATTTTTAATTACCTGAGAAATTTTATTTTTGTTATAGTACATTAGACTTTTCATGCTGAGTTGTGGTAAATTGTGTGTGAGTACAGACACACAGAGCACGCTAATCTGGATTGCCTTTAAAGTCATTACTAAGATAATATTCGAGTCCTGACTCTGTCCTGATCTGAAATAAATCGTCACTCAAGTCTAAGCTTAGACCAACTTTTAGAATTCTGTTTTTTAAACTACATTTATTGTACTCTTGAATGTGCACTTATTGTATACTGCTTTAGGACTCCGTGTGTGTGTGTGTGTGTGTGTGTGTGTGTGTGTGTGTGTGTGTGTAATCTTCTGTTTATTTAATGTTTTTCACCTATGTATTTATCAAAGTTTAAGTGTCTCTTCCTCTTTAAAGCCTACTCATATTACTACCTAAGTCAAATCTGTTAATATTATGTGTTCACTCTTAAAAAAAAAACACGTTGTTTTAAAACTATACTTTATAAGTATTTGCGTATTGACATGTATTGTTGCCTGCTCTTGACTCTATTCTCCATGACGTAGTGATCCTTTCTGCCAATCCATATCTTACCAAATCTTAGCACAATGTCATAAAATGAGTGGCTCCACGATGAACGAATATAAGGACGAATGAACATAAAAATGAATAATATTGTAAGATCCTTGATAATCATAAAATCATAGCTTTTTAAAATGTGGATGCATGAGGAGATAGAGTTTAATCAAATAACTACATAAATAAATATAAAACAATACAGTGATAACTACATGATAATAAATGAGACATACACACGATATTATGGTAGATGGAACAATGAGAATGCACATTAGGCTAATTTCCCTAAGTCAGGAAGAGATCGTGCCAGGCTTTTCTGTGGAATTTAAGATAGATCTGAGATCAGGAACAGAGTTTGGGTAAGGTTGATTCGATGTTACTACATTTTTCAGATAACAAAACTAGGGCCCAGGAATGTTTATAAATTTTCCATATATGCAGCTAATTTGTGGAAGGGCTGAGGCTAAATCTCAGGGAAAAGTAATATTTATTGACATACTATCAAGTGTTAGCAACTGCTTTGTAAGATTACTTTTGTTTATCTCATTTAAACTCTGTCTGTCTGTCTCTCTCTCTAGGAGGAGTTTCAGTTATCTTTATTTTGCTTCTTGGCTCTCCCACAGGAAAAAGAGAGCTAATAATCTGAACAATCATCAACGAATGATCTATTATTTTACAATCATCAACAAATGATCTATTATTTTTGTCATTCTCTAGGCATATAGCCATTTCAGTAAATTAAACTGTGGCCAGGTCTGTAGTTTCCTTCCACGCATCCCTATTCCATTCAGTCTGGTGGCTTACTAGGTGCCCACCTGTCCTCAGCATACTGTACCTCTGCATGATTGCTACTGCTTCTAATCTTGTGACATGACCAGAAGGAGATCAGTATTATCCAGAGTCATATTCTATTTCAGTGTAGATAAAAAAGAAACCCAGTTTTGGCCTAAAGACTTATTCATGTGGTTAACCCAGATAAATCCATGGTTCTACATTAGAAGGTGCCTGATTTTTACTCTCCTAAACTGCTTTATAATTTCCCATATCACTACTACTACTATGTATGTTCTTCTTAGGGACTTCTTGAGAAGTCATGGATATGATAATTATGGAAAGATTTAGTCATTTCTAATTACCTGGCTATAATATCATATAATCCTGGGGTTGGAACATTATGGCCCATGAACTAAATTCTACTAGCTCCCTGTTGCATAACAGTTTATTGGAACATAGTTATCTATGCCCATTCATTTATGTATCGTTTCTGGTTGCTCTCACACTGCAATAGCAGAGTTGCCAAAAAATAGTTGCCAAAAAAGATTTAAATGTCTGAAAAGCTGAAAATATTTAATATCTAACCCTTTACAGAAAGTAGTTTAAGTTCTTTCTCTAAGTTAATCTTTATTTCTAATAATAAATATTGTTTATTTAATATTTCTTGTTATTTTTAAGTACTTTCATTGAGTCATCTGATAGAAACACTGAATATTATAGTAATGTAACTCTGTCACTAAGAAATCATACAGTTGAGTAAAATACACATTCTAACAATAACATATATATATTCTCTATATATATATGTATATATACACATATGTGTATATATACATATATATATAGAGAGAGAGAGAGAAGGAGAGAGAGAAGGAGAGAGAGAGAGACGGGGGTGGTACTTAAAGATACTTGAATTTCTCTCTTCAGTAAGTGAAAAAATAAAAAGACCTGAGGTATATAAAAGAAATCTTAGATCCATTATGTTCCTCCATTTTTATACATCAGCCCTTTTGTGATTTACATCTTCCTGTTGAATCTCTCCTTAGTATTTATTTCAACTAGATTTCCCCTATAGTCTTGAAGTTGACTCTGGACCTCACACTACCCTAGGGAGGCTTTGCCTGAAGGGCCTTAATAAATAGCATTTTCTGAAGCTAATGGTAAAGAAAGTGTTCTGCAGCATGTGTGTAGGAAGATCAAGGATGAGCCCTGGCTGGCTGGCTCTGCTGACAGATTAAATGCTAACAGACTAATATAACAACAACATGTCAAAACAAAACAAAACAAAACAATACATTAGAGATACATTTTTTAAATACTTTATGAATCAAAGATTTTTCATGCTGACACTTTCAAATTACATTAATGGAACTATCATGTAGTATGATATGTTTATGAAATATTCCAGTATATTTCTATAGATATACTGCTTCAACTCCCCATGAAAGCAATCTAAACAAAAATTTAAGTCTAGCTCCTATTTTTACTTGGTATGAATATAAGAATAAAAATACTGTAAATGGATGCCTCTGTTAAACATATGACAGTACTGAAGGACTCTCCTACCATTATGATTATTTGCCAATAGAAAATTTTCAAGCAAGTTATTAAACTCCAAGGGGAGTTTATTTCCCTTCTCAACATTGATCAAATGATATCTAAAATTTAAATTACTTACAGTTTATCTAAATAAATTGCATTTCTATCCTGCAATATGCCCAGTATCCTCAGAATATTCATACAAGGAATATAAGACTGCACACAATTGTATTTATTTTGTAGGTGAAGAAACCATCACCAGTCAAATAAGGGCAAGAATGTATCTCAGCTGATTACTCAGCTGATTACTAAGGATAGAAGTCTACAATTAACATGCAACATAGAATATCAGCATTTCAAGTACTCTTCTGGGAGAAAGTTAAATTTTACATTGATGATATTTTTAATTTAGTTTTTTTTCTAAATAGTAGTTGCATGCAGTTTAAAGGATTAAATAACAGTATATGGTTTTTTTGGCAAAAATTAACGGTCTCCTAACTCCCACTTCAGTTTACCACTCCCTACTCCCCAGAGGCAACCACATTCATGTCTTAAATTTTTTCTTTTGATATATATAACCATGTTTTAAAATAAATACAAGTTTAAAATTTTGACTTCTAGGCATTCTCTGTTGACATTCCTTTGTGGAAGATGGAGATATGCCTGTTCTTCACATACTGCCACCTCCCCCTCACAACCCCACCCCTCACCCACACCCACTTCCTAAACCTTCATCCTCTCAATATAGTGATTATCATTTAGATTACATCAATGTTCTCTGTATACAGTTCATGAATACGTAAATGGTATTAACAAGCAGAGTACTGGCTCATAAGAGACAAAAGAGATTTAAATATTAAACTTTAAACAATCTTTTTATTTTGGTTTCACATTTCTCCTACTTCCAAAGGCACTTGGTGTCCCTTTGAGTGTTCCATAGTATAACAGCAATTTCTTTTTTTTTTTATCAAATTTGCTCATTGTCAGGTAGAAACAATCTTTCTTAGGTTTCTATGATCACTTACTAAACAGAACTATACATAGAGATAAAGATATATAAAGAGACTGATTTATTATGAGGACTTGGCTCATGTAATAATGAAGGCTGAGAGGGCCCATAATCTATCACCTGCAAGCTGGAAATCCATGAAAGCCAGTGGTGTAGCTCTAGTCTGAGTTCAAAGGCCTGAGAACCAGAAGTGCATGGTTTAAGTCTCAGTCCAAGAACAGAAGATCAATGTTCCAGCTCAAACAGGCACTCAGACAGAATTTTCCCTTCTTCCACCTTTTTGTTCTATTCAGGTCCTTAATGAATTGGATAATTCCCACCCACATTGGGGAGGGCAGTTTGCTTTACTCATTTCATCAATTCAAATGATAATTTCTTCTAGAAATACTCTCATAGAGAAACCTAGAAATGATATTTGATCAAATACCTTGGCATCCAGTGGCCCAGTCAAATTGACACATAAAATTAACCATCATACCATGCATATATCTGGTTCCTACTTTTCTTCACATTATTATAGTCTATCATCTTTGCTCTTTTTGAATTAAGTTTTTTTTAAATAAATTCCTTTGTTGCTAGTTTATTGGTATTTCAAGGAAGAATGGAAGATCTTGTGTGTGAGCAACCCATCATCTTTAATTAGATGCCCTTAATATTTATTTAAATATTATTAACTGAAACTCCATTTTATTGAATGGAGGACATGCAGACTATCTACTCCCTGGGGGGTACTCTTATATTTACACTTATATTAAATGAAATGACCAGCCCATAAGTAGCTAATCTGCAGAGGAAAGGCTCGGATGACTGTGTATCCTATAATGGTGATAAATATTCTGAATACTTTTTGTTACTAAGAAACCATCAATTGAGGAAGTTTAAAAAACTTGTGAGGCCACACACAGATGAGAAGGAAGGGGAATATCTTAGGTCACTACTAATATTAAAGGAAAATGAAAATCACTAGTGTGCATTCTCATCATTCATAAAGTCTCACTGTAGGTCCTTATGAGTGTCATACTATAGCAGATAAATAAAGATTTGCCTGCCATATCTATCACTTGCCATACTTTCTATCTAAGAACTTCATCATTTTGCTCACATGACTATTAACAGTCTATTAAAACTCAGAGCTAATGTTACCTTTATTTCTAAATATATCTTGGCTAGCTTTTGCTGTACTCCTCTTCTGTACTCCCATAATACCCAGGGAAAAAATTTATATTATAGTCCCTTAGTAGGTATCCAGACTTGCCTCTAACATTTGTTATCCAGGACAAGGGTACAAATGGAGAAACTCAGCTCAAGGTCCATGTTCTCTGGCTTTCCACTCTGTCTCTATCTTGCACCCTTCATTCCCATTGGTCTTATGTATATGTTGCTTCCAAAGTTGAGTCACGTACCTTTTCCCAAAACCCATCACTTTCCTACCCTTCAGGCATAAGGGAATTGCACACTGGTGGGACAATCTTCTAGAAAACAGTGATACAGATAAAGTCCACACAAGGTCTCAGGCAATCTGGGAGGCTAATTCTATGTCAGACTATCCAAAGAGAATTCTACGACACCTGGGCCCTACATACTCCTCACCCTGTTGGGAGGAGTCAATAAGAGAAGCCCAAAGAATGGGGGCCACTGATATTGTATATTGCAATTTATTTTCTTTTGCCATCTCCACTTCACTTTGAGCTCCTTAGGTACAAGACCTATGTGTTGTTAATCTCCGTTATTTGTCAAATTACCACAGTGTTTTTCCCATGGGAGTGCTCAATTAATACTTGAATAAATAGAAATATATCAGGATATTTTAGAAATGCCAATTATTACTTCCCCAAGTGAGTTCTTCTTACACACACACACACACACACATACACACACACACACATATATATATACGTATATACATATATACATATATATATACCAATTTCATAGATAATTTTTCCTCAAAAAAAAGATTTACAAAGTCCGATCAGATCAACGGATGTCACCTGAACCAAACAAAGATGATCAAATTGTCTTAAGAGTGTGAAATTGAGATACAAAGAAAGTCTATCAATTAGCTGCTGTTACTGGATATTAAGGAAGTGTGTGTGTGTGTGTGTGTGTGTGTGTGTGTATCACACATATACACACATATATGCATATATATAATCACACACACACACACACACACATATAACTGTATTTGGGCCTTAAGTAAGTTGAAGAGAGAAAACTCATTTGTAAAGAAAGAGAAAAACAATGCCAAAGGTCTACAGAGGTAAGCTGTCATAAGAGACCTTGTTGAGTCAAGAAAGAGAGGCTAGAAGTCCTAATCCCTGGTATATATTTTCAGCACTTTCTCGGATTTGGTCATTGCAAGATTCAACTCTGCTTCCTTTTCCTTTTCTTGAATTCTGATTGCTATGCCCATAACCTAATTTCTCTCAATCTCTCTATAGATAGATGATTGATAGACAGACAGACAGATAGACAGACAGATCTCTACACCTATAATTTCAGTATTTGGCTCTACATATAACAATTACTTTCTTTTCAACCTTAGGTCTTAGAGAAATGTATCTGTCCTTATAGATTTATACCTAGCCTCCCCCATACCACTTGGAACTCAAAGTGTATTCAACAACCAGTCATTGTCTGAATAGCTAGTGGGTACTTTACTTTCTCCATTTATCTAGTAACTCAGGTTATGAAATAGGTTCTTGAGTTTGTATTTTTAACCTTTTCAGAACTATTTGTAATGGATTAGTCCTCTACCTTAAATATAATCCTAGTGACATCCTAAATAATAAATGTAATTCCTCAAAGATTTCATTTTAAATAATTACTAAAAAAGTTAATTTAAGGCCCATAGAAATTCATTTCTGAATATTTTTTCTGTTATATTTCTTATACATTTTTCTTAATGGATAAATAATTAGCAATATTGGAAATGTCTGGTTATCTAGTCAAACTCTGAACATTTTCTCTAATTTGAATTATATTTTGTAGACTACAAAAATTTAATGAGCCTAAAGTTTAAAGGGTATACTTTACTGAAAAAATATGCTACAGAGTCATCACACAGCTTGACAGTGCACAGGAGAAGGGAAGGTATGCTCTACAATGTGATCATAGGGGAATGGGTATTCAGAAATGTTTGGCATGATTATATGTTTGTATGAGATCTTGATTTTTTTTTTCTTAACAGCATTTAGCAGCCCCTTCTTTCTGTCACTTCATGAGTTGACAATCTATCATTAGTTGCTTCAAAGAATTCGGCAAACTACAGTTTTGAACTATTTCTTAATTTGCCATCATCCAGAATTGATTCCAGTTATTACCTAGTACACTGAGTATTTTTATTATGCTTACACCATTTGTGGATAAACGTTTTTCCAAACTAATAAATTATAAATGGAGCACCTGAGAAATATTAATTAAATATGTCCCAAATCAAGGCTATGGTAGGTAAAGCACTTGATTAGAAATCAGAAAAGCTAAACTGTATTGATCTGCCACTAACTAGCAAGTGACCTTGGGCAATTTAAGAGACCTAAGTCTCTTATCTTGAAAAAAAGAAAACTATGAGTGCACTAAGGTCTCTTCCATTTTGAAGACTAAATGATTCTATCAGAAATATGCATTGGCATAGCTTTATGACACAATTTAAACAAAAAGAGACTGAAAAATTTTAATGTAGGTTTTCAGGTTGGCAAATTTGCAACATCAAATGCAACATGAGAGTTAAATATATACTTGAATGGATATAAGTATGGGAGAAGACGAGATAAAAAGCATAAAATGTTTCCCTGAAATGTCAGCACATTCTTTACCACCCCACGCCAAGGACTTGAATAAAAAGGACAGGAAAGAATGATGGGATATTGACTAGTCCCAATAACATCTCCATGAACTCAATAATGCCTCTGTTAATTTTGGATTGAGAGCCAAACACATTACTAAAGCCAGTTTCAAATCTTCATCCCTTTGACAATTATAGCATGAAATGATATCTTTGCTATGGAATTGTAAACTTTAGCTTTTCACTTCTTTGGAAATATTAGAGAAGAGGAATTAAGAAAGACTCCTTTCTGAGCTCAATATATTTAATAGATTGGGCCTATGGAGAGGTAGGGAAAAGTTGAAGAATATGCTGTTATCTCTGAAAAAATTAAAGGGCAGGAAAAAATGGAGTACCTTCTTAAAATGCCTTGTTCTGAGGTAATCTGAGCAGTTGTTTTTAACTTCCCCTCAGTTAAACAGGCTTTCATCATGCTGTCTGTACAGAGCAATGATTTGTTTTGCTGTCACTGTTGGCAAAGCAAGAGGTGTAAATACGTTTTTCAAATCCTCCAGGGGGACCGTAGAGGTCTTCCCCACCCCCACTTGAAGATTAACTTATCTGCAGCCTCTCCCTCTTTGGCGGGCTTCCATGAA
The DNA here is from genome assembly GCF_902729225.1 of Pteropus medius. Classification (NCBI taxonomy): domain Eukaryota; kingdom Metazoa; phylum Chordata; class Mammalia; order Chiroptera; family Pteropodidae; genus Pteropus; species Pteropus medius. The sequence continues at coordinate 5,000,991 of NW_024344371.1, read as the reverse complement.
TGAGCCAGAAGCAGTTGTCCATTTGCAACTCTAGCAAGTCCTTAGAGAAAAAAAGAAAGAAAGAAGAAAGCTTAAATCACTGGTTTGGCATGAAATGAAACTGTATATGATAATGTACAGATAAGGAACCTATCTTTCAAAACTAGAGTACTAGTGCTGGTACATGTACAGACACATGTATCTATAATTCTTCAACTAGAAATAGAAAATGTGAAGGAAGGACAATCATATGTATTATTATTAAAGGGATCCTATCCTGTCCTGTATCCCTGAGTATTTCATACGTGGCTTTTAACAGCCATTTGCCTATCTACTTGTTTTTCACTTAGCTCCAAATCTATAAATGTATGAATCACATGCAAGACTCCAAAAAAGCCAATACATAGACCTAGTTAGAAAGACATGGATACCACTCCTAGGTTTTTCACCAAAGAAGAGAATTAAAAGCTTCTGTCCACCAGAGAAATTCACCTGGAAACAAAGTAGTACAAGATACATTTTCCCTTAAGTAATGGATAATTTCTACACACTGTACTTCTTTGATTATAAAATAGACATAATTTTTCATTTAAGCATTTTCAGTATTGACAAATATCATACATCAATATATGCACTTAATATAATGTATCTTTATGTGTCACCAACATGTTATCATTAAAGAGATAAAGTGTTTTATAACTATTGGCATCTTAAAATGAAGAGAAAATGGTATATGGAAACAATCCCCTTGACACTGAATTATATGGGTAGATAGTGGCATCATTTCTGTACTCAAGAACTGATAGAAATTAATGTTGATGAATATTGATAATTCTGGCACAGGTATCACAAATATTAAAAATGTCAAAATTTAAAAAATTTTGTGAATATTTTTCAAATTAAATTATTATCTTCAGTATTCAATAATCAAATATATAAAGAAAATCTTCCTAACCGGTGAGCTTTAAAAACTGATATGCATGTCTTGAATGAATTATTCGTGTGCTAAAACGTGCATCTAATTTGACTGAATAGGCATCTCTGTGGCATCTGCCTTCATTTATTAGTCCACATAAACAGAAATACATTTATCTTCATGTGCAATGTTATCAAAAGTTGGAGAATCTTGTACATAAGAGAGAAAAGTAGAAGAAAACAAAAGTTTATTATAACTTTTATGAAGGATCTGGTATTGCTGATCACATAAAGAAACTCAAAAACAACTATTCTGAGTCTCCCTCAAATAGTCAAGTCAATAAAACATGTGCAAACAGTCCTCAGTGACTGAAGAGATGGTTGATCCCACACCAAAAATATTTTAATAACAAGATCTGAAGACAGTTAATAAATCATAAACTGAGGACATTCTTTATATAGGACACAAATTGCACTCACAAAAGGAAATCAAAGGCCATTCAGAAGCAAAGCAAGAACTGTAATGAAAGTAAATATGTAGAATCACAATGGATTGGTGAGACAGTCAAGAAACTGTGGTGGAACCTTAAAAGAAAAAATTTCCTGGGGCACTGGAAATGTATTAGACCTGAAATAAAAAGTTGACATCAGGGCTTTGGTAAGATTGTACTCAGGTTTCAAGAAGATTTCTCTTCTAATTAATGGAGAAGGGGGACTGGAAAGAAAAGTTCCAGTTAAAATATGATTTCAATAGCCTTACAAGAAATTATATCAATAGAAAGAAGAAGATGACAATGAATATAGGGGGTTTATGGAAGTAACTTATTGCAAGTGGCAAGCAAGAAAGAGGAAAAGGAACTAGAAACAATACATTTATATGCTTGAGTGACTCAGAAAATGGCAGTGGAAATATGAGAGGTGGAAAGAGAAAAACAGATATGAGGATGAAACGAGAAATTCAGTTTTAGAAATATGTTTCTAGAAGTGTTAATGGAATGTGGATCTGAGAATTATAAACAGAGATTGAGAATCAACAGCAAAAATTTGCATTTTCAGAAAGTTTGGGTCTAAACACATTTCTACATGTTATCTCTAAGATCCTACCATTATTAGTTGGTTATTTTTTTCTTTTGTTAATTTATATTATTCTTAATATTGTATCAGTCATTGTTAAATAGCAGTGACTAATATGGTATCTATAGAAAAGCTGCAGATACTAAGCGACACTATATGTAAGTACATAATAAAATAACCTAATAGTAGTAGAAAGTTGAAGTTACTTTCTGTCCTTGGGAAATAAGAGAGAAGACTTTCAAATATGGTTTAGAGAATTATTTGCATCAGTGTGATAATGAAAATAATTTAGTTGAATGATATTCCATAGAGGAAAGTGGAGAGACACAAGAGAGGCAAGACATAGATTTAGGAGAAGTTATCTTGCAGAGGACAGAAAACAAATGTGGACGTAAAGGACAGATTATAGATTTTAGAGAACCAGTAAAACTCAACATGATGAAGACAAAAAAAGAAAAGAGGACAATATAACAGAAGGAGTAATAGTAATTTCCTCAGAGATATGTTGAGGTATATAAAGGTTTGGTTTCTTCGGACTCTTCTCTCCTTGGCTTTCAGAGGGCTGCTTTCTCTCTATGTTCTCATATGGCTTTTTGTTTGTTCACTCTCACCTCTGCTGTCTCTTCTCTTCTTAAAAGGACTCTAGTATTATTGGATTAGGGCCCCATTCTTATTATCTCATTTAACCTTAAACAAGATTAATTAAGTACAGTCATGTTGGGTGTCAGGGCATCAAAATATCAATTTAGGACAATTAAGTCCATAACACATGTATTCTTTCATTTTATATATATGTGTGTGTGTATATATATATATATATATGTGTATATGTGTATACATATGTATATATGTATATATAGTATATATGTATATATACATGTGTACATGTATATTTAATTTTGTTTCTGTTAATATCTTCTTAAATTTTACTCAGTCAGATTTTCTGTGTACTCATCGGCCATGCCTCATAGTTAACCTCTATCTTGAATAATTATCCTTATTATTATCCCTAAATTATGTATAATTTTTCATGATGCTAAACTTATATAAATAATATCATCTGAAATTTGTCTTTTTCATGTAAGATTTGTGTTTATTAGATGTAGCTCTAATACATTCATTTTCACTGCTGTCCACTCTTTTGTTTTATGAATATGGCACAAATCCACTGTTCTGTTAATAGATATGCAAGTGATATGCCATTATTTACAATATTACAGAAAAACTGGCAAACATTCTTGTGCCTATCTCCAGGTGCAAATGAACGAGTTTCCCCAGAGTGATTTATTTCAGGGTGAAATTACTGGTTCATGGAAATGTATATCTACAATGTTAAGTAGATATTGCTGAATTGCTTTCTGAAGCTTTTATCAATTTACATATTCACTGATCATGTATAAGAATTGCTTTTGAACAGAGTTGTCACATTCAATTTTTTCAATCTGTATGCCACGTGGTATCTTAATTTGCATAAAATATGATATTTTCTTATTCATTTTACTTCTGTTCTGTGCTCTAGGAGTCTTACCCTTGTGGACTGCATTGCTGAGGTTTCTTGCTACCTGGCTTCTGGTTGAATTTGTCCAATGAAGGTTAGGCAAGGTTATTTCTTCCCCCTCTTCTTTGTTTTGGCACCAGGTATTGTCATTTGCTGTCCCCCACTACAATTATAGATCTAATCAGATGGTCCTCTCTTACAGGGGCTCTCCCTGATCTCCTATGAAAGTGTTTTCTCCCTTTTTCCCTGGGTAGCAGGAATGACAATGGCTCCCCACTGTTGCCAGTCCCTAGGCACCTTAGAATATCTGGTTACTTTCTTAACCTTGCCTAATACTTAGTGAAAACCTCTTGGTTAAAAATAGCTTTAGTTTAATCATCTATTGAACTTGCTTTCCTGACATGACCCTGAAAGATAAAGATATATTATGGAAGTTCTCTCCCATGAACTCCACCATTCACTCAATTTTCATTGCTTATTGGTCATGCTATTTTTTTTGTTAATGTTATCTACCAGAGATTTTTATATCGATTGAAACAATTAAAATGTGTTCTCATACTTTCTTTTTCACAGAACAATAGTCACTGTTCTTCAACTTGATTTTTTTAGTTAATAATATAGTAAAGTGATAATCCTATCAGTACATAGAGAGCTTTATCATTATGATTTTTAACAGATGCATAGTAATCCATTTTATGGATATATCTCAATAGAGGTTTATACAGACCTCTAATAATGGGTATTCAGACTATTTATATCATGCTATTATTAGCAATCTTTCAATAAGTACGTTAATGTATAAATCAATGCTCATGTGGAACATTGCTGGGTCAAAGTTATATGAATCTATTGTTTTAATAATTCTCTTAAATTGAATTCTCTAAGGATTGCAGCCATTTGCAGTCTCATTTGCAATGAATGATAGAGTCCATCATCCCACAGTCTAAATAGTACACAGTGTATCATCAGATGTTTGCAATTTTATTAATCTGATGTATGATATATGGTATTTCCTATTCGTTTTAATTTGCATTGCCTTTATATTGACTGAGTGAAACATCTTTTCATGTTTAAAAGGCATTTGTATTTCCAATCCTAGAACTACATGTTCATATTCTATATACCAATATTACATTGAATTTTATAATTCTCTTTTCAATTTGTAGGCATTCCTCATTAATAAGAGAGGGCAGGCCAACCCTTTTTCCTATGATATGGATTTCATTTTTTCCCCTCATTTAGTCATTTTTCTTTTCACTTTGTTGTTGTTGGATGTTACTATGTAGAAATTTTCTACTTTTCTATAGGAATTTTTTAGTCCTTTCTTTAATAGTTTCTGGAATTTTTATTTTCGGAATTTATATATTTAGAGGTTATAAAATATTCTTCCATGATTCCTCCTAGTACTTTCTTCATTTAATATTTTACATTGAAATCTTTGTTCTGCTACAAATGAAGCGTGAATGAAACTTTTTTTCTTTATTGAATAATGTTAGGTATGTTTTTAAAGTGTCTTACTTCTTTATTTACTTGATTCTTTTATTTAGTTAGATCTTTTAAGCACACTTAGCTTACATTTTTTCCAAATTTCAATATCTGTAGTTTTTAGAGCTTCTCGTTGTGCTGTTTGTGGTTTCTACTAATTCTTAATTGTGGTGGTTTGTTTATTTCTCTTTTTGGAAATTGTCTTGTGAGCTCAACTTTGGCAGAGTTTTATATGTGGGAATCAACATGTCTGAATTGAGGTTGAATCCCTTCAGAGAATATTTGTATTTCTTTCTGCTAGGCACTAGACAATAACAACTTTTAAATTAATGTTTCAATGTAGGTTTTCCTAGACCACGTGGGTAATATAAATAACAAATTTCAATCATCAGTAAAGAAGAAAGACTTGCACATGTGAAATCTCAGGAAAGATTTTGCTTTCCCAAGATTCTAAGTTAATAAGAGCTGCAAAAAGCTTGCACCTATGGTTTTAGCATCCTCATAACGAACTTGTTTTCTACTTCATCACTCATACCAACTGTAGACTTCATTTACGATCTTAAGAGCACAAAGTTTGTGGTTATATTTTACCTAGCATTTTTAGGATGTCTATAGTGGAAGCAATATCTTTTTCTAGGATATCTAGTCAACTATCTTGCTGGCAATGATACTATAAGATGATTTGGGGTATAAATGAAAGAAAGATAGGGAAATAGGCCAGAGCAAGAACAGTATTTAAATGTATTTATTTCAGTACAAAAACATTTTGACCATGTGTTTAGGCAGAATTTAAGGAAACTTAAGGAAACTTAAGGAAAAATGAAGTATTCCAGCAATATCAGTAAAAGGGCATTCCAGGAAAAAAAACAAAAAACAAAAAACAGAGATTACATTAAAGGGTCCGAATGAGAAAGGACACCCTAGAGTAAAATAAAGAGTATTTATTTTTGGCTGGAGTACAAAAGCTAAAGTAATAGTTAAGATTAGAAATATACAGTGTCTGGATCATGGGAAGTCTGGAATATGATGCTCAAGATTTTAGAATTTGGTCTGAATCTAAACAAGAATTTTAGTTGAATGCTGGCATTACAGAGAACTAGGATTTAATAATCTTATTTGGACCCTCGTTATTACACTCCATATTCTTTTTATTCTAAGCTGTGGCCATTTGATATGTTCATTTCTTTTTCTAGGACCAGCTAGACCAGAGACAGAGAGTTCTAATATGACAAAATAATCTTAGGGTTTTTTTTTTTCATCAAGATGTGCCTGCATGCTTGTATTGTTTATGTACTATATTCTCCTAGTGTTGAGATGATTTGAAAATGAGTTCATATTGAGAATTTTCCAGCAAACATTCAGTAATTTATATAACTATTTCTTACAATGCTATATATCAGGTAAATGTTCATCTAAAAGTGGCAAAGAAACCTTAAGGTTGCTCTTTGAATAAAGATAAAGAGAGATAAGTAGATTTGTTAGATGAATGAGAAAAAAAAGTTAAAAAGGTAGTCAAACATTTTGCGGACTAAGTTAGGAATGAGGTAAGCAGTGACCAGCTACTGATGCTTTGCAGTAAACCTATCTTGTGAGAGTAGTTTGAGTTGTTGCTGTGGATGTTTTCTGAACATTATCAGAGACATGGGCTTGGGGCCTATCTGTCTTAATCCAACACACCTTCCCCAACCTTGACACAGAACTTGGGTACTCAGTGATAATCAGGTGACCTATGGTTGCTCTGAGGAACAAAAGGGTCATTTTATTTATTTATGTATGTATTTGTACTCTACTCTGCACTTCAATGCAAATATTTCACCCATGTTTAGGATGTCAATGATATATATTTTGTCACAGATAAGGAAGATATCTAGAACTCTTGGACCCAAACCTAACTAAAAGTAACTACAGCACAGATACTAGAGTCTCAGAATTTGTTATGTTTTTCCCAATTCTCATAAATGAGAAGTCATCTTATTAATGAACCTACATCCTGTTTCTGCTTGCGTAGGCTACTGGCTTTCAATAGACTAGAGCCCTGATTTTGTAAAGTTTCACTTTTTAGATATTTGAGTGTTATTTGGAAGCCAATCTCCTGCGATGAGTTTAAAAACTTGGCAATATAAATAGTCTGCTTAGATATCAAAATATGCCTACTCCTTTATATCCTATCCTATACTTTAACACTTTTTGCACTTGTTGTCCATATGCCTTTGCTCCATTTTAAATTTCTGAGTCAAATCTTTACTGCTTATCAGACTGTAATTTCTCTTAGCCCTGCTCCTGCACGGGTTTCGACTCTCATTGCAATTTTTGGACCTTCTATGTCTGCCCTATTAAGTTGTAATTAAATGCAATTTGCTCATGCACTTTTCAAAATAAGACAACTAGAATTGTTTTTAATGTTAAGGTTAAAGGAGAGTTTGGCAGCAGGGATACTACATCAGTTATCTATTTCTGTTTAACAAATTATTACAAATGTAGAGGCTTAAAACAACATATATTTATTATCACAGAGCTTTGATGGGTCAAGAGTCCAAGCATGTTTTAACTGGGTCCTGTGCTCAGCATCACACAGGATGCAATCTAGTTGTTTGCCAGGCTGTTCATGTGAGTTTTGGAAGATTTTAATATCTTGTGGTTATAGGATCAAGGTTGCTGCTTTCTTGATGGCTGTTAGCCAGGTGCCATTCTCAGTAACTAGAGATCCTTGCAGTTCCTTGCCACTTAGCTCTCTCATAACATTGCAGGTTACTTCTTAAAAGCCAGCAGGAGAAGCTCTTACTCCACTCAGCTCAGACAGAATATTATATAGTATAACATTACCCAGGGAATGACTTTCCCATTACCTTTGCCATATTCTATTGGCTAGAAGCAAATCACAAGTTGAATTCACACTCAAGGGGAGGTGATTATACAAAGGGATGACTCATTGGGGGTTATCTTAGAATTTTGCCTACCACAGATACCAATCTGAAAACTGGAGCACAGGGAATTTCACCTATTATCAACAGCTCTCTTCAAAAACTAAAAATAAAAAATAATAACAAACAAACAAAAATACCTAATAGATGCATGTAGTAAATGACTGTTGGGATAGTTAATTTTTATGAGTTAGCCTGACTGGGCCACAAAGTGCCCAGATAGTTGGTCAATCATCATTACAGGTGTTTCTGTGAGAGTATTTTTGAATGAGTTTAACATTTAAATCAATAGACTGAGAAAAGCGGATTTTCTTCCCTAATGTGAGTGGGCCTCATTTAATTAGTTCAAGGCCTGAATAAAACTAAAAGCTAACTCTCTCCTAAATAAGAGGGAATTTTTTAGAGCTGGGCCATAGGTTTTTTTTTGTTGTTGTTTGTTTGTTTTCCTGCCTTAGGACCAGAACTGCAACATTGGCTCTTCTGAGTCTCAAGTTTGCTGGTCTTCGGACTAGAACTACACCATCAGGTTTCCAGCTTGCTGACTGCCATCTTAGGATTTATCAGCCTCCACAATTTCATGAACCACAATTTCTTTGTAAGAAATCAAATTCTCTCTCTCTCTCTCTCTCTCTCTCTCTCGCTCGCTCTCTCTCGCTCTCTCTCTCTCTCTCCCTCCCTCCCCATTTCTCTCCTAAATCCTATTGGTTCTCTGGAGAACTCTGACTAATATACCTGTTAAGCTGAACATTTACATTAACTAATCACCAACTAAGCATCATCTAAAAAGTGACTTATCAAGTATTATCAAGTAAATCCCATTATTTAGATGGAAAACTTCTTGTTGTTGCTTTTAAATGAGCATCCTATCATCTTTGTGGCTGTCTGTTTTAATAACATAACCCACCTAAAAATAGAAGTCGACGCAAATGCTTTTATTGTAGCAAATGGGGGCAGAGCTGACTTGGAAACCTGCAGAAGGCCTATGGAATCTTGTTCTCCGCATAGCTGACTTTGAGTAGACACAGACTGATGTAATCTGACCTGTTTGACTAACATACATTTTTGATATTACAAGGGAAAAATATAGTCATTTTACAAAGAAAACTAAAAAATTTTCATCCTTAAAGCTAAATGATGCTATGCAAATTTCTTTATATTATTATTATTAATTTTATTAAGCAGAAACTAATTATTCAGATGATTCAGAATTTTTTAGTGAAGAATAATGATGCCTGCAAAGACACAGATAATCAAGGGTGGTTAGAAATCTAGCCACGAGGATGGTCCTACTATAATGTGTTCTATCAAAGCATCAGTTTTGCAACTGATAAATCATAAATATGGTATAAAAATTTAAATGACATTTCCATAAAAAAATTAGTATTTTACAGAAAAAAGGTCCAGCTTCATTAATTGTAACTGTTACTAAAGTCATCATCCAAAAAGTATTTAGAAAATAACACTAGAGTGAGCTTATTCATTGATGCATTCGTTCAACAAGTATGCTGTTACTTCTAGAACTGAGAATGAAAAGGGACCAGAAGATACACAGTCTCTACTTTCATAGATTTTCCAGTTTAATGGAAAAAGCAACAAACAAACAAACAAACAAACAAACAAACAAAAAACCCCAAAGAATTATAGTCAATTATAGTACCTATTAGTATCTTACGGAATAATCAAGAAGGCATACCCTTATTAATGGGTGATGGACAAAGGAAGATTTCTAAAAGAGTAAAAGATGGAGCAAGGCTGTATAAAGAACTGAGCACAGAGAACTCAAAGTTCTAGAGGTATAGACTTGGAGGAGGTTTAATATGACAGAAACGTAGAGATTGGTGTATCCATAGTTGGTGTGGGGAATACCAAGAAATGAAACCGGAGTTCATATAAAGAGTCTAAGGAGCCCAAGTCAAGGCCTTTGAATTGTATCCTAAAGACAAGAGGAGGCCATTGAAAATTGTTAAAGAAATCAGATTTAACAAAGTTAGATATTCATTTTAGACAAATTACTCTGGGTTGATTTTATTTTTTATGACAGCTTTATTGAGAAATAAATTACATACCATAAAATTCACTCTTTAAAATGTACAATTCATTAGCTTTTTAAGAAAGTCACAGAAATGTTCAACTATCATCACTATCTAATTCCAGAATATTTTCATTATCCCAAAACAGAAACCTCATGCTCATTATCACTCACTCTGTATTCCTCCTTCTCTTTAGCCACTAACAACCACTAATTTATTTCTGTCTCTGCATTTTCCTAGTCTGGGGATTTTATGTACATAGAATCAGACAATATGTGGTTTGTCATGGTTGGACTATTTCACTTAGCATCATATTTTCAAGTCTCATCTATGTTGTAGCATGTGTCAGTATTTCATTCTTTTGTACGGCTGAATAATATACCATATTTGTTTATCCATTCATCAGTTGATAGCCAGTTGAGTTGTTTTCATATTTTGGCTATTATAACAATGTGGTTACAATCTTGTATAAGATTTTATCTGGACATATGTTTCCATTTCTCTTAGGTTTATACTTAGGAGTGGATTTTCTGGTTTATGTGGTCACTCTAGATTTAACAGTTGAAAAATAAACTATTTCAAAGTGGCTGAATTTTATATTCCCACCAACAATGTATGGGGGTTATGATTTTCTCCATAACCTTGCCAGCCTTGTTATTGTATGTCTTTTAAAAAATTCCTAGCCATATCAGGGATATAAAGTGGTATCTCATTGTGATTTTGATTCACATTTCCCTGATGACTAATGACATTGAGCATCTTTGCTTGTTGATCATTTCTACATTTTCTTTGAGAATTATCTTTTAAAGTCTTTGTTCATTTTTAAATAGTGTTTTTTTTTTTTTAAATTGAGATATATGAGGCCTTCATATACTCTGGATACAAGTCTACTTTGTTTTTAATATCTTGGTGGCATCCTTTAGAAGATAATTTTTTTCGTTTTTTGATTTCTGGTCAAGATAGTGCAGTAGATAGATGCTGGTGCCGGCCTTCTCCAATGACTACATCAAAATTACAACTAAATTACAGAACCACCATCATCAAGAATACCTGAAGTCTAGCTGAACAAAAGTCCTATACAAAAGGACATATAAAAGAAGGCACATCAAGACTGATAGGAGGGGCAGAGACACTGACTGGGCTGGCCTCACACTCACGTAAGGTGGTTAAAAATTGGGAGGGCTATCTCAGCTGTGGAGGACTCCCTAGAGAAGTGAGAGGTCCCAGTCCCACATCAGGCTCGCCAGCCCAAGCTTCCAGTGCTGGGAAGAGAAGTTCCCACAACTTCTGGCTGTGAAAACTAGTGAATATTGAGGCCAAGTGAGATGAAGAGCTGTGGTAGTCCAGGAATTACTCTTAAAGGGCCCGCACACAGATTTACTTGTTCTGAGCTCCAGCACTAGGGTAGCAGCTCAAAAGGCACTGGGGACATATAGAGAGGAGTTAAATTCTCTGGCTTAGGGGTGAGGGCTAGAGGAGCAGCTTCCTCCCAGACAAATGTGTGGGCAGAAGCCATTGTTCTTTTGCTGAGCCCTCCCCGCTTCTGACTTGGAGAATTAGGTGGGTGCCATATCTGAGGCTCCATCAAACTGGCTGACTTTGTTCACTTTGCCCCAGTGATTCCCTGAGACCTCGCCTCACCCAGCTTGAGGATCTATCCAAGCCTCTTCCAGTGGCTTTACCATATAAATGATCTGTCTTGGCTCAGACTGCAGCAAACTTTCCTAAAATCTCTCAAAGATTCAAAAATTGCAAATATACAGCATCTGGCCTCATCTTGCTGAGCAGCCCCAAGCCCAGCACTGGTGGCAGCCACCTTGGTTCACAGCTTAGGCTATCTCACACACCTCCAACCCCAATGTGAGTGGCACCCACCTGCAGATCACTCTATGGCTCATGCCAGGTGGCCCGGGACAAGACACAGGTGGTGGCTGAACTTGGCCTGTGGTTAACTCCTTCCCAAGCCCAGCACAACACACCCAGAGATTTGCTTCTACCTAACCAGAGCACCACCTGGCCATCTCTGAGGGTGACATACCCAAAGAGCAGGCTGGGCAAGCACCACAGCCATACAAAAGCAATCCCGCTCCATAGAGTGATTTCTTGCACAATAGCTCCTCCACTGTAGTCATGGCCAGTCTTCACAACCAATAGTCATCCTGAGAGTCAGTCCCTCCCATTGACCTGTCAACAGCAACCAAGGCTCAACTCCAACAGGAGGGCACATATAAGCCCACAAGAAACACACCTGCAGCACCTGGCTCAGATGATTAAGGAGACTGCACCACTGGGGCTCAAAGGACAACTACTACATAAGACCACTTTACTAACACCAGGAGACATAGCAGCTCTTCCTAATATGTAGAAACAAACACAGCAAGGCAGTAAAATGCAGAGATAGAGGAACATATCCCAAATGAAAGAACAGAACAAAGCTCTAGAAAATAACTCAACAAAATAGAGACAAGCAATCTATCAGATGCAGAGTTTATAACACTGGTTATTAGGATTCTCAATGATCTCAGTGAGAATTTCAATAAAAAGTTAGAAAACATAAAAATGGTGCTAGAAAACATAAAAAAGAACCAGGAAGAAATGAAGGCTACAATAACTAAAACGAAGAATACATTAGAGGGAATCAAGAGTAGATTAGATGAAACAGAGGATCGAATCAGCAATTTAAAAGACAAGGTAGCAAAAAATCCCCAATCAGAACAGCAAGAAGAAAAAAGAATCCACCAAAAAAAAAAAAAATGAGGGTAGTTTAAGGGGCCTCTGGGAAAGTATCAAGTGTACCAACATTCACATCATAGGGATACCAGAAGGAGAGAGAGCACAAGATACTGAAAACCTGTTTGATTAAATAATGATGGAAAACTTCCCTAACCTGGCGAAGGAAATAGACATACAAACCCAGGAAGTATAGAGAGTCCCAAACAAGTTGGACCCAAAGAGGCCCGCACCAAAACCCATCATTAAAATGCCAAAGGTTAAAGACAGAATGTTAAAAGCAGTGAGAGAAATGAAGTTAGTTACCTACAAGGAATCTCCCATAAGAGCATCAGCTGATTTTCTAACAGAAATTTTGCAGACAAGAAGGGATTTGCAATAAATATTCAAAATAATGAAAAGCAAGGACCTATAACGAAGATTACCCTACCTAGCAAATCTATCTTTTAGAATTAAAAAGCAAATAAAGAACTTCTAAGACAGGAAAAAGCTAAAAGAGTTCATCACCCCAAACATTAAGGAAACATTTGTTTAAGAAGAAGAAGGAAAAATAAAAGATTAAAATATTAATAATAAAATGGCAATTACTATATATTTATTAATTAATGTAAATGTAAGTGGATCAAACATTTCAATCAAAAGATGGAGTAGCTGAATGGATATGAAAACAAAACCCTTACATATGCTGCCTATAAGAGATTCACTTCAGATCAAAAGACACACACAGACTGAAAGTAAAGAGATGGAAAAAGATATTTAAAAAAGCTAGGGTAGTAATACTTATACCAGACAAAAAAGGCTTTAAAACAAAGGCTATAACAAGAGACAAAGAAGGACCCCGTAATCTCTCTTCTGGGTATTTATCCAAAGAAACCCAAAACGCTACTTCGAAGGGACATGTGTGTCCATATGTTCACTGCAGCATTATTTACAATAGCCAAGATATGGAGACAAACTGGGTGTCCATCAATGAATGAATGAATAAAGAAGAGGTGGTATATATATACAATGTAATATTACTCACCCATAAAAAAAGAATGAAATCCTGCCATCTGCAACAACATGGATGGACCTAGAGGGTATTTTGCTGAGTGGAGTAAGTCAGGTAAAGAAAACAAATACCATGTGATTTCACTTATATAGACTCTAAAGAACAAAATAAACGAACAAACAAACAGAAACAAACTCATAGATACATTTTGATGGTTGCCAGATGATGGTTGGGGGATGGGTGGAAAAAAGCAAAGCAATTAAGTACAAATCAGTAGTTACAAAATAGTCATGGGGATGTCAATTATAGCATAAAGAAAATAGTCAATAATATTGTAATAACTATGTATGATGTTAGATGGGTACTAGATTTATTTGGGTGATCACTTCATAAATTATATAAATATCAAATCACTATGTTGTACACATGAAACTAATATAATACTGTATGTCAATCATAATTAAAAATTAAATAATTATTAAAAAATAATTGTTTTAAATTTTGATTAAGTCCATCTTATCTATATTTTCTTTTGTCACTTATTCTTTTGTTATCATATATAAGAAATCATTGCATAATCTAAGGTCACAAAGATATTCTCCTATACTTTATTCTAAGAATTTTATATTTTTAGCTCTTAACATTTAGGTTGTTTATCCATTTTGAATTAATTTTTTATATGGAGTGAAGTAGTGGTCTAACTTCATTTTTTTGTCATGTAGCTAGCTATCCAGTTGTTCCAGCACCATTTGTTGAAGATACAATTTTTTTCCCATTAAATGGTTTTGGAACTCTTGTTGAAAATCATTTGCATATTGTATGGGTTTATTTATGGACTCTCAATTATATTCTATTGTTTTGTATATCTATCTTTGCATCGGTACCATAGTGTTTTAATTGCAATAAGTTTTGAAATCAGGAAGTATGAATTCTTCAACTTCGTACTTCTTTTATAGATGGTTTTAGCTATTAAGATCAACATGTCAATTTCTGCAAAAAAAGGAATCTGGGATTTTTAAAAATATTCTGATTAATATGTTTGTCAACCTGGTGTGTTTGGCTCTCTTAACAATATTGTCTCACAATCTATGAACACGAGATGTTTTTTATTTATTTAGGGCTTCTTTATCTTCTTTCAGTGATGTTTTGTAGTTTTGAATGTACAAGTCTTGTACTTCTTTTGTTAAATATATTCCTAATTTTTCTTTATCATTTTGCATGCTACTATAAATGGAATTGTTTTATTAATTCACTTCCAAATCATGCACTGTTAGTATAATGAAATTCCATTCATTTTCCTATATTGATCTTGTATTTTAGAACCTTGATGAACTCATTTATTAGTTCTAAAAATTGTGTGTTTGTGTGCGTGTGTGTGTGTGTGTGTGTGTATTACCCTGGATTTTACATATAAAATCATGCCATTCGCGATGTATAAATAGATAGTTTTACTGCTCCTTTCTAATCTTGATGCTGTTTATTTCTTCTTCTTGACTAATTTCCCTGGCAATAACATATAGTACAATATTAAATAGCAGTAACAAGAGTGGACATCCTTTTTTTGTCCCTGATATTAGAGGAGAAGTTTTTGCTCTTTCACGTTAAGCATAATGTCATCTGTGGGATTTTCACAGACATCCCTATAAAGTTGGGGAAGTCTCTTCCATTTCTAGTTTGTGGAATGTTTTTATCATGAAAAGATGTTGGATTTTGTGAAGAGCTTTCTCTGCATTAATTGAGATGACCATGTTGAATTGTCCCTTATTACTATAGGCTACATTGGCTGATTTTCATGGGTTAAACCACTTCATCATTCCAAAGGACATACACTATTTGGTCACGGTGTATAATCATTTTTATATGTTGTTGGATTCAGTGTGATAGTATTTTCTTGAGGATTTCTACATGTATGTTCATACAGGATATTGGTACGTAATTTTATTTTCTTACAATGTATCTGTACTCTCTATCTCATATTCTTTAATAAGCCATTTTAAGATTAGTTGCAAATACTGTGACACTTCATCTCTAATTCAGCATGATAAACTTGTCTTAGAAAGGACTTTTAACAGTATTACAATACTATTATCTAATACATAGCCTATATTAAATTCTACCCACTATCAATTATTCTAATGTGTTTTGTAAACTTTTTTAGATTCAGAATACAAATAAGGATTATATACTTCATGTAGTTGTTGTATATTCTTTAGTTTCCTTTAAACTATAAATTTTCCAATTTTTTTAGTACCACAGAATACTGACATTTTTAGAGTCTATTCTAGATTATTTTATGGAATATCTCTTAATTTGAGTTTTCCTATTGTTTCTTTCTTTTTTCTTTTCATGATTAGATACAGGTTAAGAAATTTAGGTGGAAGTACTACCTAGGTGATTAGTTTATCATATTGCAAAGCACATGGTATGAACTTGTATTATAGGTGTTAAGTTTAGTCACTTAAGTGAAAATGGTCTTCACTAGATTTATCTATTCAAAAAAGGTACTTTTTCTCCTTGTATTTGATAAATAATATGTGAAATAATGCACTGAATTTGTAATAACATTCCATTTTTTCAAAGATATAATACCCAGTGTTGTTATCATCTATTGATGACTTTTTCCTGAATCAGTTATCGCTATAGTGGTTGTGAAAATGGTGATGTGCTACCTCTATAATTTTTTCTATATTTAAGAGATTATTCAGCCTTATTTTTTTGTAAATTAAAATATTTGTCTTCATACGCCCCTTATTATTTACTTTAAAAATAATTATCAGTATAAATTTAATGGATTGATTTTAAATCCAATATTATAATCTATTTATATTATTATTTATTTGGATGTTAAGTACATCCTAAATTTGGTCGATGAGAGTACTTTTAACATCTTCCTTCTATCAATTCATTCCTATCATTATTTCAATACTTTCTTAGATAATTATAAAGTTACATTCATATATGTTTAGAATTATGTATATATGTGTATGTACATACATGTTTATGCATATATAAAACTTATTCTGTCTCTAACTTAAATAAAAAACTGGAAGGTTTTCTTTCCCCTTCTATTTCTTATTGTATCCCCCTTTCCACAGTGAGGAAGCTTACTTCCCAACAATAACAATATATTAAGTCATTTCCTCAATTATACAAATGACACAGTTTCTGACTTACTGCACTAATGCCACGAACAACAACACACTTAAATAATATTCAAGATTTCTTTTGGTTCTTAAAATATACCCTATCTATTGATAGGAATAGTGACTAAATAATTCACTCAGTCTTTTAAAACTTAGCCTATTGATAGATATTTTTCTATTAAAATAAACCATGCCATAGCATAGTTGATCGGAAATGTTAAACATAATGATATATTAATGAAGAGACAGCCAACTGAAATTTAAACTAATATTATAGTGCTCCCTTTTTTACTTTTATTTTGTGAAAATCACATTGGAAAATGACTTATTTGAAAGAATTGCTTTGAAGTTAAACTCTGAAGTCAATTTGGGGTACAAAAGGCAAAAAATTATAATTTCCTCGTCCGAGTTTATTAAAATGTCACCCCATTGTTTGGTCTTGCATGGAGAGAGAAAAGGATTACTGGTGCTCATTAAAAATAATAATGTTCACTTGTGAATGGTTTTCAGAGATGAATATTTTGGGGGGAGAAAAAAAGCCATCTGTGTTCTCAAAGGTGTGGATGAAAAAGGGATGAACCCATTTAACAGGCTTTATGTCACATTCTGTGTCTTTATTATTTCAAAATGACACCTTTACAGTTTAGAGGGACCAGTAGGCAATTTTATAACTAAAATTGAATAAAATTCCACGCTGTGTCAAAGACATTGTTTGAATTCACTTAAAAGTGTTTTATGTCACTGCTCACCAACTCCCCTCTTTAGTCAGGATCTGCCTGTGGCAAACTGTTTCTCTCTGGGACTGAAAAGATTACTCCCACTGATACTCTTCTGACAGTGTGAATATTGACTTGCACTTATAAAGGTCAGGCAGTTCCACTAGTTAATAGGAGTGAGAAGAGCAGTTCCAACAAGTCTCTTTGAAAGGAAGTTAACCTTCAAATTGCAAAGCATGCTCTGCTCTGTGGAGCCAATTTTGGGAACTAACAAAATAGTTGCTTCTCTGCTTTCCCAAAATACCAACAGGAGCCTGAAAGTTAACATTACAAAAGGGAAACAAGCATTCAATGTAGCAGACAAGCATCCACGGGAACACCATCCAGAATATGCCTTGTTATTTTTATTTTTTAAAAAGTTGAATACTGTGGAGTAATTCTCTGGGCCTTTAACTTTCCTCGACGTATAATAGCTTTTTTGACTTTTAAGAGCCATGTGCTGTAAGATGATAAGACACCACATATATTTTTCTCAGCATCATCCTGACACAAGATCAAGAAAAAGGTTTAATCCCAGTGGAGCATGCCATCTCCTTACCTATCCTTTGAAAAGTCCTTTGCCTTCTGTTATTGTCTCATGACTGAGAGTTCAGGAAAGGCTGACATAATTTAAGGTCTCTGGGAATGTGGCCTATCTGTTAATAACAGTGTCCTGAGGTACAATGCAAGAAGGATGGGAGAGAGAAAACAGGACTGAAAATAAGAACGAAATTTCGCTTTTCATCTTGATGGAATGTAAAACCAATATTTTTAATTTTTAATAAAACACATTTATATTGTGGCACCAGCAGCAGGAAGAATGTACTGCATATAAATGAAGATGATTCCCTACTTTGTCTTGAGCAGCAGAAGACAGGAGACATGATGATGAAGAGGGCCTTTTACAAGTAATAAGTAGGAAGAAGACTAAGTCCTGGGTGTCTTGGAAAGCAAAGCTTTCATGATTCCAGAGCATATTTTAGAAATGGCATTATGGCTTTCACTGCTTTAAGTTTGGCATCAGCGAGATTTTAGACTGTGCTAAAATCATCCTTAATGTCCTTTCTGCCTCATCAGTGGGGGACCATTCAAGTAACAAAGTGCCAATCAGGGGCTCTTGTTCCTCTTTAGCTTGGAGATATTACTGTGGAGGTTTTTGTGAGAGCTTGATCTCTCCGCTTGAGATGCCCTTTATTATAACTATAGTTAAAGGTCTGCTGACTTAGCCATTATAAACCCCTAATGTTCTCTGCTACAAAAATTTGCTCTAAAATAAAGCTTAGCATACTAAGTTGGAGCCCAGGGGAGCCCTGATTTTGATAAATTTGAAGGGAATAAAATAGTTATTTGAGTTAAAAAGAGAGTAACAAAAATATAAATATCAGAACTATGTGAGTTATGTGTGTCACTGCTTTGGTATCTTCAAAATTAACGTTGTTAATTAAAATGAAGTTGGAAAGTAATTAGCTCATAATGTGTGCTAATCATTTTTGTAAGTCTGAAATATAAAAATGTAATTAAGAAAAAGAAAAATGGGTTATAGACAGGATCATTTTCTTGATTGAGAAAATTATGAATTTTTATCTTAAATATTTTCTGAAAATACAGAACCTGTATTGCTTGTAAGGGATCTGCAGTCTTTTAGTCAATGAATCAGATACTCCTAATGCTTAAGCCTCTTCCTTGTAAGATTCTTAGCTATCTTTAACAGCTTGATTGAGTTGAGCCCAAAATAGGAATTTGTAAAAAATATAATAGCAACCCAGAATCAGAATGTTACAAAGTAGCAGAAAGTAAATCTCAACATTTTTATCTTTTTATTTTGAAGACTCTTTATTATTAAAAATGTATACTTATCTTATTTAAGAAAATGCCTAATATTTTTTAGTAACAGATTCCTTTCAGAATTTTTAAAAAATCAAAATGTTGATAATAAACTTATAGCACATCAACCTTTCTGCTGATAATAATTATAAACAGAACAAAATTAAACAAAACAAAGCAAAACAAAACAAAAATAATTTACCTGAAAGTTCTAAAGCGTGAACAACAGTAGGCAGATTCTAGAGATGCACTGATACTTAGAAGAGAACTTCACAAGATGAGTCTGCAATTTACACAGGAATTTACAAAGGAATAAACAATGTGATATCTTAGATTGTTGAAAGATGTCTCCCTGTAGATAGTGCAGTCAGGAAAGGCCATTCTGAGGATTCATATTGGAGCTAAGAAATAATGAATATGAATTAGCCAAAATTTCTGGGGAAGAACACTGGAGTCAAGGATAAGCATAATCATTCAGATACTAGGGTGAGGCCTGACATGTTCCAGAAGCAGAATAGAGACCCATGAAGCTGAAGACTAGTGATTAAGAGGCAGAATGCTGAGAATAAGTTAGAGAGGAAGACAGGAGCCAGATCATACATCAAAAAGAAATCTACCTAAGACCTACTTGATGCCAGAGATTATAAATGGAAATACAAATGAGGTATGACTCTTGCTCTAAGAGATCTCCCAATCCAGTGGTGAATGAGGTTGTGGGATTTGCTGTCAAAGCAGCTTGTTGCAGGGGGACCCCAGTTGTGTCTTTATTCAATCATTTCCCAGATTGAAACCAGGCAGAGAAAGTCCTCAAAAAATATTTGGTGGGTGGGTGGGTAGATGGATGGATGGATGGATGGATGGACAGATAAAATACTGAGAAATCCAGCTGGCTGCTCAAATAACACCTAACAAGTGATATTTTCTTGTCACTGTTACCACATACAGACTTTAAAATCAAGGTATAATTTATGGTTAAACACTCAGAAAAGTTTTATAAATCTGTATGTGTCTTTCCAGTTGACTTCTCAGTAGTTTATGATTCGGGGCAGATTGTATAACCTCTTGTTTCCACATCTATGAAAATATCCATAATCATCATACCTATTTCTTAATGATATGTGTGTATAGTGTTTTCAACTTTCTTGAGCAAAATTGAGTAGTTCCAGAAGCAATAATCTGGAGTATGAGTGGCATAAGACTTCCAGGAAGTTAAAATATAATGGTTGTAGAGAAGAATAAGGGGAAGGGCGTTTCTTGGTTGCTAGAAAGAGTCTCTTCTGGAATTCTAGTTCATAAGTCTTTTCCCTTACTTTGTTGTATCATCCTCTCTCTCTTTTCACTGACTTTATATAAATATAAACAAGCTCAAGTTTCTTGTATCCTAAAAAAGTATTCTTCCTTTATCCCTGCATTTTCAAACTAGATACTGTACTATTTTCATGTTTTCTTTGCTAGTCAAATCTCTAGAAATAATAGAAATAATAAACTATACTCATTATGTCCACTTCTTCCATTCATTCTCTGATCACTAAAATATGGTTTCTGTCCCCATTATTTTTCTGGAACTGTGTTCTCTGAGAATTGCATTGACACAATTATTACTAAACCAACTATATGTTTTTATCCCAAATATACTTGCCTTTGGGGAGCTTTTGCTTCTGTTAACCATTCTTTCTTAAAATTAGTTTATCATTTTCTATCAGTTTGCTCGTGATTCTCTTCCTAATCCTTCTGTAAGAATTCCTTGAATAATATTACCATTGATATGTCCAGGCACCTAATCAAACCATCTATTTCTTTTCATGATGTAATTTTCTTGAGCAGTGTTTTTAAATTCCACAATGTTAATGACCACATATCTTCAGATAATTTATTCATGTATATCTAGCATCTATGACAGTTCTTGACATTGGGGAACTATTTAATTAATATGTTTTGAATAAATAGATGGGTAGATGGATGTATCTATATGAGAAGTCACAATCTAGAAACCTTCGAGTTGAACGTGAACCACAGGCACTGGGGAGAGAGTTACATTAAAAATATGCTGCATACCAATATTCAGAATTTTTAAAACCCAGATTATATAATCTCTTGAAAAAAGAAAAAAGGGAAGCTCTAGCAGTACTTAACCCACATTCTAACATGACAACAACCAGATGGATCTGATTCATATCTGTGCCCTTTAGGTGAGTAGGTGAGCATGTGTTGTCTAGGGCAGCACAGTCAGACCAAGTCCATCTCCCTCATTTGTTACCTGCCAGGTCCCAGTGAGCATTCAATTAAATACTCCAAACAAAACATCCTGTAGATACATAAATTCAGTATCATCCAGACTGTATTAGTTATTTCTCCTCTACTTTTCTCAACAATGTCTTCGATATCTGAGTACTAAATTTCAATGAAGAAAAATATTGTCCATGTTACTTAAATCTTATCAACCCTATAACATCGATATACATAATAAATTTTTCTCTTTCTCTCTTTACTTTAGGCATATATCACCTTTCCTCTACAAATGTTATGACAGACTCCTACTGCTCTTCTGTCTTGTTCTTGTCTCCTCTCTATCTATCTGACTTAGAAGGACATGTATCTATTTCTCCCTGTATCTAATAAATTGTTATTAATGTAATATTCTATTGGAAAAATGATGACATAATTATAGCCAAAATAAGCACTATTATGTTCTCATTTTATCTGTCCAATATTATGAGCTAGATAAGATTATTATCAATATATAGAGATGAAGAAGCAGAGGTATAGACAGATTTATTAATTGGACGAAGGTAGGGTTGGGGTTTGAATCCAGCTTAGAAAAGAGTTTTGTAGTTTTTGTAACCTGTGCTATTTATATAGTGATTGACACCCAAAAGGTCAAAGAAATTTTGTTGAATAACTGAATTAATGACAGGACTTGATTGAACTGGTAAGATCATGCAACAATCAATTTCCATTTTGTTGTCTAAGACTCTTCAGTGAATGCCACTTAAAAGTGAGATTTTTTTTTTTCATTTTGTTTTAAGGCTATCCTCAAAAATAGTTGAAGCCTATAGGTCTTAGATATTAAACATGTTATAACACAATTATAATGAAGGTATTTGCATTTAGGCCTCAGTGCTATATGTCATTGGATTTTAACTTGATATTTAATGTGTTGAGTGACTCCTATTTGGGCAGTTCAGGCTCTGAGATCTAGTTGGTAGCTTAGCCATAGTTTATGAATCCCTTTTTTTTCCTTTTAGTGTAATAACCAAGTCATATAGAGTAAAAATAATCTGTTTCTGGCACCTCATCAATAACTAGAAAATTTACTTTGAGTAATTTACTCACTGACTATGAGATCTAGATGCAATAGGAAAATGCATGTAGCCAGGAAGGGGCAGATGAGTTAGGGAGAGAGTGAAATTTTGATGAGGACAAAAGCAGGATAAAGACGTTATGAATTCCAAAGTTTGTGGGTTGAACAGAAATGTTGATATACTGCCAGTTTATATGATGCCAGTTTGAATCTTTTGCTAAGTGACTAAATTGAAGAAGAATGTGGTCATAGAGTTAAATAGTTTGAAAAAATGTAAGGTGAAGTTAATAGCTATAGATATAAATGTTGACAATATAGCACTTGTTGCCTTCTACGACATACTTGACATTAAACATACCATTTCCCTAACACATCTGCTGTCTAATATGTAAATTTTTAAGTAAGCTGATCCTTTTTTGTTGTTATTAACAAAATTATAGCTACCCAAGAAGAGGTACTAACTACTATATCTCTTGTATCTACCATGGTGTTTAGCCCAGTATACTCACTGGATCTTGGAAAATCAAGATGAACTAAGAAGGAAGCATTTTCAGCCCAGTGAGATTTAGTATATTCAGATTCTCAACCTGATAATCTATAATGTTGAATTTGTCTCTGAGATTTTACTTTCCTTTTGATCTTGTAACTTTGAAGAAGAAATTTAATGATTCCAAAAATAACTCTAGTTGTATAATTGTATTTAAAATAAATTTGATTTGAAAAAAGCACTAGTTAAGCCCTATTTTTTATTTCCTGGAGAAATATGTATTTAGACTGTCAGAGCAAACTAATAATTTTCCTTCAAATTTTATTAATTTCTCACAGAAGAAAAAGAGAAGTAATCTTTGTTTATAGAATATCTTTTGTGTTGGTGGAACGATTCATATCAAAATGCAGTTTCTGTCAGATGTGTCATATAATGGAGGACTTCATAGTTCTTTTTGTTAAATTATAACATTATAATATGTGGTGATGTTTTAAGTTTCCTTAATGGCAATATAATTTCATAAAACATTATTGCTATTAAGAGAATAAATTCATGCATTAAGGAAGTTCATGACACATTTTGAATATATAGATGTTATGACTCACATATACTCTAACTTAACCTCCAGTTTAGAGTTGCACAATTAAATTCCAAAAATAGTTTATTCACCTTTTATAAAATGCTGATTCCACAGGTAAAAGTTAGAAAGGTAGAATTTAGTAAGGAAGATAGTTCATTTAGATGATAACAGAATTGATTTTTTAAAGGGATTTTTGGATCTTTTTACAAATGAGGAAACTGAGACTCACACGATGTGCCTGAACTCTTAACATTAACTGGTGCTAGAAAATGGTTTAAGAACTAACCTGGAATTATCTGCTACCATTCATCACTGCTAAATACTGCTGACTAGCCATCTTATAAAAAAACAATCATTAAAGTAGGAAAAAAATTTTGAGCCAATTGTTTTTAGGCATTGGACTGTGAGCAGCAGTACACTGTAGTCCCTGAGAGAAGGAGACTCAGAGGTGGATATTACAACAGTTCAGGCTTTATTTCTGGAAGAAGAGGGAGGTACAGTACTGGGGTCCCAGAAATCCATGTAAGGTGGTCTCCTGGGAATGCTTGGTTATGGACTGGGCTATGAACACACAGGGTGAGCCTATAAAAAGATTACCAGAAAGTAGATGTTATAGAATTGAGAATGGAACAGAGATACTGAAGGTCAAACATTGTTGGACAATACTGGAATTCTGTCTCAGGTAGAATATAGAGACTTCAGTGATACTTTGTTGTTGTTGCTTTTGGACATGATCATAAGCTTATTTATTTTGCAACTTTTTATTTTTATATATTATAAATTCATTTGCAGTTGTAAAACACAATACAAAGATATTCTAACAACTCTTCACCAGTTTCCCTATTGGTTATAACTATAAAACAATATCATAACCAGAGAATTGACATGGATACAACCCACACACCTTACTCATATTTCACTAGTTTGTATGAACTCAGTTGTGTATTTTGTGTGCATGTGTGTTTTAGTTCTATGCAATTTTATCACATATACTGGTTTGTTTAGCTATTCACCTATTGAAGACTGGATCCTACTGGGCATAGAGACAGTGGGGGTAGGACACCAGAGTGCCGACCAGCTCTGCTTCTGGTTGCCTTATTTAGTCCTTTTGCTGCTCGGTGAAGGTGAAAGCTCAGATAACTGTTGGACCCCAGACACTACCTGGATGGGTAAACTGGGACACAACCTATTCCCTTGGAGTGGAGGATAGAAGATTAGCTCCCTATTCAGCCCTGCAAACACTACATAGATAGAGAAATAGGAGCACTGACTGCTTTTATGGGTGGGAGAGGTGGAAGACAAGCCATCTGCTTGCCCACCAAAAAACAAGCATTAAAGCAGGAAAAAAATTTTGTGGAGGGAAAATTCTGACCTTTTGCGTGTTGTAACTGGAGGTCTATGTTGTTAAAAAGAATTGCTGGACTTCTGATTGACCAAAAAAGAGTAACTCCATTTCTACTTAGGATATCCTTCTGAAAACTAAAAAACTCTGGTATAACAGAGCAATAAAACATAGTGACGCTTTGAAAAGTGAAAGTAGTAGACTGGCTTCCCAGGACCTCTGGATTTTAGGAACAACATGGTGGTGCATTCTCTGGGTTTCCTTGTTGCCTTCCATACATCCTGACCTGGGGGAAGAGAAGCCTCTATCCAGGAACTGCCAATAGGAACAAAGAGAATACTCCGAGGAAAGTCTCTTTCCCTTAGCCAAAGGAGAGGGAAAAGGGTAGCCTAATGACAGAAAACCTTTTGACAATACCCACCCTACTCCAGACAAAAATCAGTGGGTGCATGGAAAGATTGAACAGCATTAACAACTAATTGAAATTGACATTTACAGAACACTACACCTCCAGGGAAAACACACACACGCACACACACACACACACACACACACACACACACACGCAATCTTAAACGAAAATGGCTTATTGTGGGTTGGTCTATCTCCTTAGCTTAAGGAAGACTAAGCTATTTTTTTTTTATCTTACATTTAGAAAGTTGCCAATTTTGTAAGGTAAGTAGATTTCCATAACAAAGAAAATGAATTCCACCTCAAATGTGCAGCATTAGCTTCTAATTTGGTCTGCTCTATGACCCGACTTCCTGTGCCAAAGTTGATCTAGGAAGAAAACAGCCAAGTCACTCTCTCGTTCTCATAAATCTGGATGCTTGTTTTCCTTACTATGCACAAGAAATACGCAGACTTCAAAGATATAGAAAATGAGGCAAAAATGAGTGAGTAGATTGAAAGGATTGCTTTTAAGTACTTTCCACAGAGATGTCACTTCATTTACAAACCATTAGAAACACTAAGAAAAAATATTTGCTTATTTTTTCATAACTTTGATGTTGTCTTCTATTTTCAATATTCAGTTTTTCGCCTCCCAACAATGACATCAACTAATTCTTTGTAATTTATAATATCCAACTTTGTATATAAAAATAACTTGTGGGAATATCTATCTTAATCACTGATTTTTTTTCTTTATCTGTTGCCTCATTCATACAATAATCCCTAAAGTAAATGAAAAGAAAATTTAGTTGCTATTCATTATTTTTATGTTTTGAAATATTTCTGGAAATCCAGCTTTAGTTTATATACTTTATATGTTTATATGTTTTAATCTATTACAACTTTTTTCCTTCTTTCCACTCTGGAACGGCTTTTACTAAATTTATGATGACTCCCAAATTTCCCAATCTAATGCTCTATAATCAATCATTAATCTATTTGATTCTTGTTAACACAATTTTCCCTGTTTACCATTGTAACATTGAAATTCTCCCTTCATGTGAATCCTGGACATCAGGTTTGCCTAGCTTATTTCCTATTTATCTGAAAATACTATTTCTGTTTCTTTTATTGGCTTCACTTTTAGCTTCATTATCACTTTCTAGTATTGAGATTTTGTCTTTGGCCCTATTACATTTCTCTATACACACTCCCTGGGTTAATTTCATAAAGATTGCTGCAACCAGAATATGACTGATGACTCTCAGATCTTTATCTCCTCTTTGGTTCTCTTTCTTGAGTTCCCCAATCCAGTCACTATCTGGACATCTCCAATTCAACAAACTACTGGCAACCAAAACTTAACATATCTTCCAGTATCTTCATACTCGATTCAATTTGTTTCTCCTGTATTCAGTATCTCAGTTATGGGTGTTCAGATGTCCAGCTAGACATGATGGTAACATCTTTGATGTTTCTATGCTCTTCACAGATGAATTAACACCAGCAAATAAGTCTAATACATTCAGCCATTAAAACATCTCTTACTTCTGCTAAACCCCTCTATCCCCACTGCTACTGCTTTTGCCTGAAATAAAACAGCAACTTCCTTTTTGGACTCCCTGTTGTCAATATTCCTCTTTCTGGTTTCTTCTACCTGTTGATAGGACAATCTTTGTTAAAAACTTAATCTAACTCTCCTGCTTAAAGGCATTGCAAGCCATAAATTTTAAATTTATCAATTCTCATAAAAGATCTTTTAGTACTTGCATTTAAACTCCTTTTTCAATATCTCTGTCTCTTACTTATATCTGACATTTCGAACAACCTTTTGTTTCGGATACCTTGAATAAACTAGTGTTTTTATACTTTTGTGTCTTTGTATATATCGCTGCCTCATGTTCAAATTTCTCCTTTTTATTATTCTACCTGGAATCATCTATTTACTCAATACTTAATTAAAATATTTTTCTTTCCAAGACAACATTCCTATGACCTCCAAGATTCTAGTACACACTACCTATCTATCTGTCCACACAAACACATATATAGACTCATGCTCACACAGAAAGAGAGAGATTAGGAGCCTTATTTTTCCTGATTCTTACAAAAAAAAATTACTAGAAAAAATCTCCCCCCTAAAATGGTATTGAATGAGAAATTTTCACGCCACTGTTTATCAGGTCTTTTGACCTTTAAAATACAAATGCAATATTTAATTATTGTTATTATGTTACTTCTATGATAAGTAGGTAGGTAGGTAGACAGATGATTGATAGATGATAATAGATAGATAGATAGATAGATAGATAGATAGATAGATAGATAGATAGATAGATAGATAGATGATAGATGGATGATACATAGATAGATAGGCACAGTGATACAATCTTCGGTGGCTCACTTCACTTTTCTGGACCTTATTTTTCTCTTCCGTAAAATGAAATGTTTATATTAGATCTCTAAGTTTGCTTCCATACATAAAACTTAAACTTAAATAGCTATAAACATATCCTCATGTTTTTCTCAGAAGAAACCATTTACATTAATTCTATTACTTAGATTATGGTCATTTTCATGTACATTTGTTTGATAGTCAACTATATACACCATACATTCTCAATATATTTTAATATTTAACTAATATGAGTTTTAAAGCTCAGCTTATAACTAGAGAGAAAATAAAGACATGGAAATTTCAACAGATTATATTTCCATCTGCAGTGAGATGAATTGAAATCATCCCTCTGTATACACAGTTGTTCTAGTTTAAAAAGCATGTCTCTGCCTATGGAAATATGCTGACAAAAGGTTAAGTTAGATATTCTATTCTGTGCCACTACTGCATTTTAGCCTCTTTAGACCTTTAGTAACTTCTTAAATTACTAGGTCACTGAAGACATTGCTTGCTATCCTGAGTTGTGAAAAAAACATGTATTAGGAGGCAAAATGGCTTAGTGTCAAGACAAGCAAATTGGAAGTCCAAAGGTTTGAACTCTATTTTGTCACTGTCATATGCATATTCTTGAGTGAGTTCCTTACCAGTAGGTGCCTCTGTTTCCTCATGTGGGCAATGGAGTGCAAATAATATGTATTTTTTTTTCTCTAAAGGATATTGCTACAATAAGTAAGATAATAGATATAAAAGCAAAGTGACCTATTCAGGAAAAAGCCACTTTATCATTTGGTAAAATATTATTTCGTTTTAGGGGGTACAAATACATTTATTGCTTTTTATCATCTTTATTTCTTCATACCTATCCAGTTGTAAGCTAAAAGACAGAAATATAGATGCTAGTATCCTTGTTTGTCCTCTGCTTTCAAGGAGACAAACTGTTCTCTCCAATTGCTGTAATATATCGTTGCTAAGGAAGGAGGGAGAGGGAGCACAAATGGATGGAGGTTTAGCAGAGTTATTTTTCTAATTGTTAGAGAAAGTAATAGATTACTAGTTCTGTTATACTGTGACTCATACTCAAGAGAATAAGAGATAGGGGACAGTAGAATAATCCTGTTTTGACATTGTTGTTTGGATAAAACACCATGTACAGATCAAGAAACAAAACCTAAGACAAAGAGGTGAAGTAAGTGAATAATCTTGTGGGAATTCTCATAATTACTAAATATACAAAGTTCTTTAGCTCATGCCAACTATTAAAACTGACCTCAATGCAGAAGGAAAAAAAAAAAGACTAAAGTAGCCATCCAGGACCAAACTGAAAAAGATGTAGAGCAATTTCATATGAACGAATAAATTTCAGGATAAGCAAATTTGCTTCTTTCTGGCATGCATTTAAATATGGACCTTGTGGCAGCTCTTGCTAAACATGCTTTGCCCTAACTAGACATCTTGTTAGTACAACAGTATTCGTCAAGATAAAATCAAACTCATCTACCTCCTGAAGCACGTCACAGTTTTGTTGATTAACAGCAGAAACATTTAAATACATGAATCCTGTTCATTGATTCGGTGGTGAACATTGTATGGCATAAAATAAAGATCAAAGTCCATGAGGCAACAGAGAGTCAGGAGACGAGCCTTTCCTCTTTATACTTATTTTAAAATATTTCTTTTAACCCTTTAGCCATATCTATTTAGTATTGCTAGCTTTTCAAAATATCAGACAGCATTCCTGCTAAAGTGACAAATTTAAAGTGCCATCTCCTAAATGCAATATTTTCTTTTATTAAAAAATATTTTTATTAAAATATAGCTAACACAAAATTATAGTAGTTTCAGGAGTACACCATAGTTATTCAACATTTATATACCTAAAGTAGTGATTACCATGATAATTCCAGCAGCTATTTGACACTGTACAATGCTATCATAGTATTATCGACACTATATTCCCCATGCTGTGCATCACATCCCCATGACTTATTTGTTTTATAACTGGAACTATGAGCCTCTTATTCCCTTTCACATTTTTACCCCCATTAAAAAAAATTCAATTACAGTTGGCATTTAATATTATTTTATATTAGTTTTAGGTATACAGCACAGTGGTTAGACATTTACATAATTTATGAAGTGATTCCCCCGATAGCCTAGTACCCACCTGGCACTATACATAGTTATTACCATATTATTGACTATATTCCATATGCTTTACTTTATAATTATTAACTATTTTGTAACTACCAATAACTATTTTGTAACTACCAATTTATACCTATTAATGCTTTCACCTTTTTCATTCTTCCCCACAACACTCCATCTGGCAATCGTCATCATATTTCCTGCATCTATAAGTCTGTTTCTGTTTCGTTTGTTCCTTTATTTTTTTCCTTTAGATTACACATATAAGTGTGATCATATGGTATTTGTCTCTCTGTCTGATTTATTTCACTTAGCATAATAACTTTCAGGTCCACCCTTGTTGTCACAAATGGTAAGATTTCATTCTTTTTTATGGACAAATAATATTCCATTGTATATATATACCAGCTGTTCTTTATCTAATCATCTATCATTGGGTACTTAAATTGCTTCCATATCTTGGCTATTGTAAACAATGCTGCAATGAACATAAGGGTGCATATATCTTTTTGAATTAGTGTTTTAGATTTCTTTAGATAATGTCCAGAAGTGGAATTACTTGGTTAAAAGGTAGCTCTATTTTTAATTGTTTG
This sequence comes from Pteropus medius, assembly GCF_902729225.1. Taxonomy (NCBI): domain Eukaryota; kingdom Metazoa; phylum Chordata; class Mammalia; order Chiroptera; family Pteropodidae; genus Pteropus; species Pteropus medius. The sequence goes on along the minus strand of NW_024344371.1, from coordinate 4,970,407 downwards.
AGGAACCTCCATACTGTTTCCCATAGTGGCTGTACCAATTTGCAATCCCATCAACAGCGCACGAGGATTCCCTTTTCTCCACATCCTCACCAACACTGATTGTTGATTTATTGATGGTGGCCATTCTGACAGATGTGAGATGATATCTCATTGTGGTTTTAATTTGCCTTTCTCTGATGATTAGTAACACTGAGCATCTTTTCATATGTCTATTGGCCATCTGTATATCCTCTTTGGAGAAAAGGCTATTCAGGGTCTCTGCCAATTTAATTGGAGTGTTTGTATTTTTGGTGTTAAGTTACATGAGTTCTTTGTAAATTTTGGATATTAACCCCTTGTCAGATGTGAATATCTTCAATGTCAATGGTGAATATCTTCTCCCACTCAGTAGATTGTTTTTCATTTTGTTCATGGTTTCCATTGCTGTGTGAAACCTTTTTTAGTTTGATGTTGTACCATTTGTTTATTTTTTCTTTTGTTTCCCTTGCCCAAGGTGACATATCAGAAAAAATATTACTAAGAGCAGTGTCAGAGAGTTCACTGCCTACATTTTTATCTAGGATTTTTATGATTTCGGGGCTTATATTTAAGTTTTCAATCCATTTGACTTTATTCTTGTATATGGTGTAAGAAGGTGATCCACTTTCATTTTTTTTTGCATGTATCTGTCCAGTTTTCCCAACACTATTTATTGAATAGATTGTCTTTACTCCATTGCGTATTCTTGCCTCTTTTGTCACAGATTAATTGATAATATAGGTGTGGGTTTATTTTTGGGTTCTCTATTCTGTTCAATTTATCTATGTGTCTGTTTTTTTTTTTTATGCCAGCACCATGCTGTTTTGATAACTATAGCCTTGTAAAATAGTTTGATATCAGCTATTATGATACTTGCAACTTTATTCTTCTTCCTCAAAATTGCTGCAGTTATTCGGGGTCTTTTATTGTTCAGTATAAATTTTAGAATTATTTGTTTGAGTCCTGTGAAAAATGCCATTGGTATTTTGATAGAGATTGCACTGAATCTATAAATTGTTTTGGGTAGTATGGCCATTTTAACAATGATAATTATTTCTATCAAGAGCATAGTATATGCTTCCGCAATTTTTTTCTTAATTTTTTTTTTTTATTATTGGGAGCTTTTTTTTATGGTGACATTGGTTAACAAAATCCAGTAAGTTTCAGCTGTACACTTTAACAGTAAGGCATATATATTCACACTGTGTGTTCACCTCCCATAGTTATATTTCTTTCTGTCACCACATATTTATTTATTTTTTCTTAATTTTTATGTGAAGAGCTGTACATTAGTATTGATGTTTTCTGGAAACTGATCATGAAAATATTTTAGTCAATAAATTTTGGAAACTCCTAAAGCTTCTAAATTGGGATAAAGAGTCACATACCCATTGTCTAATAGAGTATTCTTTACTTTCCAGTACCAGATACATAAACCATAAACATGTGAAAATATTAATTATTATAAAAATAGAACATTAAGTTTACAGATAAACATGTGAGAATATTAATTACTGTGAAAATAGAACATTATAGTTTACAGGATTATAATCACAGAAAATACTTTTCAGGGTGAATAATTCAAATCTCCTATTTTCATCTAATATCTATTTTTTTTAATAAAGTAATGCACAAATAGCAAAAGAAATATCTCTAAAAATATTACTGTGCTAGGAAATATTCCCTTAAAAATGTTGAGTAATAAAGGAAAGCTTGAACAAAATGTATAGTTATTCCAAGAATAATTGGAATATGATATGGATAAAAATAAAACACAGGCTTCTTACTTTTTTAAATCCTTACCTTTCTACTTTTCTTTTATAAATATATTCCAATTACATCTAGAAAACATCAAATGAAAGCATTATCATCACAGAAATATCTGAAAGTTTCAAACCATCTTAAGGTAGATCTTATATAATAGATCAGATTTGTCCTTTAAATTTTTAATTTGCATCATCCATTGTTTATCCATATGTGGAAGTCAGGCAGAAGCACGATTCTGAGATCCTATCATTATTGCTCTGCACCTTCAAAGCAGCTTCGGCATATAAGGAAATATATAAACCTCATTGTTGTTGGTACTTATTGAACAAACAACTGAACACAATTTTGGATCTGGCACTGTGGGATTTACAGGATGCAGAAAAAAACATAATTACTACCCCACGGGAGTGGAGAGAATATTATGAAAGAATAATATACTTTAAAGACTGCCAGTGGATACTTTCCTGTTGATGCTTCTTGACTAAGCACTGCTCTTTAATACATGCTTGAATTACAAAGTAATTTCCCCTTGCTCCATCTTTGGGATAATTTGGAGATCAAGGAGATAATGGTCATAAACAAATATGAGGATGTAATGAAATTCAAAAATTTAAAGCAATTTTAGAAATGTTCTAAATGTTTTATGGACAAAAGAGGAAATCTGCCAAACTATCTTTTCCTCAGCCAACTGTTAAGATACATTTCTGAGAAGCATCTCTGTGACCTATAACTATGGCCCCAAAGTGAAGAACATCTACTGAAGATCCTCGAAGATCCTTGGAAGCTAATGCCATTAGGACTATCCTTACCTGATCTTATTTAATCTTGAAAGTAACCCTGGGCACAGATATGAGTTAGAGAACTTTCCTTATACACTTAAGCACATATGCTGTTATGTTCATTTTGGAGTTGTTTGTGTGTGTGTGTGTGTGTGTTTTCTAATTATGTCTGCTTCTAATCTCTGGTGTGCTATTTCATTTCTTATTATGATCATGTTTTTTGCACTATCCTTTGGTCCGTTTCTTTGCAGAGCACTCCTTCTGATTACTGTATTATCATCAGACATACATTCTTTCCAATTATTTCACATAAAAATAATAATATTCTTTATGATAATTTTTATTTAAATATATTGTGTTATTTAGGATGTTCTCTTGTTCAAAAGATAGGAATCCAAATGACTTTTCATATTTTAAATAAAAACTATATACATATGATAATGGTTTTGCTAGATACCTTTTAACACCCCTTTCTATCTCTTAATGCTTTAAGTCCATAAAAGTCTGCTTGTGGTATTTAGATGTTTTCCTATGTAGTCTTATGGTGCCTATATAAATGATACCCAGGTTCAGACTGTATAAGGAAAAATACAATCATCAGGATATTTTACAGGGCATTCTCTTTCTATACTTAAACAAGAATTGTGCTAATGGAGGATTTACTAGCTCAGGACATAGAAGAGGTCAGCTGTTCTGTTGTGGGGCCCATTCATGTATTATTACACACGAAAAAGGCCCCAGAGAGGCAGGGTGAGAGAGAAGGGTGTGGGGTGTCGAATGTATAAGCTACTAATTTCATTTCCAAGAATAGGCTAATAGTTTCCCTTTATCTCCTGTATAATCTTACAAATCAAAATATTTACAAAGAACAATGTTTATGACAGCTGTAAATCATAGCACTAGGTTCCAGATTTTGTTGCAGTCTTCCACAGCATAAAATGGAAATTCTGTCAGTATTCTGGTGAGTTACATTCCATAAATCTGTGAACGGATCTTTTAAAATAAAGGCAAAACTAGAAATACCTTCTTCTCAAAATTCCAAATATATATATTCCATATATATATATGGAATTCATATATAATCTAAATACTGTGTATACACACACACACACACACACACACACACACACACATAAATAAGTATTTGTATATATAAAACATATATTTACTTTTTTATATATTTTATGTTTGGAGATATGCATATATATATCTCCAAATACAAAAAAAAGGTGAGCCATGCTGAAATGGATCTTAGCTCTTTTATTCAATTATTTAATCTACTCAGAATCTAAAAAGTTCTAAGTGTGGCTTGCCTGTATAACCTTGATGATGTCCCTGAAGTTCCCTGAATCTGTACTTTCTTATCTTTTAAATAGGAATGCTAAAGTCTTACCAATTATCACTCATTTTTAAAATGAAGTGCTAAGGTGGCTGGCACTCCACAGGCCTGTAATAGGACACCATTTTAAACTCATCATTAACATGTGTCCATAGGGTATACAGCTCAGGAACTAGCAGTCCTTAATTGGACTTTATTAGACTTAAGGGAATCCAGGGCTCTCTCCACAGTGAGAACAGCTCAAGTGCGAACCGTGGAGTCAGAACAGTCATGAAGAATGTCAGGAGAAGGACAAAGTAACATTCTCAGGGCTCTAGGAATAGAAGTGATTATTTTTCTTGTTTTGATATCATCAACATGCTTTCACAATCCCACTGGCCAGAATCATATAATCGGCAATTACTTAGGTGACCTAAAATAACTTTCTGAACTTATAAAATAAATTTGTAGAGTTCATATACACACATAAAAACAAAACTCACAACTAATGAAGGTCCAGAAAGTAAAATGATTACGCTTTTGAGTGAGTGAGAAAATGTGTACAATATCCTGAGGCTGATACTTAAATCATAAAGTTATAAATGTTACAAATAAACTTAGTATTTGCTTAGAGATTCTGAAAGTATACAGAAATACAGAAAAATATAATTTTATTAAATATAAATTTTGTGGCATATATTGAAAAGCTGAATGTAGAAGACATTCTAATTGAGTAAGAAGCAAATAGTCAATTTGAAAGAACTCAACATTTGAGTTAGTAAATATTATCAGGACAAGGTAAGAAATTGATGGGAAATAAAATAATTCAACCAGAACAGTCATTTATGAAAAATATGTCTTTACAACTTCAATGTGTTATTTTCTATCTTCACTTCGGTTCCCTAACATGTTTATAAGAGTTTTATAAATACGAATATTTGCAAAGACAATCTAAGACAAAGAAATGTTTTAATGTTGCTAATTTACTTGCCATCTCTGAATTACAGATGTCTACCCTAAGTGTGTCTGACCTTAAACCTTTCTGTTTGGTATCTCTAACAAAGACTGGTCATGTTCACCAATATCTTGTTTCCTCTTCTTCCTGAGCACTCTACATTTCCCAGCTCCCATGCATGTAGCTATCTAACTAGAATCTTCTGATCGATTTCTTATTTTCTGATCTTCTGATTGTCCAGTGAAACAAATTAAAGTGATTTATGCCATATGGGGGCCTGGCCCTAAACTTTCCCACACAAACTCTCATGGTATTTCTTTTTACCACTCATGCAGCTGCAAGGATAGGACTTTAAGGCCTTATAATTTGGAAAAGTCACACGACAAAGAAATCTACATTCCTGTGTCACCACGGAGAGGAGAGTAAAACTGTTCTAGAGAGACACCAATCTAGGAACATTCACATTACACTTAGATCTGTAAAAATAAGCTTTTAAGACACTGAGATTTATGGAATTATTACAGTAGTTAGTCTATTCTGAATAAGGCTAATATTACTGCCCAAATAATTTCCCATCCCAGGCTCCCAAAGATTGTTAAGAATAGTGTCATCCTGCCATCTACCTAAGGTATATACTTTGGTGTCATCTTTGCATCTATAGTTTATTTATCCAGGTTTTCTGTAGTTTCTCTCCCAATATTGGTCAGATTCATATTCTTATAATTACCTAACAAAGCTTGCAAATTTAGGTTCCCATCTTCTAGAATACTGCAACAGGATCCTAAGTGATCCCTCTTGCTCCAGTCTGCCTTTTGAGAAACATATATAGTACTGGAATTAATCTTTGGGAGTAATTAACCTGGCTTGAAAGGTTCTTGGTTACCTTAGCTCTTTTACCTCATATTTCTTCAACATGGATGACCTGTTTTAGTCAACAAGTCACCATGGGGAAGTTAGGTGACCCATTTCTATGACTTCACTGGTTTAGCATGACCGTTTTCTTTCTTTCTTTTTTAATTTTTATTTTTCAATTAGAGTTGATATTCAACATTATTTTATATACGTTTCAGGTGTACAGCAAATTGATTAGACATTTATATGATTTATGAAGTGATCCCCCTAATTAGTCTAGTACCCACGTGGCGTTATGCATAGTTATTACAATATTATTGACTAAATTCCCTCTGTCGTACTTTATATCCCTGTGACTATTTTATAACTGCCATTTGGTACTTCTTAATCCTTTCACCGTTTTCACTCAGCCCCCTGCTTTCGTTTTGTTTGTTCATTTTGTTCCTTAGATTACACATATAAGTAAAATCATATGGTATTTGTCTTTTTCTGGCTAAGTTTTTTTACTTAGCATAATACTTTCTAAGTCCATCCATGTCTATGGAGATTATCAAAGTACATATTTCTAGGTCTATTTATAAGTGTGGGGGCCTTCTCAAACTTACATCTTTTTAAAGCAGCATTCTTGGGCAAATCTAATGTGCAAATAAAATTGAACATAAGGGACTTCAGAATATCCCCAAATATTCTACTAAAAAATAATTTTAACTTCTTAGTAAATAACTTCAGCTAGTAATACATAGATAAAAAAATATTCCTTGCTATTTTATAATCACTAAGCTGAATTATTATTTAAACATCTTTAATAATATGTTTCATATTATAGCAAAAATATTAGAAAAAGTAGAATCAGATAGATGTGGGTCATATTCTGCCTCTGCCACTTACTGGATTTATAACTGTGGACAAATCATTCCATATCTTTACATCTGCTTCCTTATATGTAAATTTAGGGAAAATATCTAACTCCCAGAATTTTTGCTAATATTAAATAACAAATTTTAATAAAGATCAAAATAGAGTGCCTATCCTTTTTGCAGAAAAACTCAATAAATATCAGTGCCTACTACCTGTGTCTTAATCTGTTAATGCAAATTCAAACATTTTATATTTAAAACCAAATGACTTTTAACATATAATATGATCATAATTTTCATTGAGAAAATTTTAAAGTAGTTAAAATATCATGATTTCTCTTCACATTTTTTTATGCTGTATTCCATCCACTCTGTCTTCGTCTTTTATCTCCTTTTCTCTTCCAGCAAATATTTGATAAGCGACAATTACAGACCAAACAATATGGTAGATAACAAAAGAATTTTATTATTTATCTCTTGCTGTGTTACAAATTAACACAAAATTAATGGTACACAACAACAAATGTTTATTATATCAGTGTTTCTGAGGGACAGAAATACAAGAGCAACTTACTGCGTGGTTCTGGTTTGGGGTCTCTCATGAGGTTTGAGTCAAGATATTAGCTGGAGCTTCAGTCACGTTAAGACTTACCGGGACTACATGATACACTACCAAGTCAGCTCAATCACATAGATGTTGGGTAGAGATTTCAGTTTGTCACTGGTTATTGATAGGAGATCTCAGTTCCTCAAAATGTGGACTTCATATAGTTGCTGGAATGACTATACCACATGGTAGGTAGTTTATCCAATGCATACACATACTTGAAGAAGAAAAATTATGTTGACTAAATTTTTGCCAGTTTAGACTGTCTCTTTTAGTCCCAGCTGGCATTATTTCCATCAATGTAATGATTTTAAAACTGATTGGATCTCCTGTTGACCTTAATGTTCCAAAATCACACTGACAGATCTCTTTGATTCATGCCCTTTTCTACTTTAGACTTTTGCTAATGGGCAATTTCCTTAAGCTTCTTTGTGCTTCTATTATTTGATTTAAAGGATCTGTAAGGCATATCCCTTAAATTCTTTAGAGGACTTTTTTTTTTTTTTCCTGATTGAATGATACCCTAATGCATCAACTTAGAACTTTGTGATGTCTTAATAAAGATTTTACAGTCCCAACCTTGATTTCATCTGTAGAGAACATTTCCTTAGCAGTGTCTGCTATTTGGAGTGGTTGAGAATTTTCAAAGCAATCAAATCATTGCTCTTTTGTGTTTAATTACATTACTTTAGTTCATCTTTCTCTTCTCACATTTTACTATAAGCATCAAGAAGAAATTAGGTGGCATCTTCAACACTTGGTCTGGGAGCCTCCATAGCTAGATCTCATAACTCATTATTTTCCATCTTTTTGCAGGCATCATTGTTGCTTAACATTTTACTTTTGCGTCAAAGATCCCCCTTCCTCTGGGATCCGGTAAGATATCGGTAACTTTATTTTCAGCCATCAGGCAGACAGAAATTGTCATCATTCTTCTACATACAGTGTCTTCAAAGCTTTAAAAACCTTTATTATTTTTCTTTTCAAAATCCTACCCATCTTATCTACTGCCCAGTTCTAAAGAGTTTACATCTCAGTCACAGCAGCATGATGAACCACTTCTAGGTACTAAAATTTGTATTGATTATGACCTAGCCTTGGAAGTTATACTCTGTACCTTTAACTACATTCTATTTGTTACAAGAGAGCCATAAAGTACAGCCCACGCTCAAGGGAAGGGGATCTAAACTCACTCTTTGGAGGAAAGAGTTTCAAAGTATTTGATTTGTGGGCATATTATAAAACACTGCAGGAAGAAAAAAATGAGTAAGACATGTGTTTTAAATCAAGGCTTTCATAACTAGTAAAAGTAAACAAATATATAACTAAGCATAATACAATATAAAATATTCTTGAATAGATTTATACAAAATGTTTTTTAGGTACAGAGAGAAAATAATGATAGATGTACTTATATAGTTTGAATGAATTTGTAAACTTTAAGAATGAAGAGCAATTTATAATTCAAAGAAGATTGGAAATGCTATTCTAGGCAGAGAAGACAGCATGAGAGAATTCAGAGACACAAGAAGAATATGGAAAGTTTGGGGAATTGGTACTAATAGTTAACTCAAGATATCCCATGAGAATGAAAACAGTTAAGAGTCACAGGATTTGGTGTTAGCTGATGTCACTGTTAAGAAAATTATTTACTATGATAAGGAGTTTGAACTCAAAATCCAAAAATGATTGATTTTATAAGCATGACGTTTCTTTGAAGTTTTATATTTTATTGTAAAATTCATATGGCAATTCATGCTATTCTATAATAAATCAGTATTTTTTTTTTTTAATTTAAAAAGTTTAGCCAACCATTAAGTAAAATTGCCATTCATGGAATAGATGCAATTTTTCTGTTCTGGTTTCACGTACAGTTCACATTTTATCAAGTAATCTTTTAGCAATCCAAAGTAAAGATGCAATCTATGGGACAGTCGGCAATGGTGAAATACAATGAGCTTGTTTTAAAGAAGGTATCATAGTAAGATCTATGTTTGAGAAAGTTAACTCCAAGTATAATGACGACTACGATCTACATTTTGGAGAACTGGGAAGGGCATGTTGAAGGTTATTGTAAGAGATGATTAATGTTTGAACAACAACAGTGTAACTTGAGAGAAGAAGCAGCTTTGAGAGAGTTTACCAGATAAGACTGCTCCTTGGAATTAACTAAATTATTTATATTTCATAAAATGTTTGTTTTCAAACAATTGGCTCACATAACTATGTGCATAGAATGTATTTCTCTTGAGGAGCCACTCATTTACTTCTCGATCCATCTTGTAATAGTCACCATCAGAGAGAGAACTATTTCTAAGGCTACAGTCAAAGCACATTCTACTCCAGAGAGTCTACTTCATTTTTCAATAATGACTAGCTACTTCAAAGCAAGGCTGAAAGAAGTCTAATTAAATGACCTATATTTATTTTATTTACCCAACAAAATTAAAAGGCAGAATGTGTAACCTTAAAATTTCTTCTTCTTTAGCAGTTCACTACTGGCATTGAGAGAACTCAAGTAAATAATAAAATCTGTCTTCCAATCTACTCACAAATCCAGTTTCTGATGTGACAGGGAAAAAAAAACAGGGAGACTGCTGCTCAAATCCTGTTTTTTAAGAGAGTGACATAAATCATGTATACTGAGAAGATGTGGATGTTTAAATGCCTTACTTATCTTCCATTAACAGTCAATTAGCCCGAAGAGAAAACTTTTAGTAGAAGGTGTGGGAGGAATTGTCAGAATGCTTACTGGAGGCGGATCAAAAAGCAATAATGATCTCCATGCCAAGATGCCTCCTACTTCCAAAATCCCCATGAAATCTCAACAATCCCTGAGTTAAGCAGATGTGATTCTGTATGCTTAAAACAGAAGGGAGAGAGAGAGAGAGAGAGATAAAAAAAAAAAAAAAAAAAAGAACTAGCAATTTGGAAAGAATTCACTTAGGGAGAAAAAACCAACTTTAAACATTTTAAAATGGAAAACAACTAAACTAAGCCAGAGAAAGGTCTTTACAATAACGATGGCTTAAAATCGTAATTAGAGTCAGAAAAATAGTGCTACCTCTTAAAAACCTTTTAGGAGGGTAGAGCGTAACCCATAAAAAAGAAGATATGTGAATAAGTACATTGGAGGTTTTCCCTTAGAATTCCATTTCAACACTATTTATACTTAGAACCGAAAATGTCAGGAAAGAAAAGAGGAATTGTAGTTTACTGAGGTTATAAATTCAATTTTTCGTATAAGATAGATTTTCCCAAATAGTAGATCAGAATATACCTAAAGTTATAGACTTCTTATACCTTACATTAACTTTTATAAACTAGTACTTTCCTCCTATCCCCATGTCAGAATGTCACTTGCTACAAGTTAGGAGAGCATACTATGGAGCAGGGAATAAGAGCTCTAGCTCTGAAGAGGCTAGAAAAGATAAGAGCATGTTCTTTAAGCTATGGAGGACCTTAAATGAACTACTGACAATTTAAAAAATTATTATTTTGAAATAATTATAGACTCACAGAAAACTGCAGAATGTGAAAGGAGATCTATAGAGTTCATGATGTATCCCACCTCTTCCAATGTTAACAATTTGTATAACAATAGCACAATATCATAACTAGGCAGTTATCAGTGGTATAATTCAGTTTATTCATATTTCACCAGTTATATACTCATTTGTATGTGTGTGTGTGAACTTCTGTGCAATTTTATTACATGTATTTTCATGTAACTACCATCACAGTCAAGATGCAGAACTGTACTTTTACAAGTCTTCCGTGTGTTAACCTTTTAACCATACTCACCCCCTTTCACTCCATCCCTAATCCCTGCCTACAACTAATCTTTTCTCTATCTCTATTATGCCATGGAAGAAAACTTTCTCCTCTACCTTTCTAGATTCTTTTGTCTGGTTTAAGAATTAAATTGACATGAGACAGATTAACAGGAGAAAATCAAGTTTAATTTTGAATGTACGGGGTTCTCCACAAGAAAAATGAGGCCCACAGGCAGTCAGTCAATTGGAGCTTATGTGCCATTTTGAACTAAAGAGAAGGGGTAGGAGTCTGAGACTTCAAATGGGAGAAAGACATTTCATGTGGAGATAAAAAAAAACAAATGTTTGGAAAATAAATGCCATACAGAGACAATGGAACAGAGAGGACTTTGGTCTTAAGATCTGATGAGTTCCCCTATCACACCTAGCCCATATTCTTTATAGTTATCTCTGGTAACAGTGCTCTTTCTGGACCAGGCTCTTGATCTAAATTCTTTTTAGGTAGTTAAGGGGAAGTAAAAAGTTATTCCTGAGCCACTTGGGCCCCAATAGTCTTCAGTTCAAAATAACCCATATGCTAAGGTGACACATTCTGGGGGACTCATTCTAAACTCCCGGAGTTATTACATTATTTCAAGACTATTATATAAATGGAATCATATACAAATTATATTTTTATAAACCTATATATAATACATACACATAAATTTTCTATATATATAATATGTAGAAAGGTAGATTTGAGATTTAATTTTTTTCACTCAGCATAATTTCTTTGAGGTTCATCCAGTTGTTGCATGTGTAAGCAGATTGTTCCTTTTAACTGCTGCGTAGTGTTCCATGGTATGGGTACTTCACAAATTATTTAACCATTCACCCACTAAAAGACATTTGGGTGTTTTCCAGTTTAGATCTCTAAAAAGGAAGCTGCTATGAACATTTGTGTTCAAGTGTCTAAGTGACTACAAGTTTCCATTTATCTGGGATAAATGCCCAGGAGAGCAAATGCTAGGTCTTATGTAGTGCCACTTTCAGTTTTAAAAGAAACTGCTAAACTATTTTCCAGAACAGCTGTATCATTGCATATTCCCACATGATCTAGTTTCCCTATATCCTCACCTATATTTGATGTTACCAGTATTTTATTTTTTAATTTTAGTTTTCAGATAGGTTTGTAGTGTTATTTTATTGTGGTTTTAATTGCATTTCTCTAGAAGCTAACGATGTTAAACAATATTTTCAAGTGCATATTTGATGTCTATATATCCTCTTCAATGAAATATGTATGACTCTTTCCTATGAAAGTGTTCAGAACAAACCTCTCCAAAATATACCATTTGGCATGAGAAATATTTTGCGCTAAGAGCAATCAAAACCCAGCAGATCCAGGAAAAGTAATTTACCATTTCTTAAACTGTTTAAATTAAATTGGAAAGAGGTATCAGAAAAAGAGCTGTTACCAAAGATACCTTTGTACTTAAGAAACTTATCTGCATAACAGGACTACCATTGTTCTCCAAAGATCTCATCTTGCCTTCCTGTGAAACGCCTTCCTCTCCTTTATATCTCCAGACCCCTACAACTCATTCCTTAGTTCAGGATATTACATAAGCCTCAATAACCTGGCTACTCTTTAAGTCATATGTTTATGGGACTCTGATTCATATATAATTAAATGTTTTTCTCTTGTTAATCTTATGTCAGTTTAATTATCAGACCAGCCAAAGAACTTAGAAGGGAAGGAATAATTTTTTCTGCACCTACGCCTATTTTCTAATTAAATTATTTGCTTTTTAAATGGTGACTTTTGAGAGTTCTTTATGTATTCCAGATAAGAGTCCTCTGTTGGCTATGTAATTTGCAAATATTTTCTCCCAGTCTGTAATTTTTCTTTTCATTCTCTTAACAGAATCATTAGCAAAGCAAATATTTCCATATTTGATAAAGCCCAATTTAGTAATTTTGCCTTTTATTGATACGTTTTTGATGTCAAACCTGAAAACTCTTCACTTAATTCTAGGTCCTGAAGATTTTCTTTTTCTCTAAAATTTTACATTTTTAAATTTTAAATTTAAATGTTATCCATGTTCAGTTAATGATTTATTAAGGTATGAAATTAGGTAGAGGTTCTTCTTTTTAATGACTTCATATATAAAATAGCTCCAACACAATTCCTTCTTCCATTGAATTGCTTTTGTAACTGTCAAAAAATCAACTTGAAGAAGGGCCCCATTGGGACCTCCATAGTAGAGGCCCCACGGCATCCCTGGCTTCACTTTTCCTTGCCCTATAATTTAACAATAGATTGTCTCCTGCTGCTCAGAATGTCCCCTGCCACAGAAAATTGCCCTGAAACTAATGATTAATACGTTTATACTTACTGATCACATTCTTTCTGGTATAGCATTTTTTCCAGACTACCCCCATCTTTGTTCCTGGATTACTGACAGAACCAGAGGACCGCACTGCCAGAAGGATGGCTCCGTGAATCTTAACAGACCCTAGGAACCACCATGTAGCCCCTGGAATAATGCCCAGATTTTCCCTTAAATACCCTAAGCTGGACTGAGAAGGAAAGGCAGTTTTTGAAAGTGTTAACTAGTTGCCTTCTCAGATCACCAGTGCTCTGACAGTAAATAAATATTTATTCTAAACAGCGCAACTACTGTGTCAGTCTATTGGCTAGCGGCACAGGCAGCACAAACCCTGGACTCAGTTGCCCTCCGGTGTCAAACTGAGTATACTTGTGCAGATCTCTTTCTGGTTACTCTATTCTGTTCCATTAATCTATGTAACTTTCTCTGTACTGGTGTTACAATGTGTATTTCACAATACTATATACTATAACCACTATAACTATATATAGTAAGTTTTAATGTTATCGTTGGGCTGATCAGATTTTGGTGTCGCCCCAACTGCAGCGGGGAGGGAAAGGGATAACGACAGTGCAGAAGTGAAGTTAGCATTTTTCCTTGGTTCTTCCTCACTGACACGGTGAAGAAACACAAGTCAGTGTGATTTAGAAAAGATTTATTAAAAGCATATTTTAGCAAGACAAAGCATGCCTCAAGGAGGCACATGCTCCCAGCACTATAACCATAATAACCAACACAAAGGGTCCACAAAAAGAGAACCCAGAAGTGGGAATGTCTGCCTTATATTTGGGCTGTGATGGGGGTGGTTCCAAAGGCATTCTTAGATGAATGGCAAGTGAGGTCATTTTGATTGACACCTGGTTGCTATATCACTCTTTGCTTACTGCGCATGTGCGTACCCAGAGTTCTACTACCATTGGGGTGTTTTGGGGGAGGTCTTTGGGCCCGGCCCCTATTCCTCTGTTTCCCCATTGGTCATATCTGACTACCTACCTAACATTAACACTAGAAACAGTGATTCCACCCAATTTATTCTTCTTTTACAAAATTGCTTTGGGTATTTTAGGGCCTTTCCTTTTACATACACATTTTAGAATATGCTTATCTATGTCTACAAAAGCCTTGCTGGGAATTTGGTAGCAATTGCATTAAATTTATATATTTTTATGTTGAGTCCTCCAATACATGAGCATGATATATCTCACCATTTACTAAGGTCTTCTTTTATTCATCATTGCTCTCTAAATTGCAGCATACAGATTTTGTACATGTTTTGTTAGATATATAACTAACCTAAGCATTTCATTTTTTTTCCTTTGGAGCATTTGTAGATTGTACTGCATTTTTGATGTAGGTTTAATGCGTTCCTTATTAGTGCATAGAAATGCAGTCCATTTTTTTTTGTGTTGATCTTGCATTCAGCAATCTTGTGGAATCCATTTATTTAATTTTTTTTTGAGGGGGGAAGGGAGACTCTTTAGATTTTCTATCTTCATTAATACCTAATTATGGCTTCAAAAAATTAGAGTACATCTTTGTTTGCAAAAAGATAAGTAAATCTATCTAATGTAGAAACACCAGAAAAAACTGACTGATTCTGAGAAGACTCAAACAAGAACAACTCAAACAATAATGTTAGGATGATATCAAGAGAGGAATAAAGAAAGTAAGATTATAGACCCTTGTTACTAAAAGTGTGATCTGTGCCCAGCAACATCACTATAACCGGAAAGTTAATTAGAAATAAGAACCTCAGACCCCAGCCTAGACTTACTGAATAGAAATTTACATTTTAACAAAATCCACAGGTGTTCCTATACATATTAATGATCAAGAAAAAATACTCACTTAGATGACAGAAGACAGAAATGAAAAAATATGTATCGTATATATTTAATTTAGCTTCTTCCACTTTCTTCATTACCTTCTGCTTGAGTTATGACAACAGTGGTTTATGAGCTTAGCTTAGAAAAAGGAGAATGAGAAACTAAGCTGATGAATTTAGTGCTGAGTTATTTAGAGCTCTTTCTCACTTTTTTTTGTAAAGTTTGTAATTGTGATATTATATAGTATTTGTGCCTTAAAATTTAAGTACAGTGATAAATCCTCAATTTCGAACTTTAAAGGCTTATTAAATTACTTGGCAAATACTCGGTATTATCTCCAAAGGAATAAACACAAGGGATGAAGTTTAGTTATTCTGTACTTTTAGGTAATACATGCCATTAAGTGGCATTGGCAGTTAGCAATTTCAAAAATGTGCTTCTTTTAGGATCTCTATTCTTTTCATGAATGAGGCATAATAAAGAGAGCTAAAGACAGTTGTAAGGAAGGAAAAATAATTTCTATACTTCTATACTTCTATGTTTCTCACTGAAACTACTCTGTAACAAAAGACAGATTTATAGGAGAAAAATGACAGAAGTTTAATAACATGTATACGTCCAGGATACATGAGAGAGACCTAGGAAAACTGAGCAACTCCCTGAAATAGCCCAAGCTATCACTTTAAATACCATTTCCAACTAAAGACAAAAGATGTGGGGGCTGGGGAGCCAGTAAAATAAAGGTTATGGTGGTTATGCAGATTTAACTGCCTTCTCCATTGATAAGAGTTTCTAGAGAGATTTAGTCATCCTCTTCCTGGTAGTGATAGAAAGACACCCTTAGGAATGGAGATTTCCCACATAAATGTAAATGTCTCTTACAAAACGGTAACCTCTACTTGGTTTTCAGAGCTTCTCCCAGGTCTGTTTTTTTTAAAAAAATAGCCAGCTCAAAATAATTTTTATACCAAAGGGACACATTTTGGGGTGGCAAATTATGCCCCTCTTTATAGTTTTGGGGGGCTAGACAACTGTAAAGAGAATTATAAAGGTAAGATATTAACTATGATAAATGACATAAATGGAGTCATCTTAAAATGGCGCTAGAACAGCCATTCCAGAGGAACTGCATCGCTTGTGTTGTCCTTGAAACTCTGTACTAGGCTAAAACCACAATTATTATGATTGTTTGTAAACTCAGAAGAAAAGTGGACATCCTGATCACAAAGACTGATGACTTTGGACATTCTACTGCAAATATAATCAGTAATTAATCATGCACAGATCAGAGTAGTTCAGCTTATAAACACCAATAGAAATTTTTTCTTCTTTTCATGTAATTATTCCTTTCCTTTTTCTCATAAAAACCCCTTGTTTTCACCCTGTAATTGGGACACTATTTGGATTTCTTCCTGAATCTGTGCTTTCCAAATAAAGGCTTTGCTTCTTGAACTGGGTTCTTATTCTTTTTAGGTTGACATACCATATCTAATGAAAGCATCCAAAATGTTTACCTAAGATTTTACCATTAAAAGATCTAGTATTAAATTAATTAAATCACTATTGGCAAGTTTTGTAAAGGAGCTACAATTAAAATGTATTAACTTAAAAATAATGTAAATTATTGTAAAGTGCATTGCATTTTCCCATTGGATTTTCTGTTTCACATATAAACTTGAAATCATTGCTCAGATTTTCGGTGGTCTCTTTTCCAATGTTTCTCTTTTTCACCCTAATCTTATAGTGGTCACTCTGGGAAATTAGAATTAGAGTAGTAAGGTTTTTCTAACTTTTAAAGCCAGAATTTCTATGGAATTAACTGGCCAAACTTTTAGAAGAGAAAATAACTAAAATATTTCATGTCTGTGCTGTTTGTGTATAGGGAATGGTGTAGAGTTAGTGTAAATTCTTTAGCTAACCAGCAATGACCTTGAAAGAGGACTATACCTCTGCAAACTCAACTATTTTGTTTTTCAAATTCTTTTTCTGTTCAGTATGTCTAAAAGTGTTTCGTTCTGACTCTACACAATTTCTGCAAATGACCCTGAAAATATTTGTGTGTCAATATCACTTAGCATTTCCAACCACAGCCTCAATAACATGCTGGGTGTTGATGGGTTTTTAATACTAATGATATCATCTTTTCCATCCCGCAGGGAATCAAAATCATACATCTAACTCCCTTCCTATGGCAGATTTTTCCCTTAACTAAAACAAGCAACTTGTTCATGTCCCGATAGACTCCCATTTAGAGATACAGTATTTTTGTGGGAATATATACAAATTGAAAACTCCTTACCTTGAGCTTAGCCTAATTTGTGTCTTCTTTTAAATGCACACCTTGTAATAAAAACAAAATATGACAATAACACCTCAATGTTGTATAAAAGTATGCTAATTTTAATAATCTATGTACTGCTTGCTCTTTTTCTCACAAAACTCCTGTTTCTTTTTGTAACTGAAATTCAAATTACTTAAATTTACTATATCCACCATTATGCTGTCACCCCAATTTTCTGCTAGACATGAGTCGATATTTTTAAAGCAATGAAAGCACCTATGCTATATATTTCAGTACATGCCTTCTAAGAATAATATAACTATAGAGGTTTGGGAGAGATAATAGAGATTGGCTTTTGAGAAACTCAAGCAATATCTTCCACACCAAATTGACATCCACACCAGACAAGAACCTGGCCTGTTTGATGAGAAAGAGGTGAAGCCCAAACCTCACCAGGCATCCCATTCTATTGATCAGCAGTTTCAATGAATAGAAAGTATCTCTTAATATCAAATGTTTCTTGTGCCTTTAGTCACTGGTTCTTTTCTCTTAGAACTAAACAGAAAAGTCTAATCTCCTTTTTGAACCACAGACCCTGAAATATTTTAAACTTTTAAAGGCTTAAGATCTCCTGTTTATTATTTGATAGAGCCTCAGTGAACAAGTCCCTGGCACAAAGCTAAAATTTTTAATACATATTTTTAAAGCAATGGATGAATGACAGACAACTTCTTCAGATCACATAGAGTGGAAATAAAATCTCCTCCCTATGTTCACTATTCTTCTATTTTGTAAATTCGAGTGGATTTCTGCTTGCTCTTTATTCCAGTCATTCCAAATGTATTCAAATAAAGGATTCAGTATTTCAGAGCATTAGCATGATTTCTGAGCTGTGTCATTATCAAATTCAATAAGCATGCTTTTTATGCTTCATCAAAATCATTATAAAAATTTAAAGGGACCAACTGGAGAATATTGAGACTATAGACATCTATCCATTACTCTCACACAAGTATTTGGCATAGTAATCAGAATCCACATGACATTATATACTAATCAATGGTTTGTTGTTGTTTTTAATGTGCCGTTATATATATTTTATGAGCATATATTAAAATTTTTCTAAAACTCAGAAATATAATCCAAATAAAAAAGTGAAATTAATTTGGCAAAACTTGCTGTTATTGAATTAGTGCTGGTTCCTAGTACTCCTAAAATCCCGTTATGATTATTCTAATACCTTGTGTTTAATAGAACATTTTCTAAACTTTTTTTCTGGAGATGCTCATTAAGCTCAGTTTTAATTCTTGGAATCCATATGTTTTGAAAACTGTTATCTTAGCCCATTTTCATTTTCTTGGTCTAGTCCCATTTTCCATGTTTTCTCTAATATTTCTAATAACTGCTCTGTGATGTGAGAGAGAGATATAGGTATAGATTATAGGCATATATTTCTTAAACTATTCTATTAGTTACCTTATATAGGCCTGGTATGTAAACTTTATAGTTACTCTCTTCATATATCCTTACTTGTCTCATTTATTTTTCTCATCAAAGCAAGATATTCTGTTTCCCAATTGCCAGACCATTTTCTGTGATGCAGCAAAATAAGCTGAGTTCTATAACTTTGTTTTCTGTAAACATTTTCTTTATTGTGGCTCTCTGTTTCTTATGATACATAAAAAAATTTTAAACAGTCTCTGTTTCTGGTACCATTGGCTCACTCCTAGGTCTAATCTAATTGTCAATATCTTTAGACGTTTAAGTCAGTGTTCTCTATTTGCTTGTTTGTCTCTTGCTCTTTTTAAAATTTGAATTGAAAGAATAGTAATCTATATGGTTATAATAATATTTTTGGTTGCTTATTTTTCTTTTTAATAATCCTTAGGTCTTTCAAAGTTTTGCCTATCTTCAGTCTATTTCTTTATTATTTCAATCCATGGTGTGATACCTATTATTTTTGTGAAGTTTCTAACATATTTCCTTATGTTCACATATCTGATTATACATCCTAATTCCTATTATTTTGTAATAATAATAACTTTGTGCTAATAATATAGTTCCATGCTCTAACTATGTATTAGTAATTTTTCATTAATAATGCAGACCAAATCTTCACACTCATGAGTTTTAAGCCAGGCAAATAAAAAAGATCAATTCTTCTGCTTTAATTGTATAAAATTTTCACTCAAAGTATAGATAAGATTTTCTCATTTTGCATGTATGTTTTCCTTCTTTGCTAAAATTTTGTGAAACTGTGATTTCTATCACTCTAATAATCATCACTAAGTTCATTAATGTTTCATCCTGATTAGGTGGTAATGCTACATTAGTAAATTAACTATAACATAGAAATTGCTCAAAAACAACAACACAGAAAGTTTATTTCTTGCTCATGATATATGCTCAAATAGACTGGGTAGTGAGGAGAGTCTTCTGCTCCACATAGTCTTTCAAGGTCCCAGGTTGATAAGATCTCTACTACCTGGAATATCATAATTCACTGTGTGCCAGCTAGAAAACCACATGCATATCTTCAATATTCTGTCTCAGAAATGTTACATGTCACTTCTGCTCATAATGCATTGCCCAGAACCAGGCATATAGTCAGCCTAATAGCACAGAATAGAATATAAATGTGATATTTGATGAGTACTATTGTCCCTGCCTGGGTTTGTGGATTACTGTGCCTCTGTGTACTTCCTTACATATAACTTCTTTGAATAGAATTGTTTCTTAAAAGCAATGACCTTATTACAATTACAAGTCCTATTCTATTGTATTTCTGGTATAACTATGAGAATATATTTACTGCTTTTATTAAAATATCAAATCCTCACTTTATTTGTATAGTTTTGATAAACAGTGACTGAAGCTCTCTATGCATCAATATCTTTATATCTCTATATACACTTTCTATACAAACTCTCAGCAGTGATTATTTATGTGACACACATCCTTCTTTTATAAAATCTAATTTGTGTTTCGGTTGAGAATTCCTTTTTTCGATATTTCATTTCAAATTATTTTGATCAAATAAGAATATTTTGCTAACTACATATTCTGAATTCCATAAGATCCAATATTTTCAACAATGAGAATTTTAAAATCCTATTTTTAAATTCATATGCACAGCCATCTGTTCACTGCTCATAAATACATGTTCTTTCGAATTTTAACCTTCAATTGCAAGTGGTGAATATTTCACATATGTTCCAAAATGCCTCTATTTACTATTGTATTTACTAATTTGCTCATCATAATCACACCAAAGACAGTCAAGTGTTCTTTATTCACTTACTCTTCGTGTATTAGTTAATTTAGCAAATGTGCCAGACACTATAATAGAGTTAGTATAATCTTCCCAATATATTTTTTAAAAAGCTGAAGGTGAGTAGAAATTAAAGTAAGGATAATTGATGGGATACACACGTCTATTTTGTTCTCTAATGAAATTCTACCTAGCCAACAATAATGTGAATTTTTAAGTCATTAACCCACAAAAATGAAAAGAAAGAGAAAAAAACCAATAGCATCACAACTGTGGAAGCTGGGAAGCACATGAATGATTGTAAATACCTAACATAACCAAGAAATCTGGATTATAAATCCATAAAGGGACCATTCAGAAGCAATTTACTTATTTTTCCATAGAATCCTGCAAGTCACTAGGCAACCTTGGACCTGGAGTGAAGGACAAGAAGACTGTACTAAAGAGGACTAGCTGAAAACCTGTTCAAGAATCACTCTAGCAATCAAACCCCTTTCTCTGTTTTGATAGACAAGATGATTTCTCCTTCTTTGTTTTTCAAAGCAACTGGACATTTATTCTCTGGATGAAAGAGTTAAAAGGAATAAGTAATAATAGAGTTTCATTACAGGCAAATTAGGCACCATACTTCAGACTAAAAAAAAAATATGAGTATGAATATAAAGGGCATTTATATATACTTAGCCCCCTTCCTTCCCTGGGTTCCTCGGATTACTAAAACAATAGAGCAAGGTGTTCACTCGCCAAGAAAAGTATTTGAAAAATTTTCTATCAGGAATATTAGTAGCCTAAGAAAACAAAGAAAGAAAGAAGGAAGAAGGCGGAAAGAGAAGAGGAAAGCAGGAGAGGAGAGGGGAGGGGAGGGGGAGGAAGGCGAAATAGGAGAGAAGGGAGAGATAGGAAAGAAAAGAAAGAAAAGAAGACCCATAATAGCACATCCTCACTAAAATATCCAGTTAGATCACCCATAGTAAAGCTCATATCTGCAGTTTCCACTCATGCTCAGTGCTTTCACAAGCTTTACAGTGCTGCAGTCTTAAATGTGAGCAAACAACAAAAGGTAACTAGAAAGTTTTAAAAAGCCACTAATTTGAAAAATGCTAACCAAAACAAAAAAGAAAGAAAACATCTGAGAAAAATCACCTATCTCCACAGCTCTAACTGCCACATACATTTAGTGTGTATAAGAATTGGTTGTAAACTCAAGGTTTGTAGAATATTTGATTATGTTCCTTCATCATGAATTTGTGGCCCTGACCAGGATTTTTTCTCACTTTGACTGGCCTTAATTTTTACACGATATTTATGATTTCTTTTCCCCTCTTTGAGAAAACGTTATAAAAATTATTTTTTAGCAGGTAGTTTACCTTTAGTAATATTTTCAAAGTAGTGCTGGGGTAACTTTTATAACAGTAGCATCTCTACAGATTAGACTAGAAAGTGAATTTCTGTCAAACAAATCGGATTTTCGCATTGAATTCTAATTTAATTCAGGGATGTGTTCCCACCTTACTGATGACAATGTGAGGTGGAAGATGCCAAGATTGCAGCTTCAGCTATCATCAGCACAAATCAGGAAGAGTCAGCGATGCAAGCATCAGCTCTTCACATAACATTTTCTTTTTTTGCAGGATGCAACAGATGTGAACAGCAGGGAAACAACTTTTATGTCTCTAGCAGAATTCCATTAATTTAAGTGTTCAGAAACCACATTCCAACTTTGTCATTGATTTTCTAATTTTTTTTGGCAAGTATCTATAATGTGCATTGCCAAATACTGGGAATA
The DNA here is from genome assembly GCF_902729225.1 of Pteropus medius. Lineage (NCBI taxonomy): Eukaryota > Metazoa > Chordata > Mammalia > Chiroptera > Pteropodidae > Pteropus > Pteropus medius. The sequence goes on along the minus strand of NW_024344371.1, from coordinate 4,947,939 downwards.
TATAGGTATAAATTCCTCCAAAAAGTATATGCTATGGAAAATTACATCTTTAAACTCCTTCATTATAAAGAAATCAATTTAGACACAGGCAAGTCAAAATTCATAAAAAGTTATATTGTTCTTAATATCAAATAATTGTGGATAGAAAGACAACTTTTTATAATTCAGTTTTAGAATACATTTTCATATTAATTATCTGTTGGAAAGAAAAGAACACCAGGAAGTGCATACTCTAAACCTGTTTGTGTACATGTCAGTTTGGTTTAATTTTTCTCTCAGTTCACATGTTTTAATTGAAACTAGTCTGTCTTTCCAAAAATATTAACAGAACCAGCTACAATTTAACAAAATGGTACTTGAAGTCTCTAACTTTTAGCAATCCCTAGAGCATTTTAAGCTACTCTTTTTTTAAAAAAGCAGAAATACTGAATATTCTGCCCATGCATAGGCATATGGACATCCCCAGTGTCTCAAATCATAGGTAATTCTTCATTTTACCCCCACAGCTTCAGTTAATGCATGTAATAGAAATGGATATTAAAAATCTATTCTCATTTATTGTAATATGAATGCAAGCAGAGAAAACAGTAAAAATCTGCAGTGTCTGCACATTTCCTAGCACTCTGGTTTGTGTGAGAGTAGGAATTATTTATGGATATTCTGGCACAGCTTTCACATTAAAAGGGCTACAAGTATTTCTCCATCAACAACTGCGGGTTTTAAAATGTTTTATAGAGATTTTCATGAATTAACCTTCTTGTAAGTAAAGAGAGAAAAGTCTGCTTTTACATGGATTAAAAGGAATTTGGATGTGTGATGTTGGCATAATAAGTGTTTTATTATGCATTTTTATATTAATTTACTATGTGAATTTATTAAAAAGAAATGGAGGTAGTTATCATTAGTAGGAAAGATTAGAGACAAAATACTCTGGCATTCAAGAATCCCTGAAATCTTGCATTTATGCCTGTAGTTCTGTATTATTTGTTCTCTACATATGCAGAAACATACAAAAACAAGAAAGTAACAACGTTTCAAAAAACTAGCCTGAATTTTTAAAAATATGCTTAACAGAGTCAAGTTCATATTCTTTTAATTAAGAAGTACATTCCCTGGCCTACTGGAATAAAAGGTAAAATTGATATTCTGCTTTTCACTGATTATAAACTAGGTCAATTTCTATATTTTCATTCCAATTACAGTAGTATTCACTTTTTTTTCATATTGAACTCTAGGTCTATATAATATTATCAAATGTGAATTTGCCTAATCTCTTGTGCTCAGGGACAGAGTCATGTGTTTCTATTAAAGAAAAAAAGACATAAGCTGGTGAGCTTTCCACCTTAATTCTGATTTGAATATTTGTATACCAGTTTAATTTTAATAGGGAATAAACTAGAAATCTATGTAAAACAGGGTATGAAAAAGTGGATTGGAACCGGTAAGTAAAATATTTCACAGTACTAGAAAGTGTATAGCTGGGAAGGAGCAGCAATCTTGCTAAAGAAAGATAAAAACCTGCGTAATTGCCTATACCTTTAGTAGTATCTGAGTAAGGATAAGGTGTAGGCAAGTATTCGTAGTATTCGTAGTATTAAAATCTCAGTTTTCTATGGTTCTTGACAAAGAGTAACTACACTTACTGTAAATATGAACTTTCAGGGAACTTCATGATATGGTATTAGAATGAAAGGGCTATTTCCCATCTACATACACTTTAAATTATATAGCATAGGCTTTTACCTGATATATATAAACTCTTTCAAGATATAGTCTGAAAAAAAAAAAAAGACTTAGGAGAGTAACAAAAATATAGCCCAAAGCATTTTGAGCGCTTTTGCTTACCAACTTCTTTTCCTCTTTTGCACAGTTCAACCCACAAAATAAATCCTATGTAAAAATATAGAGTATTCTGTCTAGCTTTTACTGCCTCTATATAGTCAGTTATCCCAAACAGCCCTACTTCAAGCTGGCAGTGTGCATAGACAGCTATCTAAACAGATTTCTTTCTTGGTCTATTTATATTATAAGACAAATTCTATATGATGTTCCAATAAATATTATCTGAAGAACAATATAGGCTCAGTGTGTGATCTTGAAATAGCATTTGCCTGTTTTGAAGGCAAATCACTTATGCACATTGTCCATCTTTATCCCCATATTTAACGAGGACAATGGAAATATTTAGATAGCCTTTAGAATAAAATAAATAAATAAACTACATTGTTAGAAAGATATGTATAATGTAAGTTTCAAACAGAATTATATATATTTAATGAACAAATAAACATATATTTGAAGAATGTTTGAAATCATATTTGACATTTGCAGAATTAAAGTAAACATAGATGAAGCATCAGTGTGTTTACCTCTAAAATGAACACATTGGATCTGATAGCTCATAGTACAATTTTAGCTTTGACTTTTTCTAATACTCTAATCATGTATTTTCAAAAATGAAAAAAAAATAAGCAAAGAATAATCATTAGCAAAGCCTAAAGTCACCATAATTTCTAGTTTATCTTCTGAATTCAAAGTTCCAGAAGATATAGTTCACAACTGGACATTTTAGCTGTTTACTCCATACTGTTAATTTCAGCCATTATTGTCAAAAAATTGACCTTTACTAAGCAATGGTTCCAGTTTTCATCTGGAGTCCCAACTTTCATTTTCTTCCCACAAATACTTGTTTGATTATAACCAATGTTTCCAAAGGAAAGCCTTCTGAGCTAAACAAGTTCTATATTTTGCTAAATAATTTATATGTGTGCCTTTATTATTATGAAACTCCTTTGCTAAGCTAGTTTCTTCCTGAAGAGTCTATATTTTTCTGTTGTCTTGGCATTGATGCTATATCACCTTGAACTTATTTTTTTTCAGTCAATGTGAAACAAGTAGCTCTAGGTAAAATGCATTCATAGATGGAACTTTAAAAAAATCCCAAGGAATAAATCAAAAGTAAAACAAATAGACTTACTCATTTGAGAGAGAAGATGAAAATAATGTAGAACGTTTCCTTGTTTTCATCCTTGATCTGTTTTGGTCACTACTGCTTCCTCTGATTAATTAATTTAATGTCATCAGTTATGGCAAGGATGTAACTTGTGTAAACTTCTTTGTCTCATATAAATGAAAATGTGTGATAAGCACAAAATTATAAAAAATGGAATACAGTCTCAATAACATAAAATATTGTTAAAAACAAATATAGTTGGAATAATAGTAAAACTAATTCTGTTGGATATATCTTGAGCTGGGAGTCCTTTAGAAATATGATAGTTATAAAAAGTTCTTTCTTGGGAGATGAAATTTTAGTAACATAAAAGTGTAATAACAAATATTCAATGAATATTCATAGAATTAATCATAGTTCTATCTCTCCAGGAATCAAGCTATCAAGCTGGCATCTTCAATAGAATTCTACAAAAAAAAACAAAACTGGAATTGAAGTCCTTTTCAGGTGATGATGTCACCACAATTCAGTAAAAATTTAGAGGCAGGGCAGATAAAGTTATGCAGTCTATAAGAAATGTTCCTTAGATAGCTCTGACAATTTTCATAGCTCTTTGAAATAACTGGAAACATTATCATATGGAACAAATGGATAAATTAGAGATAATCACATAAGGCAAGCATTGGCAAACAGAATATTTAGATTAAGAAAATATTATGAGAAACTCATTCGGAAAACACACTGATTGGGCTAGAAAAAATTGTTTTTGTTTTAATGTTTCCCAATTTCTTATCCTAAAATATATATGCTACTCTTTGTATATTTTAGGATTAGACTTTGGCCTCTCACTGTCCTTCTCTCTGCCTCTGAGAGGAGACCACACTCTGTCCATGGAGTGTTACTCCTTTTCTAATAAACTTTCTACACATTCTGCCAAAGGACCCTCATCTCCTTTCTGTGCAAGGCTTAGTCTCCCTGCCACTCGGGGAAATTTGCCCTGTCCTGCATCATCTTCACCAAAATTTTCTTGAATCTAACCTTCTAACATGTAAAGGAAGACAGCAAAATCTCTGAAATGTGACATTTTCCAAATAGAACAATCCAAGAAACCCAATTACCATCTCATTCACTCATTCTTTCTCTCCTTTTACCACTCTTTCTTTTACAGTAACTAAAATCAGAAATTTATAGTCTCAATAGAGCAGCAAGTCTCTAATTATATCCATTTCCCTTTATGCTTGATGAAACAGATTTCTTCAAATTTCTATCCAGCCTTTGCAAAAATCAGTTACATTTGACTTATACTTTTAAATTGTAAAATTCTGTATTGTGCTAAATTTTAGAGGCAAATGAAGCAGCAAAAGAAAATAGTTTGTGGTTAAAGAGTTTGCAGGATGAATATAATTTGCCCCAAGTGAAACTAGAATGAATATCTATGAGATATTCATCAGTCTTTCTTTTTAGCTCAGTCTCTGACAAATGCAGATAATGTGAACACGTTTATTTTCCAGGTGATCTGGTCAGATACTTGGTAATGGCAGTGGCTGACATTTCTTAGGGAAAAATCTAACAACTTAACTTTAATTGAGTGCACTGCAAGATAGCCACCAACATGATTTTATTTTTCCGAAGATTTCCCAGGATGAAAGAAATGTTCGATAGGCCTGACAACCATAGTGATTGCTTTTCCTCTGGGTAATGAAACCAGCTATATTTCTCTGGCTTTTGCCTGTAGTTCCTAAATGCAAAAGAAAAGCAATTATCACATGAAATATATGCCCAAGGTGCTCTTCCTGCATTAGTTAGTAGGTATCTATTTCCCTTTCATTTCGGAATCTTTTGGAAGGGAAGAAAAATTCCACACTATGTAAGATGTGTCCCCTAAATAAATTTGTGAAACTTGGAGGGTTACTTTGAAATCCATTTTATTGACTCTAATCTAGACAGAAGTCGTTTTTTCTTTAATTATAGCAAGAGAGTCTTAGGGGACTAAGACTATTGTTTTAAAGGAAAAAGGCTTAGGAACAAGAAAAGTTCTCAGTCAGTCACCTTCTAACAGTTTTTCTTTTTTTTCTTTTTGAAGCTTTAATGTAAATCAAGTACTTGAGACAGGTAATTAACTGACTTGAGGTTTATATAAAAATCTTTACACTCTTTTTAAAATTGATTTATTACCTAAAGATATTTCATAGATGTTTTTGCTTTGCTTCAAGCAGGAAATTTAACTTAGTGTACCACTATTTCCTAACTAATATTCATAAGTGATAAAAATGAAAATAAAAAAAATTACAACCTAGATTTTTGATATTCTATACTAACTCTCAGTCTGAGAATAAAAAAAGATACCTCAAATATTTTGAAGAGAAAAATAATGAGTTTGATTAGATAGTAAAATAGTTTCAATTTTGGCATAATCTATCAATAACTCCATTTTTCACTTATATTTAGATAGCTACTCTAGTTGGATCTAATGCAGATTTAGACTATCCAACATCAAACACAAGGTCAGGCAAAAACGGAGTCCTCTATAAACATGCATTTAATAAATAAACAAAAATTTAAATTAATTTGAAATGTCCACTCAATATTTATCCAAATACCACATATATTCAAAGAAACACCTGCACATACATCAGAAACTGTACTAAATGCAGAGAACACAATGATAAATGAGATAGACACTACCTTAGGTATCATGGAACTTACATTTTAGTGAGGATGAAAATTTGTAAAACCTTTTTTTTAAAGACCAAAAATAAAATCACGACTTTTGATAAATTCCATGAAAGTAAAAATGGGGTGGGGAGGTGACTGAATACTTTGCTTAGAGTTAAGGAAAGTCCTACTGAAGAAGTGACTCTCTAAGCTGAAATTTCAAGGAAAAGATGGAGCTAGGCTATGTATGAACTGACAGGAAGAAAAGAAGGAAAGAAGAGTAGGAGAAAGGGAGGGAGAGAGAGAGGAAGGGAAGGAGAAGGAGAAGGAGAAAAGGCATAAAAAAAATACTTGCTAATCCTGGAATATTCTTTCTCTAGAATTACTTTTTCCAAGCAATATTCTTCCTATGTAAAGATCATGAGCAAAGAACTCGAAAGGAGTCAGAGATGGAAAAGTGAAAAATAAAGCCCTGGCTTTCACAAATAAAAATATATTTTGTTCTGAAAACTAAGATGAATAAATGTTATGTGGATCCCAAGAAAAATTACACATTTCTAAATATACTGAATATCACTTATAGGAAAAAATTAATCACTGGCAATTAGTATTGGTTCATTAATAACAAATATACTCAGATTTAACTAATTTCCTAGATTCATTAGGTTATAAAATTGCCAAGTACAGATTCTGGATTTCCAAAGGGCATTCAAAATCCTGCAATGCCATCCTTGTGCATAACTGGGAGAATTATGTGTTATGGAATAATAAACTTATGTAGATATGTAACTGGCAATTAGTGTTAATGTCAAATTAAGAGATTTTCTCCAATGATATACTATAGAAGTCTGCCACCCTATCTTTAATATTAAATAAGAAACCCAGATGATGACTTAGGCATTATTGGTAGAGCATCTAAGATCTCTGGGAAATAGAGCATTACTAGCTATTAGAATGTCTTTACAGAGAGGATCTTTCTATAACTTTCACCTTCTGGTTCCAGTATGATTATTTGGAGGCACACAGAAAACTCCTATGAGTAAACACAGGTAGGGGTATTTTCAATCTTTCTTCTATGTGACACCCCTACAAACATTTGAAGAAAAATATATTCATGTTCAGTCTTTTTCAGGTCAATCATCCCTTATATTTTTTCCTCTTACTCTTATTCCTGACCACCTTGGTTGGGCTTCTCTATATACATTTCATTTTACTTATATGCAACTTAAAGTATAGTTCGAAGTAAGGAGCACAGTATGCCCATTCTAAGGATGAAATGGACTGCCTAAGGAGATGGTCAGCTTTCTGATATTCCAAACTTGAAGCTATATGATGACTGGGAGCTCAGTCAAATACAGAACTCTCATTCAATTGGCTCTATGGTCTTTTTTTTTTTTTTTTAAATATATATATATTTATTTTTCAATTACAGTTGACATTCAATATTAAATTAGTTTTAGGTGTACACCATAGTGGTTAGACACTTATATAACTTACAAAGTGATCCCCCTGATAAGTCTAATATATACCTGGCACCACGCATAGTTATTATATTATTGTCGCTATTTCCTATGTTGTATTTTACATCCTTGTGACTATTTTGTAACTGCCGATTTGTACTTCTTAATCCTTTCACTTTTTTTCACTCAGCCCCCCAACAGCCCTCCCATCTGGCAACTATCAGTTTGTTCTCTGTATCTATGAGTCTTTCTGTTTCGTTTGTTCATTTATTATTTTTAATTTTTTTAGATTTCACATATAAGTGAAATCATATATTTGTCTTACTCTGTCTGACTTATTTCACTTAGCATAATACCCTCTAGGCCCATCCATATTGTTGCAAATGGTAAGATTTCATTCTTTTTATGGCTGAATAATATACAATTGTATATATGTACTACTTCTTCTTTGTCCATTCATCCACTGATGGCACTTAGGTTGCTTTCATATCTTGGCTATTGTAAATAATGCCGCAATGAACATAGAGATACATGTATCTTTCAGTGTTTTGGATTTCTTCAGATAAATACCCAGACACATAAATCATTGGAACACAATAGAGAGCCGAAAAACCTCACACCTGTATCATCAATTAAGCAATGACAAAGGAGGAAAGAATATACAATGAGGTAAAGACAATCTCTTCAATAAATGGTATTGGAAAAACTGGACAGATTTATGTAAAAAAATAAAATAAAATAAAATAACAATCACTTTCTTACACCCTAAAGAAAAATAAAGTCAAAATAGATTAAAGACTTAAATGTAAGACCTGAAATCAAAAGTCCTAGAAGAAAACACAGGCAGTGAACTCTTTGACATTGTTCTTAGTATTCTTAGTAATATTTTTTTGGGGGGATACATCTCCATAGGCTCTATGGTCTTTAAGGCCTCTAGCATGTTAAACATCATCCCTCAGCAATGGTTTAGCTTACACAAATTTTATGTGAATGCATGGTTGAACTAAGTATTGTATAATATCTTATCAATAATTTTGCCAAACAAATGCTATTTTGGATTCACAAGTATAGAAAAAATCAATTAAAAAAATCAGGTTATACAAATAGCTCTTAATTAAAAATTCTACCATTAATCTGCTGTAGTGTAGCCTTTTTCATTGAAGTTGTCTTATTCTTAATTTGTAAAAGCAGCTTCCTGCATAGTATACCCATGATTTGGGTTAATGAATTATCTCTACCAAAGTATCTACACTGGCATTTGCCGGGATGACTGACCCTATTACGGATGTGGCAGAGCAATTAAAAAAAAAAAAATATATATATATATTTTGCTACGTTTTCTACATTTGCAATATATATATATATCAATGGGCTATTATTTCTATGTAAGTTGGAATAACCGCTCTTTAGTGGTGTGTTATACTAAATGCAGGTGTGACAACTTTTTGAAAATAGATTAAGTGAGAAAATGTGACTTTAATATAGAAATAAATCATGTATCTTGAGTTTAGTCTCTAACTTACTTTTTATCTTGATTTCCTCATCTTTGAATTATACTTTGACTCTGTTATCATCTTCTATCTAGTATAGTTTTGCAATTATATCTTATCTTTAACCCTTTCCCGTTTATAAAAAACCTTTCCCGTTTAAAAAAAATGTGAAGCTTGCCGCCAGTATTAATTTAATTTCACATAAACATGCTCTTTGAGGCTAAAGCAAATCTGGTTTTCAAGGTGAAAATAAAATATAAAAACTGTTCTTAGAGTTATTTCTAAACAGAAATTGTCTCTAATCCTAATATAACAGAAATGTATACATAAACCGGATTCATCAAATGAATCTTCGGCTAACAACTGTTCGAGAATGATGTTAACACCATGCATAGGAATGCTCCGTTTTCTACGTTTGCAATTTCAGCGATAAAGAATTACTATATTTTGTAAATGTAAATACCACTACTAAAACCAGAATGCTATAAATAGAATGATGTCATTTGTTTCCAAAGACTATCGATATACTTAGGGTGATGCGAAAATAATAATAAAAGCGTGATATTTTGTGGCAAACTTTGGGGTTAATGTTAGAACTGTAACGTGCGAATTATCTTGGAGTAAACATTGCAGCCACAAATGCTGCCGGCAAGTATTCTCAGAGCAAATGGAAAATGGGTTAAATGGTGGAGGAATAAAGATATGAATGAGGAAATGAATGACTACGTGGATAATTGATGGAATGAATGCAATGAGTAGCTGGTGAGAGGTGAAGTTTAGGAAAAACAGAGATTTGGAATTTCACTGAGTAATTCTTACAAACCAAATATAGCTAAATTCACTTAAATTTGTAATAGTTAACGCCATTAGAGGTGTATTTAAGGTTGCCAGAGGAGATCAGGAGCTCGAAGGGTCGGTGGAGACAGATATATGATTGTTATCCAGTGTAGGCTCAGCACACATAATCTCAGAACCATGGATTTCATAAACTCCTGAAATCCTGAGAAAAATAAGATTCTGATAATCATCTCAAGAATTAAAAAATATATATATTGCACTGTGAGTATTTGAGAATGATGTGTGAATTGTTTGAACAGCAAACTGATTATAAAATTGTCCTCATCATCATAATAATTGAGAACAGCTTGATAACAATGCAATTTGTGAATTTAAAAGCCAAATATATATCATGTATTTTATATCTGTAATTGCTTTTACTCATACAAACACTGAAAGACAGGTATCTTTACCCCCATCTTTACCCCAATTTTCAGTGTAGTTAGTTGAAAATTGGTAGTATTTATCATCGTTGTTAGTTAAAAATCTACCGTACCACACACAATAAAATACCTCCAAAAGTAAAAATTACCTATCATAATTAAAAGAAGTGAAATTTGCCTTGGTGTTTCTCCTCCAAAGGAACCACTTCAAAGTTTTTGACATACACTATTGCATATTTCTTTTTAGGATTGCAAAATTGATATTTCTTATAAATTAATAAATAAATTCAGATACATGCATCTTTGCATATATACACACATATACTTTTTCAAAGTATACAATGGAATCAAACACTGTATTCCCTGATTCTTTTAAAACCTAAAAACATCTTTCCAGATTATTCTATATACATAGATTTATTCCTTTTAACTGATTTAGTACATTGTATGTATGTATCATACTTTATTCAACCATCTTCCCACTGAAGTCAATTTAGGCAGGTTCAATTTTTATTAAAAACAAGATGCAACAAATGTATTTCTCAATATTTTTATTTTTCATGCTATTATTTTTGTAGAACAGGTTTTTTAAGAATTGTCAGGTCATAAGGTTTGGGAAATTTTTATAGATAAAAGTTGCCTTTTAAGATATTGTATTGACATATTACTATGAAAACTATATTTCTCCCCACCCTTTTCAAAAATAAATGTCATTAAATTTTTCTTATCAATTTTGCTAATTTGTTAGAATAACAAAAGTGACAACCACTACTGTTTGTAATTAGTTTTGGAGAGACAATTCCTATTATTTAAAGTCAGCAGGCAGGTATGTAAACAGTCCACAGATCTGTGTTCTACGAATGGATATAGAAAACAAGAAAATTAGATTTATCCTGTTGAAATGATTTTTTGACTGACTGACAACAGACAGTGTGCTTATCAAATAGCAGTGAACAATGAAATTATCATAAGTTTATCTGGCTTTGATATCTCAGAACCTTTTAGTATCCCTCCCATTTTTTCCTTTTGAGAGGGTTAGATCTAGGTTTTAAAACACCAAGGTATGTGGATATAATCTTATACTTCCCACACCAAAATTATTAATTTTTATCTTTGAGATGTTTATAATTCAATGATGAATCTCATATGTAAAACAAATAAAATTTTAAAAATTTAAACCAATGCATATGGGCATTGTATAGACTTCATGGATACAGAAGACGCAGGAGAAAGTTTGAAGAGTTGCAAAGCCCTAAAATGAACAGGAAAGCTAAGGATATGTTTTTGTTTTTTAATTACAAAAAGCACCTTCAGATCTTCAAAATGAGCCCTGTTATCACAGATAGCTTTATAGGAAGTAAGAAAATTGTGTGATCATCAGCAAGTAAGATAAAATCACTGTGGATAGTAAATTAGGAAAGATAAGAAAGCAAAGTTTACCACACAAAGAAAAACTGATAAAAGGAAGAAGACAATCACTTTCCCTTAACACTGGTCACCAACAAAGAGAGCGAAAGAAAAGCATTAAAGAACTGTTTAGCACTAGGATTGCAGCTGTATTTACTATGCACCTTATCTTTGTTGCTGTTCTGCTGGCAGAATTTGACCTAAATGACCACCTTTTAGAGATATAACAATGATTTATATACACTTAAAAATCACATAAAAACTTTTTTTCACACAACTAGCTTGTATTTTCAGAAAATTAAGATTATTTCCAAATATAATGCTATCAAGTCGAGTCCACAGGCAAAATGTATATATCTTTGTAAAAAAAAAAATCTCTATTATCCAAATTGCCTATTTAGTGAAGAGTAGAAACCCTCAAAAGCCTAAGAATGTGCAATATTTCTACATGTAGACATAAACAATATATATATATAGTTTTAGCCATTAAACCTCTCATCACTTTGATGCCAAATATATACTCACAAATTAGTCATGTTACTTAGCTCTATTTCAAAACTGAAGTTTCCTTGCTGCTAATCTGAGTCTGAATTTATGCTCCGGGCACACAACTTAAAAACAACAATAACAACAAAAAAACCCTCCTGATGTCTAAAGTTCTTGTACTCAAGGATCTGACTTAAAACCCACAAAATATCAAGTCTTTCTGGGATGGAATATTTGTCCTCTGAACAAGGCCACTTCAAGGATTGTAGTCCTGCATCTAAATCTAAGTTCTATGGCCAGACCTTCCTAATAGCCCACATCTTAATTCTGTAAGGATCTGTGAGTATTACTTACTATGAGATTCTTAGTGACCTCTTACTGATCACCAATGGCTAAGGTAGAGTAACATCATATGAACTACAGAGTATTTCAAATTTAGGACATTTAATTAATCTAAGGATTATTTCCTAAACTCATATTCTTACTCTATCAATACAAACTTTTCTTTTTTAATTACACTGAGGAGTAGATTGCTTTAAAAGGGGTGCATCTTAAAATTTAAAGTAACAGAAGATTTCTTTCTGTATTCTAAGGCAAAGACACTTAATAAGAAGCTTCGACCAATCAGAGCTGCTATACAAATTGATGAGGCTTATCTGGACAGTTCTTCCCACTGATCTCTATGGAGACCATGGAGCCATGGAGCAATGGAAGTGCCACGGATAGCCAGCTCTAAGAAAGATTAACACTTCCTTCATCTTTGCCTCTATCTGCCCTTGGTAAATTGTGCGAAGGAAATTATTTAATAATTTCCTGGTGCACTATCCACCTGTAGAACAAGTAAAATTTTTTTGAGGGGAAAGATACATGTTTAAATGTCAAACTAATAATATAAGAATATAAATTTGGTACTGTGAACCAAAGCCCAGCACAAATATGAAAAGTGAGGTAGAGAAGACAGTAGGTGTCGGGAAGGGATATATGAGTTAGCATTCACAGGTGATTAGCCAGAAAACCAAGGCCCATGTAGTATGATGCAAGCTTATGATAGCACTGCATGGACTTCAGATCATGCAGTCCATGTGTGCTTCGAAAAGTTAAGAGGACTGAATGAAAAGAACATATTCCAAACTTTCATAATACAAGCACATAAAAGAGTAAGTGCCTATACAGACTATAAATGCTTTCTTAGAATTGAAGTAATTCCACTTTCTCCAAAGTACTCCATTTCAAATGGCTAGTGTAGGCATATTCTTTATCTTCAATACTACTTCATTTATTTTAGGCAGTCTAACAACTGTCAGATATTTTAGAAATAGTGCTAATATGGGCAAATACTAAAAAATCTTTAAAGCTTAACAAGTGGAAAACTTTATAGAGTGTGAAAAAATCCTATTCCATTCATATCTTCATTTTTCCCCTGGCGATTTTTATGTTAGAATGACTGCTGTGATTTTAATACTAATATAATCTATTCATCCAGACCTAGGATAGAGAGTGATTAGAGTTTTAAAATAATACACAAAATTCTTTATTAGAAAGATTTAAGATTGTGAGAAAATCTTTAAGTTGCAGCTCTTTCATTCTCTAAAGATTTATACTTCACATATCCCTTATTCAACTGTAATGGAGTAAAGACAGAAATTAAAACAAACACATAACATTATTGGTGCATTACGTTTTCTTGACTTTGGGCAATAACTAGAGACAGGGGTTAATTTTATTTCAAGCTCATAAATATTCCCTCGCAAAATTCCAATACAATTACAATAGGTTGGATAGGAGGAAATTGAGCACACAGGCTTTGTTTTGTTTTAATTATCTGCCAAACATTTTGAAGTGAGAACATCTCCAATAAAGAATACTGCTTAAGGATAAATTTCTTGATTAAAGAGATAAATTTAGAACAAATATCATTAATCATTAATCACTGAGTCAATTAAAATCTCATAGGTCTCTTCATATAGATGCACATATACCCGAAGTATATTTTTGAGCACTTGTGATAGAGTGGTGCTAGAAAATAAGTGGTGAATAGAGCTGGATATAAAACTTGCTTCTGCCTTTCAGAAACTTACATTCTAATAAATTTAATACTCCCAACCCTTAAAGAATACATAATCTAGTTAGAGTGCTAAACTTAACACGAGTGAACAAAATTACAGAACAAATAGTTTAGTATAGTGTAGCAAAAAGCATTGAGTGCATAGAAATTCAAAATTTTGCTGGTTTGTTAGAGGAGGCTTCATAGAGGAGGTGAGACCTGAGTGAACTTGAAGAACGTCTAAGATGTGGAAAGGCTAATGTCAATAGAAAGCACTTTCTTCAAAGTAGGCAGTAAGGGGTGAAAGTGTATAACCCAAACGTAAAGGACAGGAGGAAATTCCAATGGTGTAACTGAAAGATGAGATGAGTTAGGTAGTTAGTAGGAAATAAGATTGAATTAGTGGAGCACATACCAGTTTATTATTATGTTCAGTTGCATGTAACAGAGGCTCGCAGTGGCTCAGCCAAAGAATAGATTGTTTTTCCCAGAAAACAAGAAATCTGGAGGTGGACAGTTCAAGGACAGTTTGGCAGCTCTAAAACACCATTAGAGCCTGGAACCTTCTCTGTTCTGCCAATGTACCAATTTTAGCCTGCTAGTTACAAAATAATTTCTATACTGCAAGCAGAGTATCTGTGCTCTAGGCAGATGAAGGGTAAAGAAAAATCTATCTTTCCTATAAGCTTCAGGTAAACTCACCTCTCATTATCTCAACTCATGTCATATGGTTATCTCCATGTACAAGGGACCTGGGAAATCATGTTCTATTTTATTTTAGTTTCAGCTGGCCACAAAGAAATGCATCAAAGAAAAAGAAATAAGGGAAAAATATGTATATTGAGAAAGCAATATGTAATATCTGCTTAAGATAAGTCCAAAAGTTTCAAAAAAATAAAAAAGATCCAATATGATAAGTAGTAATAAACTATTATAAGTTTCTTAACAAGGCAATTTGGCAGAAAACCAATGCTTCATATAACTAAATTTGGCAGTTGTAATATAGAAAAAAGGCAATCATAGAAGAAGGAAGGAAAATGATCTAGAACAGTGGAATGAGAGCCTATGTATGTGTACTAATAATAGAAATGGGGAAATAATAGTGGAAATATTTCCATACCTGAATAGGATGCTATTTTATATAGATGTTGAAGAATGGGGAAAAGTAAAGATTACGCATTTTCCAGCCTGTTAAAGTTTAAAATAGTGCTTGTAAGACCAGTTTCCTGATTTGAAAACTAAAACACAGGAAAGGTCAGAGATGTGTTCAGACCTTGTGTCACAGATGACACCACACTGACCAAAGTCATTTCCTAATTCTTAGTCCAGTACTATACCACTGTCACATACCATTTCCATGATATATTTTATTGTATTATATATATACATTATATATAATATATAAATTTTAATAAGAATGTATATTTTATAGATATAATAAATACTTTGAAGCTGCATAAAGATTAAGAACCTAGAGTCTAGTAAATTTCAGTTTATTTTCATTGTTATCTCTATATTATAAAACAGTTAAAGTGTACTGCTACTATATTACAAGAAAATTGCAAAAAATTACATCTCTCTCTTGCAGAAAAAAGTAAATGAGATATGATACATGGGTTCCCCATAAAAATCTAGCAAGTGAAGAGAATTATTGTGTACTGATATAGATTGAGATATTTATCACAGAGAAGTTGTTCTAACCAGATAAATTCTTATAGAAAGGTTATTTTAAAAGTCATGGTGTTAGCTCTTTGATAAAAATTCATTCACTCATATCATATTTACTTTATTAAAGTATTATCTATATTCACCAGCCCTATAGCACGCTCCCCATCTCTCAAACTGTCCAGCCTGACCCATTTACTGCAAAGAGAGAAAACCTTTCACAGAAAACATATTTTACTATCTAGGTCTTCCTGCTACAGAATCCAACTAAAGTAGCAGAAGACCATTGATTCCCCATCTTCCCCAAATCCTGTGCCCACCTTACATTCATTAAAATTGACTTTTGCTATTTTCCATTTTCTTAGATCTTGGCTTAAGAATGGGTCAATAAATTTGCATTAACATGTTACTTTCAAAATGACGTAATTATCTTCTCCTAGATAGCATTTTCTTTTAATCATAAATATTAATGGAATAGATAAAATGAGATTTCAGACTTAAAAAGAAAGTAGTAATTGTGTATCTTTTCAGGTGTAATCCTAAATAACACTTTCATTTATGCAATCAACATGTATTTCTAGGTCATCTACTACATCCCAAACATCAGATACAATTGTAAGAAACAGTGGACAAGGCCTCTGCCCTCATGGAGTTTAAAGTGTGGTTTGAAACTAGCTGTTAATCACACAAAGATATATAACGTTCCAAACTGTGATAAATTATGTAAATATAAAGGACGGGCTTTTAAGAACAACCACAAAGCTGAGATTCAGGGAACAGAAGAATAGAGATTTACTCATAAATGTTTCTAAATTTAAGTATATAAGTTTTTCTTTTACCAAAACTTCCACTTAATGTGTACATCTGGTCTTTTCTACTTCAAACTCTGGTATTGAATAGAAAACTTATACATCGATATGAACATCTTAGATTTCCAGCTAAAACAGTTTTCCTAGAAATGTATAATTCATTCTGAAGACTGTGTATGGATTAAAGCTTATGAAATTTAGAGGGTGAAGATGAATACAGAGTATTTTTTAAAGTACAGAGTATTTTTTAAAGCCCATGCTGGAAATAATTATCCTGGAATTGATAGCATATCTTAGACCACGAGTTAGAATTTTTCCAGAGTATTTTTTAAAGCCCATGCTGGAAATAATTATCCTGGAATTGATAGCATATCTTAGGCCACCAGTTAGAATTTTTCAAGAGCATAAACTCTAGAAAGCATAATTTCTTCACCCGTTCATCAATGATGACTATCATTTTTAGAAAACCATGTCTTTTTAAAGTTCTTAATTTTAAGTGAGTTTGGAGAAGTAAACAAGCCACAAACATAATTAAGGACTGGCAAATTGGTCTTTTGAGTAAATGATAAGAGTGAAAGAATTGAAATAATTTAGCTTGCAAGAAAGAAAATTTAATGTTAATTTATTAACAGTCTTCAAATGTGTAAAGAATTAGCAAGGAGAAGATGGTAACCAGGTGTTCTTGATCTCTACAGTGGAAGAATAAGATTCAATCAGCTTAAAGTGTGGAGCTAGAGAGATCAAGGATGGATGTAACTTTCGGAAGATAAGAGAAAATAAGCACAACGGCAGACCACCAAAGGAAATTATGCATCTGCCTAATACTGTTTAGAGGCAGATCTGCTGGAGGGGCCCTCCACTTTATAACTCTTTAATTATTTGCATACAACACTGGGAGCAAAATTTTTTGGGAGGAGATTAACAAGAAGCCAAACTAGTAATAAGACTTAAGCAATCAGAGGAGGAAAAAAAGCAACAGATTTCAAAACACCGAAAATGATTTCATATTTTTCTCTTAGGAAACAGATAGTAGTTGAATCCAAAATTAGCTGAGTTCATATCTTAAAATTTAATTTCGTAACTGTAATATCCAAGGTAATTTGGAATTTAACTCCTTCCCTAGCTACCAATATAAAAGAAACTTGAATCATGAACTCTGGATATCTGAGCATTTCTTCAACAGATCTTAGATCTTGACAACACATAACATATACACTTAAAGCTGAGCCTTTTAGAAAAAACCTTGATAACATTAAACTAGTTTATTTCTCATTCCTTTTTAAATAGGCAGTTAAGAAATGAAGTAAATGAAGCAAAATAGGACCATGAACAATTCAGACACAACAAATGGAGATTATCTACTATCACTCGAAGCTTAATGTTAATGATAATAGCAATTATAATAATATTGCGTACTCATCGTGTACCAGGAAATATGATACATATATATTTTATTCTATCTTCATGACAACTTCATGCATTGAGTACTTCCATTACCTCTAACTTACAGATAAATAGATGAAAAGGTAATTTGTCCAAAGTCACATATAGACTAAGTGATAGTCTCTGAATTGAACACAGGTCCTATTGCTTCCTGAGTACAAATTCTCATCTGGCATGAAATACATTTACCAAAATCTAATAAAGTTTATACTACTCTGTTGTAGAGAAATTTTCCAAGACAAAGTCCTTCAGTTATTTAGGTACTGAAAATGATTATTTCTTAAAAGAATGAAAGGAAAGTAAAATTAAAATTTATTATGATCTATTTATTATTTTAATATGGGTCCTAAATTAAATTTTGTGAAACTGAATTATTCATTTGATAGGATTATTATCTGCCACCTGCCAACTTTTGAAACATCTTATGGAAATTAATTGAGATGAAGATTTTAATTACTCTAATGCATAGCACAAAAGAGACATGGTGAGAGTTAAAGGGATGATCAAATATTTTGTAAAAAATAAGCAGTAAGCAAAAAGAACTGGTTTTAAAAAACAGATTAAAGACTAATTAAATATATAAAACTTCACTATACTTAGAATAAAAAACTTTTTTCTTCGACTTAATATTGTCTCTATAATCTTCCCTACAACCATTCTTCATTACTGTCACTATCCTTAATTAAGCCTTTGAAAACATATATAGACTATTTTTCATAAAACTTATCTTACTTCCAATATATTCATTGTTTACTTACATTTACACACTGTTCTTGGATTAATTCTTTTGAAATATGGTTATAATCACACTCCACTGCTCAAAATTTCTGATGGTTTTTTATTGCCATCATAAAATATTATTATAATTATTATCATTATTGATATCAGCTTTTTCTTTCACTGAGCACTTTCTATGTGCCAAGAACTATGATAAACACTTGTACATTATCTCACTTTATCCTCACAAATACGTTGAAATTTTTGTTATTATCATTATCTTATAGATGAGAGACTCAGGCTCAGGGATGTGTCTGTAGGTGGACCAAAAGCCATAAGACAGACTTTAGATTCAAACTAACTTTTGCTCTACTCCTACCAGAATACACTTCCAGCTTTTTCTTCTGGCATCTAAAACCTTAAATGATATGTCTCAATGCCCTGGATTTCATACAACTCTTCTTTAAGCATTGGCACATCCTTCTGCTAAGCTCTTCTGATGAGTATGGCCTTGTCCCTCCAATTCAAAAAAACTGAACATTTTTCTGAACAATAATATGACTATGTGCATATTTTTGTCATTAATTACTTTTCATAGTTGTCTAATTACTTAGCTCATCTCTTTTAGAAGGCTAAAACATATTATAACATCAGGATCAGTGTCTAACTTAATACACATGCTTTATAGAGAGTAGCATTGTGATTTGCTGAAAAGAATTGTTATATTTTTTTCTGAATGAATGAATGAAATAGACTAAAATTATTATCAAAATTTTAGTTAGGCCTTAGAAAATACTGACAATAAGAGGTGAGAGATGTTGAGTAGTTACTAAGGAAAGAAGCAGATTTTTGTCCTCTGAGGATCTTAAAAAACAGGATATTTTTTTACCTTCCATGACAATTTCAAAGTGGTTCCATCTTAAGAAGGGGATAGGATTTAAAGCATCTAAAACTGTCTTTCGATTATTTAACTTTATGCACAAATGAAGAAATTCAGGTCCACTAGAATTAACTAAGCAGAAAATTTAGAAGAAAACAGCTCCTAAGAATATATTTCAACATTTTTTTTTTCCTTTTTTGGTGAGTGATATGAGAGTCTCAGTCGATTTAGAGAAATTTCCAAAAGTCTGGCTAGAATTTATTCGCTCACTTAAATCTTCAGGAATAAATTTGACATTCCATAAAAATTTTATATCCAGGTTTGAGTTTGGAAAGAAAGGATGAGAAGATAACTGCTCATGTCATTTTATCGCTTTCCCTCTTTCTGTTCAAGGCAGAAACATAACCATATGAAATATAGGACACAGGAAATAAATTAACTATGGTAATATAGGTTGTAAAATTCTAAAATCATTTGCAATGCAGTCTGAGGCTATGAGGGAAAGTAGGAGTTATTTTACTGAAACTATTGAACCCATAGACTCCTTGTCTCTTTCTTTGCATAGAGATATTGCTGAGAGTATAGTGCAGAATGATGATGAAGTAAAACTAAACGCAAACCTCTACTGGGTTCCTGATAGGAAAACATGCCCTAGTCACAAGTAATAAAGTAAATACAGAAGCTGCAAAAATCCATCACCAGAGGAAAACAATAATTTAAATGAGTGATAAAAAAAGGCATTTCATCTATGCATGATAAGAAACCACTGAATAAAACAAATTACATACTACACCAGAATGACTCTGTGCTCAAAGAAATTGCAAACAGCTTATGAGAGAGAAAACCAGAGATTCAGAAATGAATGTCCCTCATATAAAGAATGCAAATGTTCTTTGCTTGAAAAACCCACCCAGAGTATTCTACAATTGCAGCAACTGTACAAAAGGAATACCTGGCCATTAGTAATGACATTTAGCCATTGGATGGCATTTTAGATAAGAGAAGAGTACCATCAATGAGGCAATAATTTTCCATAAACAAACATGCCTGGCAAAGCACCACGTACATTATACCAGTGTCTCCAAGTTACTGTTTCCTTTGTTCAAATATTTAGACAAATATGGAATGTCTTTTGCTATTTAGAATAATATTTGTTATTGATATTTGTTAATAATATTTGTTTCCATTACGGAAAAGGAAGAATAGAAATATTTAATGATTTTCTATACTACACAGTAAGTCAGTTTTTGTTCCCCAGACACAACTCAGATCTCATGAACTCCTCAAACATTAACCGTTATAACAACATGTTTGTATCATTTTGTTTCTGTTACTTTTCTGTTATGTTATTAGTATTTTTAGAGGAGTTCTTACAATTTCATCATCTAAAAACTTAAAAGTTTATAAATTGGAATGTTCTCATGTGATCATATATTTTAAATAAATTGTTGAGATTAATAGATAATCTACATCTGTACTAGATAGTAAGATCTAGGTTTCGGTGATATTGTGTATTGAGCAAATCACTATGGGTAATGTTGAGCATGAAAAACAATAATAACCAATTGAAGAATAAAATTCTGGGACTTTTTTATCATTTATTAATATGGAGAAAAATGAGAAAAATCTCTGAGGAAAAAAAATTAAGTGATTCAAAAGAGTTATGTCACTTTATATCCTTTGACCATTCCCTTCCTATTTCCCGCTCTCTCCAAACCCTGGAAATCACTATCTCCACTTCTAAGGGTTTATCTATTTTAGATTCCACACATAACTGAGATCATACAATGTTTGTATATGCTTTATTTCACTTAGCATAATGTCCTCCAGGTCCATAGATGTCACAAATGGCAGAATTTTCATCTTTTTTAAAGGCTGAATAGTATTGTATGTATACAGCATATTTTCTTTATCCATCCACCCACTGATGGAAACTTAGGTTGTTTCTATATCTTGGGTATTGTGAATAATGTTGTTATGGTCATAGAAATGCATATATATATCTTCAGGATCCTGAGTTCATTCCTTTTAAATATATATCCAGAATGGAATTGCTAGATCATTTGGCAGTACTATTTTCAATTTTTGGAAGAAATTTCATACTGTCTTTTTGCAATGGCTGCACCGATTTACATTCCCACAAGCACTGTACCAGAGTTCGGTTCCCTTTGCTCCATATTCTCTCCAACACATATATTTTTCTCTTTTTTCTTTCAATAATAGTAATCTTAACAAGTGCAAGGTAATATCTCATTTTGGTTTTGTTTCGTATTTCTCTAATGATTACGATGTTAAGCATACTCTCACATACCTGTTGGCCATTTGTATGTCTTCTTTGGAGAAATGTCTATTTAGGTCCTTTGGCCTATTACTATCAGGTTATTTGGTTTTTGCTATTAATGTGTAGGAGTTCCTGATATATTTTGGATATTAATTCCTTGTCAATATATGGTTTGCTAATATACTTGAACCTTGAACAACAGGGGTTTGAACTGCACTAGTCCATTTATACATAATTTTTTTTTTCTTTTTGCAATTGACCGGGACAGTTCAATTGACCTATGCAGTTCAAACCCCTGTTGTTCAAGGGTCAGCTCCGAAGTTGGGAATCCACATATGTGTAGGACCGACTTAAGTTACACACAGATTTTCGATAGCGTGGGCAATTGGCGCCCCTAACCCCCTGTATTGTTCTCGTGTCAATTGTATTTTTATCCCCATTCTATAGATTGCCCGTTTGTTTTGAGGAATGTTTTCTTTGCTCTGCAGAAGCTTTTCAGTGATGTAGTCCCACTTTTGTTACCTGCGATTTTATGTGTCATAGCCAAAAACTTATTGCCGAAACCTTTGTCAAGGAGCTTTTTCTCTGTTTTTCTTTTTTTACCTAAGAATTTTATGGTTTCGGGTCTTACATTTAAGTCTTCAATTCATTTGGAGTTGATTTTTGTTTATGATATGACATATAGGTCCAATTTCATTCTTTTCAAGTGAAGATTCAGTTTTCTCAACACTATTTAAAAAATTATACTTTCCCCATTTTGTATTTTTGGAGCCCTTCTTGAAGATTAGTTAACTGTATATGTGTGGGTTTATTTCTGGGTTCTTGATTCCATTCCATTGGTCTATGTCTCAGCTTTTATGCCAGTACCATACTGTTTTCATTACTATAGCTTTGTGATATAATTTGAAATCAGAAAGTATGTTCTTCTTGCTCAAGATTGATTAGTCTATTCAGTATCTTTTGTGGTTCCACATGAATTTTATTTATTTATTTTAATTAATTAATTATTTTAATGCCTACAGCACCTAGTCTTCCTAGGTGGTCTCCCATCCAAGTACTAACCAGGCTCGACCCTGCTTAGCTTCCGCGATCAGACAAGATTGGGCATGTTCAGGGTGGCATGGCCATAGACTCCACATGAATTTTAGAATTGCATTATATATTTCTCTGAGAATGCCATTAAAATTTTGAAAGGGATTGCATCAAATCTGTAAATCACTTTGGATAGTATGGACATTTTAACGATATTAATTCTTCCAATTCATGAACATGGAGTATATTTCCATTTATTTTTATCTCCAAGTTTTTCACCATAGTTTTATAATTTTCAGTGCATAGATCTTTTATCTCCTTGGTTAAATTTATTCCTATGCCTTTTATTTTTTGATTGTAAATGGGATTTTTTCCTATTATCTTTTTCAAATAGTTCATTCTTAGTTCATTTATTGTATTTGTAACTTTACCGAATTTGTTTATCAGCTACAACAAAAGACAATTTTAAACCTTCCCTTCTGATTTGTGAAAGCACAAAAACAGAACAGATTAAAATGGAAAAATATTTACAATAGCATAAATCACAGTCTTCCTCTCCAGCTTCAAAAGTACATATATATTTTATAAATAAAAAAATTATGAAATGCAACCAGACAAAGCACTATCAGAAGACTAGAGAGTTTGAGAAAGCCCTGTTAGCCTCTTTCTGAACATTGTACATAAGTTTGGCAACAAAAACATTTGCCCTTGACACTGGAGCAATAATTACAGCAATTTGCAATGAAGGGTCAGGCCATTGGCAAGACATTGGAGGAGCAATGCTGTCTCATGCACAGAAGTAAAAATTCTAGTGTCTGATGGTACATCTCACTATACCCTTGACCCACTGAGACAGGATTTGAAGAACTAGAGAATTACTAGAGAACTAGAGAAGCACTAGAGAATTACTAATGAAAAATCAAAAAGAAAAATGAGTATAAAACCAAAGTTTCAGAAATATTTATTATTAATAGAGAAGCACCAAACTCAATAATCAAAAGAGCTAACAGAGAAAACAG
The DNA here is from genome assembly GCF_902729225.1 of Pteropus medius. Lineage (NCBI taxonomy): Eukaryota > Metazoa > Chordata > Mammalia > Chiroptera > Pteropodidae > Pteropus > Pteropus medius. The sequence continues at coordinate 4,924,378 of NW_024344371.1, read as the reverse complement.
TTATTAGAACAATAAAAATGTAAATAAACTGTAAATAATATATCTAATGGGTTAAAGAGAACATTAAATCCATGATCCTGTAATTATAAAAAAGAGATTGTGGATTTTAGAACTAAAAACATAAAATCATTTGCATATAAATACCTTAGGAACAGCTGAAAAAGATGAGTAACTTAGAAATTTTAAATGGAAATTTTAAATGGAAAAATAAGACGAAAACCCCAAAATAATTAAAATTACTAAAAATAGACTCACAAGTAGTTTTAGAAATTCCACCTACCATCTATGATGCAAAGAAAGTGCAAGGGAGAAAATAATCATAGTTATATAAGAGCTTTTAATAATAAAGGTAATTTTCTACAAATCAAGATATCTCATGGTATGGAGAAGGAAGCTAGGAGATAGAGAACCTTCAGCTTTAGAATTTTCAGGAGAAGCAAAATAAAAATCAAGACATAAAAATATTGTTTTAAAATTTTTAAATAAATTTTAATAAAATAGCAGATTAGGAATAACTAAATATAGAAATAATAAAGTAAAAGATTAATCTGAAGAAATTCTCTAGAATCTAATATTAAAATATAAACTAACCAAATTAAAGAGAGATTAAAAATATAAAAAACAGAATGAGAAGATCTAAAAAGAGGTCTTGGAGAAACTAAGGCTGAAATAAAAGAATAATTTTTATAAATAATGATAAGAATTTCCAAAACTGCAGAAAAACATGAATTCTTAGATTTGAGAGAGAAATACACAAGCAGGATAGAGACCTAGACAGATATTAATATAACTACAGAAAGCAAAGAAAATAACAAATTCTGAAAGTAGCTGAAGGGAAAAGACAAATTATCTATATGAAAATCTATAGTGAAAGCAGATATTTAACATGAGTTCATGAACAAGAATCTTTACAATGAGTTTTTTTGTATTACTAAGTAAAAAAGGGAGATAACCTAAAATGTCCATATTCAGGAAATCTAGTAAATAAATATTTGAATATACATGTAATCTCACACTGCATAGCCATAAAAATGAAAAAAAAAAAGAGCTAAAAGTACCAACATAATAAAAATCATTTTATGCAGATTTATAAGTATTCATAAAGGTAAATAAAGTGATTATAAATATATAAGCCTGGACTTTTAGGAATACCCACATTAGTTTAGTGAAGCTTCAAACTATGCAAGCACATGCTATCTGAAGAAGGGGTGGGGTTATAAAAAGTTCAGCCAAAAAGCAAAGGTTACTCTGTTCTCCTCCAGTGTTGCCCAGGGGAGGTAGGCGCTGGCTAGCAGAAACAAGTTTCTGGTCAGCCTAACAGACTCCACCCTACAGTGACCACAGAAGCATCTGTTTTGCAGCACTTCATAGCTTCAGGCATTAAGTTCACTCAACAAACACTCCTCCCAATTATATTTAATTTGAAGGAGAAATGAAGAAGGAAAAAGACTAAAATGAGATGGGAATAAAAGTTGAAGATTTCATTATCAATATTATTTACTTTTAGAGAGTGCCACGAACATATGTACTTGCTTAGGAAAAAAATGTTGCATAGTGGATGGGGAAAGGCCTGTGGAGAGAAAGAAGGTAATGAATGAATCTACAGAATAAGTAGACAACGTTTCCTCTAAAATTTGCAGAGCCGGCAGAACAAAGGAAATGAAAAATTGAAAATGCCATTGAAGTTAGGACACACCACTGAGAAAGTTTATATATTATATCCATTTTTTGGAAGTGAAGTAGGAAATAATCAGTTACTTTTAGAAGCAGGGGTAGGGATTATGAGAAAAGCAATACAGGTATTCTCACTTTCTGAAAGTTTGAGTTATACCACTTCGCAGAGTAGTGTAATACAAACTTTCGGAAAGTAGGAAATATTCTTTGCTTTATGCCATTTTGGCTTATGATAGGTTTCATGGGAACGCTCTACTTTCAGGTAGTCGGGGAAACTTGTAATGATCAATAGCTATATGGGAACAAGGAACAAATACAAAGACAGTTGAGGAATGCTAAAGGCCTAACTGAAGATAGAATATACTTTAATAGCTCAATCAACAAGGGAAAATTCTTTTCTAGAAAGTAATTGCTAGTTTTGTCCCAGGGTTGGGTGTGAGTAGGGCAAAGGAAAAAGAAAGAAAAATAATAGGGCGGGGAGAGGATAAAAACGTTAGCTAGAAATTGGTTGACATATGATTGAATTATAGAAAATCCACTAGATAAGAAAAGAAGTGAAACTAGGTAGAGGGTGTAGGGCCAGACTATGTGAAAATGGAAATATCTAAGAAATGAAAATCCTGATGCTATCAAAGTGATGAAAATAAAGAAATGAGAAAGTTGCAAGAATAGGGGAGTATGATTAGAAATTAATTTCTCTCCCACACAGTTTTTCTCTATCTCACACTGTGTTGTTTTCAGCACCTATTAATACTTGGTATTTGCTTTCTTCTTGAGGACCGGGATCTGTTTGTTTCATTTATCGATATATCCCCACCACCTGGAGTGGTTACTGGCACAGAGAGAGTGTTCAATAATTAGTTTTGAATATTTGAATAATTGCTAGAATTAAGATTTCATAGGTGTTTAAATCATGGTGTGTGTGATTAAGGGATGAAAGAGTTTACAAAAATAAGAAACCTTCATCTGAGAGAATGACACGGAAAACATTGATGGCAGAGTTGGATAGAGTATCTCATTCTTCAAAGACATAGTATGACTGAGATTTGATAATATTCCAGAGGCCTTTGCTAGGCCTCCAGAATAAATTTAAAGCAATGGATTTGGTGCTGGCTCCACAATGCATTAGCAGTAGGACACTGTACAATGAACTTAATCATTGTGAGTCTTAATTTTCTCATTCATTGAAAAGGTATAACACCTTTATAACATTTGGCAGGATGGCATTAGATAATGGCATTAGATAATGCCTTATGTCTGGCATACAGGAAAGCTCATTATATGTTAGGTATTTTTAAAATGATCCTCAAACCACTGTAATTTAATCCATATCCCTTTTTTATGCATGATATTATTTTACCAAGACATTAAAGGTCCCGAGTAAGTTTAAGAATTTGCCAGCTATAAAAGTCAAACTGCACCTACTGGGCATTAATAATATCTCTCTTAGTATTTTCAGCAAGGAGTAAATCACCATGGCAATGGTATTTATAGGCTCAACTAATCTGCATTGTATATAAAGATGAATTTTCCACTACAGAGCCAGTGAGGTAATGACACTGTTGGTGTCAGTGTTTAGTTATATTAACAAGTTCACAAAACATATCTGAACATAACTTTGTGTCTTTAAACTCTGACGTATCTCATCACATACAGAATATGATACACTGTCATTGACTTTTCCATACTTGCAGGCATTATATGCAAAGAGATGATGTCCTGACTCCTGAAACTACCTTCTATAAGGGCTGCCTTATATAACAAGTGCTAGTCTTGAGAAGACAATGTATGAACATTAAATTTTGATGACTGAATGTAAATTTTCATTTTAAACTTCCTCTTTAGATTCTTATAAATTACCCTGATTCTAAAAAACTGAAGGACTTAAAGTATCACCTAAAACATAAAAATATGTTTAAATTGTATTCTGCCTTCTGTTTGGGCGATCAAAAAAGATGTGTCTAAATAGTTCCACATGAAAAGGCATGCATACAAGTACATTCACAAATTCTTTATAAAGGATGTTTCAGACTGTTAATCGAAGTATGGGTTCTAGATAAAAAGGAAAAAAAAATTCTCTACCACCACTATTGGAAATTCACCCATCCTTTACTTAAAAGTCTTAGTAATTCATTGCTAGAGTCCTAGAATTAAAAAAATTGTATACACACACAAATATATACACAGAAAAACATGTCAATTGATAATAAAATATGTTTATATAAGGAAAAACAGTATGCATAAGAATACAGTTTTTACACAAATTAATGTAATATAGGTTTATTACTCTTAAGAAGAAAAAGACTCAATAGTAGTAGTGGAAAAGACATGAGAAGTAATCATTTTTTGGATGCTGCATTCTTTTACTGCATCATTTTCATCTCCGAGTTTTCATCCTTTTAGTGGCTCATGGTTATCCTGCACTCTAACTGTACTTCTTACACTTAGAGCAAAATAGAAAAGCTACTCAATCATAAGTGCACTTTGAAATACATGGAAACTATTCATGTACCTAAAAGATAGAAGAATCAAAAAGATACTATTTTTTCATTTCTTTTACTTGGCATACAAACAAAAGAAAAACATTTTGGGCTCATCTAAACACTGGGACAAAATTTATCTTTTTCTCTAATTTCTCTAGGAGCTGTTTTGTCAAGTAAATTATTGAGTGTGTCTTTGCCCCAAATTAAAATGTCAAAGTATCACTTTTTACAGCATATTAATTTAGTGTGCCTTTAACTGAAGAGTCATCATACTGGAAGATAAGGAGATTTTGCTGAAGACGTAGTAAAAATATTCAAGAGCTATTATGATAAATAGTTGTTAACTAAGCAGGCATTATATTAGGTAGGTCTCTTTTTGTCTCCTCGATATATTTTTAGCTCTCTATATTTTTCTGAAAGAGAAAACTGGCCAGAGACATTAATAAAATATCTGCAACATTTTGTTAGGGAGTAAAGATTTCAAAACACTGAGCTCTCTGAAGACAGTTCACAATAATTTTTTTTACACAAACACCTATCCTATTCAAGAAAGGAAAGCAATAGTTTTATCACATGCTTACCATATCTGCAGACATCATAATTGCAAAAGTCAAGGATAGCTTACTCTTAGTAAAGACTCAGAAAGTAGTGAAAAAGGGCTCGAAGGTTTTGTTTAATCTGAGGACTATTGCTAGACAAGGTGCAATTACTTTTTGTAAAGTTTATCTCAAAATTAAATGTGTTGCTTCCTCCACTCCACACTGGTATGATACACTTAGTCATAATGGCTGTGGGGCAAAGAGTTGGTTTTGCTTCATGAGTTTATTATCAAGAAGACCAAAGGGACTAGATTAGAGATTTTATCCAATTCAGCCTTAAAAAATATGTACAGTGTTACTACAGGGAGGACATAGTTTGGTCCATTGACCTATGAGTTAAATATGCTGTTTTTGCTTGGACCCAGAATACGTTCAGCATCATTTTTAAAGTACAAAATCTGCATGTCAAATTAATTCATGCTCTCTTAACTTCACATTGATTAAGACAAATTAAGTTTCACATTCATCACCTACAGCAGTTAACAAGTAGTAGTGGCAAATTCCATGACTTTTCCATACTATAATTCTTTAAATGCTCTTTCCACAGTTCCTATTTAATAGAAGCTGGTAATATTCATGTCAAAGTAATCATGTGAAATGAAGGTTCTCACAGCATATCTCAGATTTTCTCAGTATTAAAAGATAGAGTTTGGAGACATCTGTATATTTCAGTTTCAAAGTATATTTCATGGGTTCATAAGATGAGCCAAATAATTAGTTGAAAAGCAAGTGTAATCTTAAACATCTTAAATATTTTATGCATTTGCATCAAGAAAACTCAGAGGCATATCATCAATCCCTGATTGTATTCATTTACACTAAACAACAACAACAACAAACATAGAGGTATCACATCAAAGCAAATTCTAAAATGAATAAAATGTGAGATTTTATGTTTTATAAACTTATAATATTATGTTTTCTATTACCTTATAATATTATGTTTTCTATTACCTCTAATGGTAGTTAATGGAGGAATTTTGCTGACAGTCTATATTCTAAATGTTCTTATAGAAATTCCCTTTATGTTAAATTCTCATAAATACATGGAGAGATAATATGAGAGACCTACAATAAAGCATATGTTAACTAACACAGGGGAAATATATTTTATTAATACACAATATGATTTTGTATTTTATGATAGTATTCAGAGAACATGAGGTTGATATAGTAATAAAAAGTCTAAGTATTTTTGTAAAGTTATTAAAAATTATTTAAAAACTACATAAAACAGGTCTGCAAACAAATACTCTTTGGCCTTGATATTTGGAAAGTATCTGCTAATTCATTCATAATATATTCTCTTGTAGGCTGAGAGATTTGTTTTTAAGACACAATATGTGTGTATGAGAGGGGAGAGCAATTAGAAAGGATTCCTTCGACATATCAATGGTGAACTTCAAAAATGGGTTCCAGTATATCCACATCATAAGCATCACAATATTGATATTAGATATATACATAATATTATTTTGTAATTATTCTATTTTTCCAATTGGAAACTAAACTTGAAGACCAAGCCAATGTCTTTTTATTTTGCTTGTCTGATTATCTTCTATTCTCCTTGCAAAATGTTCAAGCTCAAGAATTATCCTCTGGATTCAGTTATAAAACTAAATGTTCACTTTCTTTATGCTTTGTATGGGCTGAATTTATGTGTCCCCTCTAAATGCATATGTTGAAGCCCTAAGCCCTTTTGTGGTGGTATCTGGAGATGGGGCCTTTCAGAAATTAGGTTTAGATCAGGTCATGAAAGTAGGGACCTATTTTGGAATTAGCATACTTATAAGAAGAGGAAGAGATCAGAGCTCCCTTTCTCTCTGCCATGTGAGGATATACAAAGAAGGCAGTCATCTGCAAACAAGGAAGAGGACTCTCACCAGGAACTGAATCTGTCAGTATCTTAATCTTGGACTCCCCATTCCTCAGAATTGTGAGAAATAAGTGGCTATTATTCAAGCCAAAATATTTTTCTTAATTTATATTTAATAATTCTTAATTTATATTTAACTTCTGTAGCCTGTTAATTTATATTTAAATGTCCATAATATTCCAAATAGCAAAAGGAGTTCAACTATTATTATTGATGAACTTGCAAATTAACTGGATCATTTCAGCTGAATATAGTAATAATTTTAATACCTGGAATCAGTTTCTCTATGGATCTCTAAGCAATGTATAAATTTTCATAAATGTACAAATTATGCACACTGTAATACCTTACATTCAGTGTTCTGTTATGGTCTCACTAGTTCTCTCTGATCACTGATAGTATTCAGTAAGATACTGGAAAATTAAATACCTCAAACAGGAATATAATGGGTTGATAATATAAATGAAGACTATTTATTAAATTTCTAAGAGACATGAGATCATCAAGAATAGACTTTTTCTCATATTCCTGGTAGAACTCACAGCGATTGGTATATACTAAGTTCTTCATATATTTTCTAAATTGATTAATTAACAAAAAATACCAAGTACTTTATATGATATAAAATATTAAAAATGGAATACACTGAAAGCTCAGCTCTGAAAGAAATTATAGTCTAATGGAAGGGCTCATAGATACTGAGACCTAATCAAACTAGTTAGTAATAAAAATAAAATATAGATCTTTATAATTCACTTAAATAAACATAAGCCCGTATTTTACAGCACTAAAATAATAGGCCTAAAAAGTCCTACCCCAAAAGTCAAATCTATCATTTATAAACTTTGAATATTCAATGCAGTTCTTATGTAGTACTCTTTAATTGTGGGGTTGTGAAACCACAGAGTAATAGAAGTGTTCCTGAACTAGCCCATTGCATGAATAGGTTTGTTTTGCTGCCCAACCCTGGGAATAAGGCTTACTCTGAATCATCGACCAAGTTCTTTCCTACTGATATAACTGGAGTAATAATCTCAAATTCCTACATGTAGGGAGAGATTTATAATTCTTTGGAATTAGGTTAGGGAGAAGCAAGAATTTATAAAATGGTAGACTAAGGACCTCTGAAATACTGCTCCTTTCTAAAAAGCATTCAGAACACAGAAAAAATTCATCAAAATCAACTTTTTTCAGAATTCTGGAAATTAGTAAAAAGCTTTCAAAATCCAAGAAGCATTTATTTAAAAAAAAAAAAAATGCCTGGATCTTAGTAAGAAAGTGAACTTCATGGTATTTTAACTTTCTCTATCCCATTATTCTCTTGCCGGATCTGGAGCTGCCATAAAAGCCCTACACCTAGAGAACTGCTGCCATTTGACCTGTCTGGTAGTTCTCTGAAAAAAGCCCTCGTGCAAGGCTTTTCATCATTTGACCTGACTCAGAGCTTGCTCAGTGGGAAAACTATCCCAGGATGCTTGTCAAAAACAATCAACATCACCTATAGCCATACCACCCTGAATGCACCCGATCTTGTCTGATCTCCAAAGCTTTAAGGTACAAAAGTCAGTGAGAGCAGGAAGACCAAACAAGAAAGTAGCCAAAAAACTTAAAAGGAAAATATATGTTACGAGATGCCCATATGGGGCTTTGACAGGCTCCAAAACATTCCTGGGTTTGTGCGTATGCCCTTGAACACCTGAGTGTTCTCTAATCTCTCACTTTTAGTTGACCTTCAAGATCTACATGAGCTGGAAATGAAGAATAAGGCATAACTGTAAATTCCTGGAGAGCTGAAGTCATCACACACAGAAAGCCACTCTGCAAAGGCTGAGAAACTTACTGGTTCAAGGCATTTAATAAAATATTTGTCCAATTATTAGCTGACCACTAAGTTAACTAAATCAGAGACTTCAGTGGCCACACATGACAGAGAATGTACAATCATCCCAGGAAAATCATTACACGAGCAAACAGCAGCAACAACAAACCCTGGTGATGAATAGGAATCTGTTTTCTAGAGTATCCACATTATATTATTTCAAACGTCCAGTGTTCTACAAAAAATTGAGACATGCAAAAAACAAAAAGTGTGGTCCATATACATGAAAGAGAGAAAACATGGAGACAATAAAAATCATCTCTTTGGAAAACTAGGTGCTGAACTTACAAGACAAATTTTTTTAAATCTATAATTATAAACATTTTCCAAAAAACAAAAGGAAGCCATGTCTAAGGAATTAATGGAAAGTATAAGAACAATATCTCACTATATATAGAATATCAATCGAGAGACAAAAATAATTTTAAAAGTATCAAATACACATTCTTTAGTTGAAAAGTAAAATTACTGAAATGAAAATTCACTAGAAATGCTCAAAATAAATTGGAGCTGACAGGAGAAAGAAACAACAAACTTGAAGATAGGTAAATTGAGATTTCTCAATTATTTATGAGGAATAGTAAGAAAAAAATAATGCATAAAATTACCAGGTCTTAGAGAACTACTGGACACTAGACTATGCATAACGGTATTTAAAAAAGGAGAGAAGAGTAGAAAGAAACACTAGAACAAATAATGGCTGAAAACTTCCCAAATTTGACGAAGAATATTAATCTACATATCTAAGAAGCTCAATTGACTCCTAATAGGTTAAACTCAAAGATATCCATACTCAAATACAACCTAGTAAAATTGGAAAAGGTCAAAGAGACAGGATCTTGAAGTCAGCAAAAGAAAAAAAAAACCAAAAAACAACATATACAAGCGATCCTCAATAAAATTAAGAGCTACCTTAGCATCAGAAATAGCAGAAATAATGGAAGCCAGAAGACAGTGGGATGATATAGTCACAGTGCTGAAAGAGGCTGTCGACCAAAAATTCTACATCCAGTTTCTGGACACAATGTTTTTATATATGATTGAAATTAAGTTGACATTAATCTAAACTAGATTGTTTTAAGTTATAACTCTGTAATCTCCAGGGCAATGATTTTAAAAGATTTCTCAAAATTATAGTAAAATAAACAAGGAAATTAATACAGTACACTAGAAAAAATATATATATTTATCACGAAAGAAGGCATTAATGGAGGAATAGAGGACCAAAGAAGACATAAGACATGTAGAAAATAAGTAGCAATATGGCAGATCTAAACCTTATCAGTAATCACATTAAACATAAACTGGATTAAGCAAAATAAATTTTTTCAAAAATTAAACTTTGTCCTGTCTATAAGAGACACACTTTATGTACAAAGACACAAAGAAACTGAAAATAAAAGAATGGCAAAAGATATACCATGCAAACAATAACCAAAAAAGAGCTGAATAATTATATTATCAGATCCAATAAACTTTAAGACAAAAAATTGTTTTCATCTTAAAACATTTTAAGACAAGAGAAATTAACAATTAAAAACTAGAGAAAAAGAAAAACATCTTCCAACAAAAAAGAGGCAAGTCATCAAGAAGATGTAACAATTATAAGTATATATGCACTTAGTATATTACTATATTGGCAGACTAAAAGCTAAAACATAGTCTCATTTGCTCTCTAGTTTGAAAAAGAGTACATTTTAAAAGGGCAGAAGTGAAGAAAAAGGAATGTGAAGAAAATGGACAAAGTATTATTAAATCAATTTACATATGATTTTACAAGAAGTAGAGTTAATGCAGTCTATTTTTACTTTATTGAAAATACACAATTTTAACACAAGATATTTTTTAGAAGAGCCCTGTGGATTATATAACTCCATTTCCACGAGCACATATTAAATTTGGGTTTTTAAGAAACGGAAGAACTTATAGCTTTCTCCAAATGGACCTTTTTTTGACAGTTAAATAGTAATAAAATCCACATAGAAGTTTCAATTTTCTTTCATAAATGGCAACAATGATTTCTACATTGTAGATTAATTACTAAGAATTTTCATTTCTCAGGTAGCAGCATAAACTTCAATTGAATATTCATTACTACCAATATTAGTTCAGATCTTATTCTAGCATAATGGCAAAATATTATCTTAAGAGTTTTCTGATTCCGCTGAGTCCATTTTTAAAATCTATTTAAAATGCTCAAGGAAGTAGTTTATTTTGTTAAAAGTACAAGTATAATTGTAAGTAAAAGTACAACTATAATTCTGTAGCATTTTTGAGATAACTTTACCACTTAATAAATGGGGAAAAAAACTAAAAATAAAAGCTAAAATTAACAGTTGTTTTAATTAATATGCTTAGGAAATTCACCACCACTTCAGAGTTGACAATATAGGTGATTTTACAATAATCAATGAACTCTTTTTTTGCACTGAATTATTCTTTTTGTATGTGTGTGCAATATTGTATGCAATAGTGTCTAATTGAATCAGCTCTCTCAAAGTCTATATATATTTAAAATTTGCTCATTTCTTTGGATTGCCAAAGGAGTCCTAGAAAGGGTTCACATTTGCATTTTAAGGAATACCAAAAGATACAATCAATTGTAAGCTTATTTTTATACATACCCTTTGAAATAGAAAAAAAATTTCTCTCTCCCAAGCGTAATATTTAAATTCTTACTTAAATTCTTAAAAAAGAAAAAAAGACTTCAGTTGCAGTTAACCTTGGGTTAATGTTCAATTGGAAAGATGTTTTCTTTAACGTGTCTCTGTATTTGTTTCCATTTTTTTTTTTTGGTAGACTTCCTTTTTTCTGTCTTTTATATAACATTCACTCTTGAGCATCCATTGTATTCTGGAAAAATGGGAATGCTTCAGAGAAAGCTTACTAGATTTTAAGACAGAATGTTTTAACATATTTGCCTTCCTTTAGGTGTTCCACTTTATGTTTCAAAGGCATGGCAGTAGTTCAACACTCAAATATCTGCCTTTTATAACTTATAGGTTCCAAAACAATGAGGTACATTGTCTACAAAGAATTAAATGCAATAATCAGGCAATTAATCAAGGATATTTGCAGCACTACATAAAAAGACAAATTAAGAAGACCACCATGGTTTCCAGAAGCCATCTGTTAACCAATGTCAAACTGATGATAAAGAAAACTGAGTTCCCTTGGTAGCTGTTTTTTTTCCCAGCTGCATGCAGCTATAAAAGAATGTCAAAGAGAACTCTGTATTTGTTAATTCAGAAATGCAGTACATAGGCATTGAGAAACCTCCATTGACAACTTTTTTATTTTGAAAGTTGATGCTAAGATTTGTGGGAAAGTTATATATTGGCCCTTGGATCACCATTTAGGCCTTGATAGGGTAAAAAATTCTTAAATTCTGATAGAGTAAAAAGAAGATGAGCAGTATAATTCTCATATATGTGTACATACACAGAAATACAATAAAAATCTATTCAGAGCATAAAATAATGAGTGAATCATTTCTAAAGTATTCAACCATAAAAAGGTTATTTGATCACTTATATATGCACCCCAAAAATGTATTATTGAACATATCCTAATGTGAGCTTCACTTTAAGGAAAGCCTTGTGTGGAGAAGAACCAGAATATAATCATGAATTTAGATGGCTGTAATTACTAAACCCTGATAAAGACTAATTTTAAAGACTTAACTAAGGTACTTTCCAGAAGAGTTATAATACTATTGCTCAATGGAAACTTGAAGAAGTTAACATAATGCCTTGAAAGAGGTTGGAACCTAGAGTTAGGCACAAGTGATGTTTGAAATTCATACTTCATTCATTATTAGTTATATGACCTTGGGAATATTACTTAATCTGTGCTAGTGCACATAGAAAAGTGAGAATGATAATAACCTTGCATGGATGTTGAAAAGATAAAGTGAATTAATGGGTGTCAAAACTCATTTTTGTCAAATAAAGCATTAAATGTCTTATCAATGGATTATTGAAGTAATACTAATTGCTAAGGACTTTAAGCTTATTGTAGAAAGGTCACTGAGCTGAAGATCAGAAAATCTAGATTGCTCTTCCAGCTTTGCCGTAAATTAGTTGTGTGACTCTGAGCAAATCATTTAAGTTCTCTGGACCTTGGTTTACTCCTTCCTAAATTAAAATTCTTCTATTACTTCTAAAATCCTATAATTCTAAGTATTTGAATTAGATTTCAAAAATTAATGCAAAATATAATATCGTAAATTTGTAGAACTATGTTCGAATCATTGCAATCTCTTGCATGTGTGTTTATTACTGATTTTTTAAAAAGAAATTTTAAATAGTGGTAGAAGTCAGTTTTTCTAGTCCACTTAAGGTTTAAATTTCTTATGTATGTTTTTATTAGTATGCATTTAAGTAAATATGTGTTTAATTTATTCACTAAAGCTACCTAGTTGAACCAGATTGTCAGAAGCGTTATTGACTTTTCTTGTACTAGCAGCTTAGAATTTTAGAGTTGAAGATCAAATTAATTAATTAATTAATTAACAAACAAACAAATAAATAAATATTCATTCTCTATTTTATGGTTGAAGAAATAAAACATTAATAAAAGATGGATAACTTTAAGTGAGAGAGAATTGATTCTAGAACCTGTCCATTGACTCCTAGGTCAATCTTTTCTCCACATCATATTTCACTACTACAAGGCAAGGTAGGAGAAAATATAGATGACCTTGATGTACAGATGACCTTTTAGACACAACATTTAAAGCATGATCAATTAAATCATTGATAAGTTAGATTAAATTAAAATAAAAACTGCTCTACGAGAGACACTATGAAGAAACTGAGAAGACAAGCCACAGTCTGAAAGAAATATTTGCAAAAAATACATTTATAAAGGATTGTAATGCTAAATATGCAAAAACTCTTAAAACTCAACAGTAAGAAAACAACCAACCTGACAAAAAATGAGTCAAAGATCTTAACAGACACCTGACCAAAGAAGATAAACAAATGATAGGTATATGAAAATATGTTCAACATCATGTGTCATAAGGGACATGCAAATTAAAACAATGAGATACTACTACACACCTGTTAGAATGATGAAAATCCAAAACATTGACAGCACAAAGATATAAATCAATAGGAGCTCTCATTCATTGATGGTGGGAACACAAAATGGTAAAGTTATTTTGCCAGACAGTTTTGAAGTTTCTTATAAAATTAAACATACTTTTACTATAGGATCCAGCAATTGCACTCTGTGGTATTTACTCAAATGCTTTTAAAACTATGTCCACACAATAATCTATACACAGATATTTATAGTAGTTTTATTCATAACTGCCGAAAACTGGAAGCAACTAAAATGTCCTTCAGAATGGACAAATAAACCATGGTACATCTAGACAATAGAATAATATTCAGTGCTAAAAATAAATGAGCTATAAAATGAAGAACCTCAAATGCATATTACTAAGTGAAAGAAGGCAATCTGAAAAGGCTACATACTGTATAATTCCAAATATTTGACATTCTAGGAAAGGCAAAACTGTGGACATGGTAGAGGATCAGTGTTTTTTAGAGGTTAGAGGTGAGGGAGGAATGAATAAACAGAGCATATAGAATTTTTAGGGCAGAGAAACTATTCTGGTGGATATATACCATTATACACTTGTTAACACTCCCATAGGATGCACAATCCCAAGAGTAAGCCCTAATGTAAACTATGGACTTTGGATAATAATGATGCATCAATGTAGCTCATCAGCTGTAACAAATATATTACACTGGTGGGGACTGGTGATTGTGGCGAGTCAGGGGTCGGGGAATCTACAGATTCTGATCGATTTTAATATGAATATAAAACTGCTCTAAATAATACAGTCTATTTTTAAAAAGTAAAATAGAAGATATATTTTTTAAAAAAGTGATTACATAAAGAAATTGAACTCTTTATGAGATAATAGTATAAAGACATAGCTTTGAACACATTCAGTTAGAGGTGAGAATAAGTTTTAAGTAAATTCTATAATTAGTTCTATGTCACATATTATAGAAAGGAGAAAGAAAAGTAGCTCTACACAACTGGTACCAATCATAGGCCCATCTTAGGAAGAATCTAAAATCTCAGAAGTCTTATTATGTCATCCAAAGCACAAAATTAGAAGCTGGAATGAGTTTTTATGTTAACAGAACAAATTGACAAGTATTTGAAAAGCAAGGACAACAAAAGGCGTATTTTAGCTTTCTTCAGTACAAGAGCAAAGAAAGGACAGTTATTTGCATCTTCTCCAAATGAACTTTACATTGAAAAGAGCAAAACGAACATGAAAATTAGATGATTACCAGAGAGAGAAGAACATAGTAAAAGATTGCCTTGGTACTTAGCTTACAGATCCATACCATGCTTACTTATATAACAGAGAACTGAAAAATAAATAAATTAAGTGGTACGTTGCAGAATCACCAAGAATCACTGTTTACTATATTTTGAGTCTAATATAAAATAGAAAACATATAAGACACACATATATTACCCTAGCAGTTTAAGGTCTTTTTTGTTTAATCAGTTTTAGGCTTATGTAATAAATATAATTTTTTCTCAATGGGAAGATACAAGGGCATGCATTTTGTCACTATATATAAATTATTATTTTTTTCTCTCTGTAGATTGTGAGCTTCTTATTTATAAAAGTGGCCAAGGTAAAGCTATCTGAGATGATGGAAATAAACAGTTTGCAGTGCTGATAGGTTAGAATAAATGAACTCTAAGATATCTCCCAAATTTTAGCATTACTCAGTGCTAAGAAAACATTATTGTCATTGTCATCCTTATTATCATAGAGAGTGTATTTATTTATGTCATGTCCTTGTTAAAATTTCTCTCTCTCTCTCTCTCTATATATATATACATATTAAATATATATATATATAAATAAATTTAGGCAGAAATCTCAAATAGGCCGCTTTGTTCCAGTCTAAGAATAGGCACTTTAATACTACACACTGTGACTGTCTCAATTCTTTGCTTCTTTCATTCCTGTCCAAATATATATATATATTCCTGTCCAAATATATATATATATATATATATATATATATATATATATATATACACACACACGTATATATACGTATATATATTTATATATATATATTTATGTATATATAGATATATGTTAGGCAAACAAGTATAGGCTTTGTAAGTCAGATAAATGATGGCAAAGGAATGATACAATTATATCACCTTTACTGTTTATATAAAATATAGATAACTTGATATTTTTAGTGTTTCACATGGCTTAGTAAGCCATACGCTTGTCATTCATTTTAATTAATAAAGTGATACACAGGAACCTCCCACAAGGAAGAGAAAATGTTATATTTGAGTATCTCCTGTTTTCTCACCCTCCACCACCACTACTCAAAGAAACACCACCAGCATCGGTACCTGCACAGTTACATATTTTACGAATAAGTGGTTATAATATTATGGTGAGAGGAGACTGAATTAAGAGAAGACTGGAAAATTTGGCTTATAAAAATGGTAAACAATATCTTTCTGAGATAGGCTTAAGTGGTAACCACATGACCAATAAAATTTCTTAATATTCTGCCTGACAAGCAACATCCTTAGTTTTGAATAAAAGGACTACAGTCAAGACATCTGGTTACTATAACATAAATCCTTATATAAAGTATACATATTACTTTGTATACACAAAAGGCACTTAATAAATATTTTTGAAAGAATGGATGATATACCTCTTAGTTGTTCACTGAAAGAGCATACATAATAAATTGTAATCTCCCCTAGCTAGTTCTCAAAACTAGTGGACAAATACATAGATATAGGAAACAATAAATTGTTGAACATACGTATATAATTATGATGTACTAAATCCAAGTTACAGATCTGGAAGTGGTCTGTAATTTCTGGTGTTATGCATGTAAACAATAAGAACAAAAAATTAAAATAGGAAAAGTCATCTGTCAATATGAATTGTGATCAAGAATATATATAAATAGGCAAAGACATAGGTTGATAAATGTGAAGCAGAAAGTACAAGCCTTAGCTATTACACTAGAATTATAACTGAAAATAAAACTTAAGAGAAATTATAACTTCAGAAATTAATACAAGCTTGTAAGTTTCTGCACACTATATTCTTGGGTATGGCTGAAATTCCATGTGCTTTTCATTGCATTTGAACTGCAGGTAAAGATTTTCTAAGCCTCCAGATTCAACACTTTGATGCCTAGAGAGTGGGGATAGTTTCAACAATAAATGGTAGGTAGAAAAACAGAAACAGACATAGGCAGAAGAATCTTGGCTACCAGTGAGTCAAGGAGACAAGCAGCAGCTAACTTAAGGACAACAAGAGAGGGATATAAAACAACTGGTCTCTGAAATTAGTTAGAAGCAGATAGTGTTACTCCTGTTTTAAAGTTGCTAAAAGTCACACAGCAATTCGATGATTTTCTGAGTAAAATCAGAATCCAAACAATCACAAATTTTAATTACTAATCTATTTCCTAGCTTGCATTACTGATTCGATATGTTCTAAATTTCTTCTCCTATTTAAATGGCTGAACACTTCACTATTGGCTGGTGTCAGTTTGTTATTTTTGAACAGCTGCTAGTGAAAACCATTATTTCTCTTTAACTTCTGAGGATTTCAGATAAACAACATTACAAGAGATATGAGTTAGGATGCTATTATCGGTATAGAAACACCCAGAAAACAAAACAAAACACATTATTACTTCTCAACTTTTATGAAAGGCAAATATGTAATATATGTCTAAACATCAAACTGATGAAATAATATGTACTGATTTGTGATTTAAAATATTCCCTTAACACCGCTTTTTATAATAGATCTTAATTGAAAAAGTACACTAGCATAAATCACTCTTTTCTAATAAAAGCCGGTGATTTCTTCTCACACGAAGGGAGTAAGGCAATGTCATTTTGCTTCAACATGGCAATTGTAGGTACATCCAAAGTAGCTATTTCTCAAGTGTCATGTTGTAAAACTAAATTAAAAAAAAAAGCAATTTCATAATGACTATGTTCTCAGGGCACCACCACATTAAATCAATCAATCGATCAAATATCTTTCTTTAATTATGTTGAATAACTGATGCTTGTTAGACCAAAAAAAACCCAAAAAACCTATAATTTGGATTACTAATTTTGCGGGGAGCAGCAGAAAGAAAAGAAAATCTTCTGAGGGAAAAGCAGCCTACATGTTAAGGATTCCTGAAATCCGCAAAGAACAATGCTTCCCAGTATTTATTAGCATAGAGAAGGTGCCCATACTATTCTCAAAGCTTAACACACTGTTAACACATCATGCTTCAAATGAAAACATTCTGGAACAATCTCGAACTATCTGGTTCCTATGCCAACTAGCCTGTCAATATCTGAAAATCAATGTTATCAGTATCTCTTCTAGTTGGAGGATTACTTAATAGGGGTATCTCCACAGTTATCTTTGGCACATCTAGTCACAGGAACACATGATTTACACAGCTGCACAATCAGGATTTGTGTTGAGATAGGTTTTAACAGATGAGACATAAAATTTGAAAATATGCAACTAGGGAGATGGGTAGTATAAAAACCCTCTGATCCGTAAAAATCAGTCTTCTTCAGATTTTGTTCATAATTCTTTCCAGCTAAACACAAAAGTGACAAAGTTCTGAAAAAGTATGTGAGGATGCTGGGAAATAAATAGATTAGCTATCACGAACTGGCATAAATAAATGCTTAATATTTAGATGTTTCATCATATATACCTAACAGAATTGAATAAACACATTAGAAGACAAAAGACACAAATATGAAATTAAGCACATGAAAACATGTTAGGAACAAACTCAGAAAAGATAAACAAAGATATCTACACCTTTTTAGGTACATTTGCACTTGGAAGGTAATGTGAGAGCAAAAAATGTAGGAACACCATTCAAGAGATTCACCTGACTGTACTTGTCTTTGGTCTTGGGGTGCTGTGAAAATTTGCTTTGTATAAAAAAAAGGAAGGGGATATAAATCATGAATTTGTTAATGTGTCTCCTTTTGTGCATGTTTTCAAACCAGTACTATTGTACCCAGTTAAATCTCAGTTATTGAATAATAATTTGTATTGTACTTTCTTCGTTGGAGAGAGGATTAATCTATCAAAATCTTAGGGATATACTGTGGATCAGTTTTCCTTTTCAGTTCATATACCATGAACCAGTTTTCTTTTTTAATAATATTATTTAGTTAATGACATCCCTTTTTTATCATGAGCATTTTTAGTGCAAAATATATAGAATGCTAATACCTTGAAATGTCTTGTTTTCCCAACTCAATGTTAAAAATATTATGTAGCCATATGCACCTCACCACTTTCCCCCAAACTTTATTACTCTGTATATTATTTTATACCTATGTATACATTAATAAGGACAATAGCTTTAATTTTAGGACAGAAATAGAAGCCTAATAAATGCAAAAATAAAAATAAACATAGCTACTAAACAGTCATCAAGTATAAAGTTGATCTTGGACAAGCAAATGATGTAGAAATTAACACTTTTAATTGCTTGTCAAAATAAATTGGTGAAATTTGAGTCAACTCAGCCTGGATTCCAATTACTCCAAGAAGCTTTCTAACGTATCCTAACTTAAAGTAACAATTTTCTTTTCTTAAGTCTCAGAGCAATTTATTCATATCTGTTTTATGAAAAAAATTATCTTTCAACCATTCCAAATAATTCAACGTGTACTTTATTTCTTCCTTTCCTCTAGAAAGTATGAAAAGGAGGAGCTTTATCTGATTTAAGTTTTTAAATGGTTAATATTTTAATAAGCAATATTTTTTTAATGGATGAATGATGTAGCAGTATTAAGGTATTAGGGTATCTCCCAGGGCTGTGAGCTCATCTGTGGTTCCATATTAGCTTCTCCCAAGAACATGGTTGTTGATAGAATTTAGTTTCTTTTGGCTGTAGAACTGAAGTCCCTGTTTTCTTGACACATTGCTCCCTTCAAATTCAAGCAAACAAAGGAGAATCGAATCTTTCTTATGCTTTGAATTTCCCTACATTCATTTTTAGACTTGCCTTCTGCCTTGAAAGGACTGTGTGATTATATTGGGCCTCTGCTGCTGGATAAACCAAAGTAATATTCCTATTATAACTTCAATTGATTAGTTAAGTTTAATTGAACCTACAAAGTTCCTTTTGACAAGTGAAATAACATATTCGGCCTGGGAATTAGGGCGTGAAATCTTGGGAACCATAATTCACCTACCATACCCATCTTGTCTTAAATTTCAGCATCTAAAATATATTTATTTTCATACATAAGTAGACTTTTATTAGATTACTATTTCTAAACACAACAATATAGTAATTTTTCACATTCACATTTCAGTGTAACTTAGTTTAGTCAGAATTTTAACTTTTAAAAACTAACTGATATTTGTACTTAAGGAATAAGGATTGTAGAAATGAAAAAGAAAATATAGAATAATGGTATAATTTTATAGCACGGACAGATATTTCCTAGAGGAAAACTAAAGAGTAGCCTGAGTGGGATACTAAAGTGTGGCATTCTGGAAAGAGATGCTTGAAAGCAGAAATGAGTGGGACGGAGACAATGAGGAGCTGTGAAATAGCTTTCCTATGGGCTATGAATTATAGTAATGAGCTAGATAAGTTAATTAGATCTTAGATTTCTCTTTTCTTTTATCAAGTACTCAAATACTGCGCATACACACACACATGCACAAATGTGCCTAAATCAAATTAGAGGTATAAGAAAACATTCTAATAAGTTTCTGGAGTTGAGAAATCTGTTTCTCCTGAAGCACTGCACGATAATTTCATAAAGTAACAACAGAGTTGGGATTGAGGTACAGTGGCATTTAAAGTAGAAGGAAAAATACAATTTGCAATTATTTCTAATGGTTTCGAGATACACCTTAACTTCCAGGAATAATCATGTCTATTCAATTATTCTAATGAATATTTAAAGAAAGAGAAATTTTCTTTTGGAACAAATATTGAGTTCGCAATAATACAATCATAACCTTAACAGGGAGAAAAACCAATCTGTGTTTCACCTCACTGTCCCATAGTATTTAATCTTTTTCTATTGATAGTTAAGTTATGCAATTTTCATTAGAAGAAGTTTAAACAGAGGTAACATTTGGAAGCAGCAGCAGATTCACAGCATCTCGTTAATATTTGGTCACTTCATAATTAGATTATAACTTTACAAGAAAGCACATACAAGTCACTGGGTCACAGCTTTAAAGTTATAAAACCAATAAAACCATCCAGAGTGTATCATTATTTTGAAATGATATAAGCAGTTTCATTTTACTGCCAAACATTTTTATAATTCCTTTCCCAAAGATAACTGTGTTCAGCTTGATTTGTGTTTATCTTTGAATTTAATTATATTTTCAGTCTTTTTCAGAATTTACAATTAATCCTCTTCACGTTTATGTACACTATTCTAAATTTTTTTCCCTAAATTTATTTTAGTGCGTGATTGCTTATTATATTTTTATGCTGTTGTAATTATATATATAAAGCTTTGAGCATCCTGACAGAAAGTATTTTGTAATTTTATTATTTTATTGCTCAAACATTTGCAAATAACATATTCATAAAGTCTAAAACATGTAAACGTGACATAGATTCTAATACCATTCAGAATACCACTTGATCAGGAATATTTTATGCAAACATAAATTAGCATTTTACGTACTACTGGCCAAACTGCCCATGATATGGGCCTGAAATTAGTTACCTTCCCTCAGACTATTAGCAGATCAGGCATGGTACATTAACACAGAATACAGCAATGGCCAGGTGAGGCTAAAAGAGCATGGATTTTTGTTTTATTCGTTTTGGTGGTAGTGCTATTATAAAGGAAGATAAAGAAAATGAAAATTTTAGAAAAACAGTGTGTATGAGAATGAAGAAAATGAGGCCTATTTATAGTTCTTCTACTCTTTGAACTCACTAACATTAAACTTACAATTTATCCTCTAAGACTTTTTTAAACATGTGTGAAAAGGTAGGCTCAGCTAGAGCTACAACCTTGTTGTTTCTAGTTCTGAAAATATAGGAGTCTATGGATTGAAATGTGTTCTCCCTGTCCTTGAACTATTATCTGATCATTAAGACAGACAATTTGGCAGAAAAAATGAACTCTTTTAAAACAGTAAAATGATTGAAAAAAACATATGCAATAATGATTAATAATGCAAGCTCCAAGTTTATCTTTCTCCCTCAAGTTAACTTTCTGCCCTAAGCAGTTTGACCATCATTGTTCCATTCCATGTAAGTGAAAATATTTTGAGATAATCAACAAGCAAATATGTTATTTGAATGAGAACATTAATAAATGATAACTAGAAGAAATATTAAATGTTTATGCAATTAGTGACAAGAATCCTGATAGAAAATGAATGCAATCATCATACTTATTTAACAAGTTGGAAACTTGAAAAATGAAAGACAGGAAAAAACTAATATAATATGAAAATAGAGGAAAGTACACCCACCAGACAGGATTATTTGCCAAACCTACCCAAAGATTTTCACCATTTCCTATTAAAGAGTGGTTATAGGTCCATATCAGAACTGCTCTATGTATTTCTGGTTCAAGATGGTGAACTCAGTATACATGTTTTTTCTTCCATCTTACTGAAAATCCACTGAAATGGCTGATACATATTTTAAAAACAAAACAGATACATACAAGCATCGTTAATAGGAAAATCAGTAGACATGATCTTAATTACAAATGAAACACAATCCACAAAAAGGAGCTAGTGAAGACAACAATAGACGTCAGAGCAATGCTCTTCAGTGGAACAAGGTACAATCCTAGTGATGAGGAATGTAATTAACAAATCAACAGCTGTCCCAGACATTCCATTGGTGGTGATATGGTATCCATTATCCAGTCATCAGTGATATACATTGTCCAGTGGTGGCTGGGCTGGTACCAATGTCCAATTAAGGCTGTAGTAGCACTCCAATCAATGCATTTTAGTGACAGTGGCTGTGTTTCTAGCTGCCTAGTTCCTTTTGCTTTCTGCATAGCTTCAGACTATGAGTAACTAGTCGTTTCATTAATTCTGTGAGCTATATTTGCCCAATATTTCTATTCAAGCTTAAGTTAACTAGTCAGTTTCTTTGGTTTTCAACTAAGAACTGTGCTTGGTATAATATGTCATCAAGATGAAAGAGAAGATCCATTAAAAATGTGATGATTAAGAAGTTTCTCCCTTCTAGATTACTGTTCACAAAACAAAACATAAATGAGGAAAACAGCAAGCCCAGACCAGAACACAATAAAATTTGGTAGGGAGGACATTGTGTATTCCCTCTGCTCTAACTAGGGGAAGTCTCATTTTGCTTCCTGAGAAGAATGTCTCCATGTTACCAAGCAACTCATTCAATATGATTATTGCTTGTCCCTTATCCTGCATGGCCATATCTGAAGTAAGTATTGGATAGTGTGCCCCCTTCATTCACCTGTTTTCACTTATTCCTTGCCTATGCAATTTTGCAGCCTTTAGATTGTTTTACAACTGTTGTTTTGGCTTTTAGTGTGGGCTTATAGTTTGTAAATACATTTTTCTCAGGACATTTTTTCAAGTGTCTATTCTCAGATAACTTAATTGTCTATGCCATACATCCTTTAGATTACACAGTAAAAGTTCTTAGAAATAATGAGTATAGCGATGTCACCAGATATAAAGTCAATATACAAAACTCAACTGTATTTCTACATTCTGTTAATAAACTAGTAGTCGTTTTAAAGTACCATCTAAAATAGCACCAAAAATAGTATAATTATGTATAAATTTAACAAAATATGTAAAATATCTGTATGTTGAAAACTACAGAACATCAATAAAAAAAGCAATGATCTAAATAAAAAGCAATATACCATGTTCATGGATCAGAAAATTCAATATTCTTAAGATTTTTTTTTTCCAAATTGATCTATGTATTTAATATAATCCAAACGAAGTCCACAATAGGATTATTGTAACTACTGACAAAATGGTTCTAAACTTTATATGAAAAGGAAAAGGAATTAGAATAACAAAAACAGTTTTGAAAAGAAGAACAAAGTTGAAAGACTCATACTATCTGATATAAAGCTGCAATAATTAAAACTGTGGTATCAGTCAAAGGATAGACATATACATTAATCAGGACAGAATAAAATATCCAGAAATAGAGAAACAAAATTATAATTAGATTTTTGTCAAATATGCAAAGGCAAATCAATGGAAAACACAAGCCTTTTAATGAAAGCTGCTGAAACATTTGCATTTTCACTTCAAAAAAATAAAAGCTTTGACCAGTCCTCTCATTTCATGCTAGTTAACTAAAAACAGATCATAAAACCAAATCTAAAACTCTAAAACTTCTAAAGGAAAACATAGATCATTTTGGTGATTCTATGACCACACAGAGAATTCTTAAATATGAAGTCAATGGAAATAACTTTTCTTTGAATGACACTGTTAAAAGAATTAAAAGAAAATGACAGACTTAGAAAAGATACTTGCAAAGGTGATGTCCAACAAGAAATTTGAATTCATAGAATATAAAGAACTCTCAAATTCAAAAATAAAAAAAAAACAACGGAAAGAAAAAAATGAGGAAAATATTTGAAAAAATATTTCTTT
This sequence comes from Pteropus medius, assembly GCF_902729225.1. NCBI lineage: Eukaryota > Metazoa > Chordata > Mammalia > Chiroptera > Pteropodidae > Pteropus > Pteropus medius. The sequence continues at coordinate 4,900,164 of NW_024344371.1, read as the reverse complement.
CACCAAAGAAGATATATGAGTGGCAAGCAAGAATTTGAAAGATGTTCCATATCACTTCTAATCAACAGTAATATCAATTAAAAACATAAAGAAGTACAACTGCACATCTATTAGACTGGCAAACAACAACAACAACAACAACAACCTGATAAAGTCATATGTGCTAGCAAGTAAGCAGAGAAACCATAAATTTCATACATTGCTAATAGCAATGCAAAATGATACAATCAAGAACTTGGCATATTCTTATAAAATTAAATGTGTACTTACCATGTGACCCAACAATTTCTCTCATGTATTTACCCAAGAGAAATAAAACTTATGTTCATAAAAATACTGTACATGGATGTTTATAATAGTTTTATTCATATGCTGCAAAAACTGGAAACAACCTAAATGACCTTCAACTAGTGAAAGAATAAACAGACTGGGAAATCCATATAATACAATATTACTCACCAATAACAAATCATTGCTACAACCAGCAATAAAACATATTTTAAGTGCATCATAATAAGGGAAAGAAGACAGACCAACAAGATTACATGCTTCATGATTCCATTTGTATGACATACTGGAAAGGACAAAACTATAGAGAAAAAACAGATGGTAAATGTTAGGTATTAAGGATGGGGTAAGGGGTTGATAACAAAGAAAAAAAATAAATTTTATTTTATGCAAATTTAAAATTTGTAAATAAAAATTAGAAATTAACAGGGAAATTTTAAAATATATTACTTAAATTATTAACCATTATCAATGGTAGAACTGGGGAGTAAGGAAACTGCTGAGGAAATAGTATGATGAATCAATACATGTTTATATTTGATTTAGAAAGAGAAACAGGAATATAACTATATTGTTTAGAGATATTGACATAATCAAGAAATTAAAAAGAGAAAATGGTTATCCCTGATAAAGTGTTGTGGGGCGAGTTCTATACTTACTCCATTAGTCATGACTGAATTTTTAAGTATGTACGCACACACACACACACATACACACACACACACACACACACACAACAATATACATATTGTTTAATAAAATGAGCTATGTAGAGTTTACATTTTATAAATGTATTTATAAGAATTATATTAAGATGATAGATGATACGTACTAAATAGATCTTATTTAATGATGTGAGTTTAGTAATACTTATGTACTTTTTAGTGTATTCATTTTTTGTTTGTTTAAAGTTGATTTCTGGATCCGTTAGACCCCAAATGACAATTACTTATGAATCTTGTAAATAAAGCAAACAGTTTAAGCAACATTCTTTATACACCCATATCTTAGTCTTATTTTTATCACTTTGTGCTGCATACTCCTTTTCAATCTGTAAAGTAGTCCATGTAGGTACTTGGGGAATTCTAAAAGTTCTAAGAAACAGTAGTTAATCCACTAAAAGATGTGTGTCTCATAGACTTTGTACATGATGTAGAATTCTCAATTAAAAAAAACAAACATTATGGATCCTATTACATAGGGCATAGATCTCAAGAGCAGGCTGATAAGACAAACTGCTGTTTGGTTGCATAGCATATGTCTTTCTCCAACTTTTTCAGTATATTTTTTTCTTTAAACTCTCAAGAAGCCCTACCAAATATTATTGTGACCCTCATAAATATGTTCTTATTCTTTCCCACATATCATTTTTCTCATAGCAAAAAATGGTTTCCATCATAAGATACTACTAAATAATATATTGTTGTCATGACAAATGCTTAGAAAACTACCTATATTTCCTCGGTATTTATTTTGCATATATGAACCCTACAGAAACCGACTTTCTGTAGACTTTCATGCTTAGAAACCAAGCAATACCTATTGATTCTAAAAAAGACAGTTCTGATCACTAAAAAATCCCCCAAATTATAAGCTCTGGTAAGCTAAAATCATTAACTTCTTTAAAACCTTCAATTCTATTCTGGGGAAAAGTTTTTTTTCTCTTTTTATTTGACATGAATTTTCTATATTTAATACAGTTTCTGCATTTATTTCCTTAATTCAATTAATTTCATAATAAAACCAGCAGGAGGTTCCTAAGTGTGACATTATACAAACAAAACATTTGTTGAGAAGTAATACTTGGCCTCCTTTACTCCATTTGCTGATTAAGATATCAATATTCTGAACCTGTTTTTTTTTTAAATTTTTTTATTTGAATAACATTGCATTAATAAACCAGAAGTGAAAAGCTTATTGAGGGAGGGGGAAAATTTACATTCCCACAAAGAAACAGAATTCATTTTAAGTACCCAGGGGGTTATTTTATAAGAAGGTATAAAATTATATATATATATACATATATATATGTACATATATATATATATGCATATATATATATAATACAGCCTGGCAGTGGCCTTTATGTCTTAGAGTATTGCTTTCTCAATATAACCCCCATTGAGGCAAAAGTAATATTAACAAAAGATAAAGTTTTGCTGTGATTCTTAGTGTTTTAATAAACTTAGTTATAACATGGCAAGTAAAAAGCTCCTTAATCTTTTCCCCCTATTTTACTCCAACACCACATTGCTATACTTGGAATACGATCTTGCCACTAACGAAGTCTCTAATCATCCAAGACTGATTAAAAAGAAAAAGTTTTCTTGATTCCTTGTGACCCCTGAACTGAAGTCTTTGAATAGGAGATTAAAGCTTAATTATTTTGATGTACCAGTTCAGTGTTATCAATCTGGCTTCTTCACTGTAAATTGTTTGAGTGAAATAGGTGAATGCTCTGTCCTTTCCCTTTTTAAAGAATTCACATTTTCAATTTCTACATGAAAAATAATACCTTAACTAAATGCTAATCATACTTTCTGCTGACAAAGATAAAACAAACCAGGAGATTATCTAGAATACTAAGGGGATAGCAGTATGCATAAATCAATACTGCTTCTACCTATATTTCTAATCTTCTTTCAGACATAAACACGAGTTTTTTTTTAAAAAAAATGTAGAGCACTTTGAGATAATATTTAAAGTGCTCTCTCAATCTTAGAATTTTTCTTTTTTTGCTAAACGATTTTAGTATATAAAATAATCAGAAAAATCAGCACCCCCGCCCATACTGTTTCACACAGGTAACCATATTAGTTTCATGTATGAGCTTCCAGAAATACTCTACACTTTGGAAAAATTTTAACATGAAACTTTTTTAACATGAAAATTTTAACATGAAAACTACATTTTCTATTTTTTGTTGTTGAAAAATGTAGTTTATATATTGATCTGTATCAATACATACAATTTGTATGTTATTGTATTATGTAAATGTTTCATAATTTATTTAAATTGTCATTTAAGATGTGTCCAGAAACAGCTAAGTCCTGATGTTGATCCCGGTCCACTTCTGTTCTTCCTTATCATGAGTTTCCTTTCACCGCCTTTTAAGTCCTTTCTTTCCAGCCAGGCACAAGAGAAAGGAATCTCACGTAAAGTTGTTTGAGCTTAAATTTTGGCTCCATCAATTTTTCATTATTTTGGGTAGATTATAGAACTTGACTAAGCTTCAGTTAATGCTTCTGTAAAAAATTATATAATAATGCCTCATAAGTTTTATAACCATCAAAATTCATAAAACATGTTTAGCACAGCCCCTGGAAAATTCTAAGTTCTTTACAAATAAACAGTGTGGATAATGATACCCTCATTCCCAGAAGCTTTCTGAGACAGGAGGTAAAATCATCACTACATATGAAGTTTTAAATATGTCCTCCAAAAGTATCTATAGCCCTGGCCCTGACCCACACCAGTCTACAAAATGGGCTTCTTTTCACTTCTCCCATCACAGTAGGCAGGTATTTTCCTAACATCTGCATAACTACAATGAGCAGGTGGGTCTTGTCATAACAATGGAGAACTGTTCTAAAGATGTTAGATCCTTTTCATTTAGAAGCAGCAAGCTGACAATATCTTTTAAGTTGTAGGTTCAAACTCTAAGACCTCACATGCCTACTAACGATCTCTGTATGAAAAATTAATTTACATAGATCAAGCGATCCAATTGTCTGGCTTACATTCAGATAACTTGTGTGCATAACAGTTAACACTCCTTCTCTCTTCCTGCACTGTGATTCAGCTATGCCCTGTAAAGTGATAGATCACTCCCTTATCCCCAGAACTAAATAGTTTCCACTGTGCTTGCATTTAACTGCTCTAGAAGAAAATTCAGGGGTGAAATTAGGTACACCATTCCCTTCTGTATGCATTTAATTTGGAGCAAAGATAAAATGAAATCCAATTCTCTTGTTCTCTGAGTAGTCTTGCTTGGTTCCTGTGCGGCACTAATGTTTGTCTCATATAATTTCATATATTTCCATAACATCCATGTGTAAGGTGGCTTTTATTATCTCCATACTACAGAAAAAGCATGAGAAGCTTAAAAAGCATAGATGATTTTCTCAAGGTCACAAAAGCATTTAGTGACAGAGCTGGAACTCAACAGGTTTCAATGACTTCAAGGTCATTGGTTTTGCACCATATTACATTGTTTCTCATAAATAAGTAAAGAGCTTTTGCATGAAACTTACTAGTCTTAACTAGATTTTTTTTTCCACAAGAAAAATCTCTATATAGAGGGAGTTTAAATGTTATACTATATTGAGCAGTATGTTAAAATGTAAAACACAGTAACTATTGACACATTTTCAAAGGTATCAGTCAGAAAGGTGACCAAAGAGTGGTTTTGGCCCAAAGGTAAAATGGCAAACAGTTGATGATCCCCTTATAGAATGAATAGAGATAGCAACACAAGAAAATTCACCTAAAATAATAAAGGTGATCAAATTAGCACATTAAAGTCAAGGAGCCAATACTTTCAGGCCTTTAATTAGAATATTGGTTTTTTTGTTCAAAATGGTTGTATATTTGGTTGATGAAACCATGTATTTAAGTTATCACCTTTGCTCTGTAATCTAGAGAAAATATACCAACATTCTAGTCCCCAGTAAAGAACACTCTTCCAGGTCGTTGAATAAAAATCAGCATAAAGGAATTAAATGTATAAACTTGTCCTTATTAGAACTTTGTTTCAAATCAGTGCTTCCGATTATGGTCTAATCTTTACAATACTAACTTAAGATGTTCAAATTGCCTTCACTTCATTTACTCATTTGAGTCTCAAAAGAACCTTTTCTGTTGACGAAGCGAATAACATTCTCTCTTTTTTTGAGTTAATAGCATTGAATTTGAAGTAAATGTATCTGCCAAAAGATTCTTTTTTCTATTATTGAAAAAGGACACAATTTATTTTCCCTCAGCTAAATGTTCTTCTAGTGATAATGGCAACAATGATGACATAATAAGAACATCTACAATAATATAATAGCAATATTAACAGCCTTGAGTTACCAAGTACATATGTGAAAATCCCAGTGGTGTGGGCTTAATGATGTTATATTACCCCATCTAATCCTCATATTAATGCTGTAAAATAAATGCTATATTAAACAAATCAGGAAACAGGCTAGGAGAGGTTTAAATAAGTGTCCTAGATAACATAGGTAATAAGTACCAGAGTAAAAACTTAGATGCTTCTCAAGGTAACACTGTTTATCATAAATATAGTTCAAAAAGCCCATGTGTTGGTCCCCTCGAGTTTTACTATTCAAAATAAGATAATGTCTGTTTTAATTTAAGGCATTAATTATTATGTTTCTAATTATAAAATCTCATATCATCGTTCTTTACGTCTCATATAAAAAGTATTAGTTTACCTTTATTAGACAAGGATTTATTAGGACAAGGATTTATTAGGACAAGGATTTATTAGGACAAGGATTTATGCTATAATGTAGTTGCTTTGGAGCATCTCCTCCTCTGATTTTAGTAACAAATGACTGTGATTTTTATAAGGCGGAAGAACATTTTCTTCCACATGTCCATAAATTCCATTCTCTCTGTATTTCTCTCTATATTTCCCAAGGTTTTGCCTTCTTTCTCTCTTCCCATGATCTCTCAGTCCAGTTCACTGATATTCAATTGAAAAATATTTATTTCCATCCCAATTCATTCAACAGTTGTTAAGAATCTAAAATACTCTAGTACTTTATTAAGTGCTATAAATACAGAAATGAATAAAATGAACAGACATCTCCCTTTATAAAGGCATTTATATAAAGATACTGACAGTAAGCAAATACATTAATAATTGAATAATGGTAAACAGAGGATGGAAAAATAACAAGACGTAGGATGATATGTGACCTTTAATAAGAGAGGTTCATTTAACTAGTAAACTCAAGAAAGGTTTCCTTGATGAAATAATTTTTAGCTGAAATTTGAAATGTGCGTAGAAATCATGCATGCGAATGGAATAGGGGACTTGTCCAAAGGCACTGAGGCAGGGAGATACTGAAGGAAGGTATTAGAGCTAGAGTTTAGTGAAGAAGAATCCACTATACTACTGATGTAATCAAGAGTCATGATACCTTATTCATGATATTCAAGTTTTTCTGTAAGTGAAAGAAGTAACTGAAAGACTGAAGGCAAAGAAGGCTTTTAAGTTTAAAAAACACACTGATAGATGGGGAAAGAATTGATAAGAGACTCACCATCATATTTGAGAGACAGGTAGTTAAAATTTAGGCAAAAAATGCTGGTAGTTAAAATTAGAATTGCTTCAATGGATATGAAGAAATAGAGCACATTCAGAACAGAATTACGGGGTTTAATCTGCACATTTGGTAATTTGTCAGAAACGTAAAAGAATGAGAAGAGTCAAAAAGAAATTAAAATACTTTGGCATGAGAAACTAGATATAAAATTTTTAAATTTCTGAAATTTTAGAAATCAAGTTTAAAAATCGTTCACTTTAAGGTAAGAAGAAGAAATGAGAAAGTTGAGGGGAAAAAAAACCCCGATATGAAACAGAAGAGAACCGTGGAAAACAAATTGTGGTATACTTATACTACTCAACAAGTAAAAGGAACAAACATTTGGTGTATGCAAAAACATGGATGAATCTTCAAAACATTATGCTAAGCAAAAGTAGTCAGACACAAGTCACAGTATTATGATTTCATTTATGTGATAGCTAGAATAGGTAAAATTATTCCATAATGATAGAAATCAAATGAATGGTTATCTAGGACAAAAGGAAGTAGGGAAAGGAGATCAGAGGGACAGTTTTGGGACAAGATGAAGCTTTCTGGGATGGTAAAATTTATTTAGATATTGACTGAGGTCGTAATTAAACAGGTGTATACATATATATCAGCACTGATTGAACTGTACAATTAAAATGGGAGCATTTTATTATATCAAACTATATCAATAAAATTGATTTTAAAAAATAAATATGTGATTTCAGCTAATTTTATGACTTTTACCTCTTTCCAAGATTCAAAAAAGATACAATTAATTTTAAAGTAAGACTAAAGATGGTATTCAAGAAATTGAGGATTCCCTCTTTGAAACAAAACTCTCAACACATAGAAATAAAGTAAAAGCATATAAAATTGTATTGAACTGTTAATTGAAACTTCCTTATGCTTTCATTTAAAATTGAGTTTGACCATTAAAATTAAAATGTTCAACTTTGTGAAAGACACAGTAAAGAGAATGAAAATGCAAGCCATACACTGAGAGAAAAATATTTGTAAAAGATACAGCTGGCAAAGGATTGTTATCCAAAATATACACAGAACTCTTAAAACTTAACAATAAGAAAACAAAATACTGGATTAAAAAAGTGAAACAGACTTTAACAGACATCTCACCAAAGAAGATATAGAGACGGCAAATAAGCATATGAAAAGATCCTCCACATCATATACCATCAGTCAAATGCAAATTAAAATAACGATGACATACCACTACACACTTATTAGAATGTCTAAATCCAGAACACTAAAAACACAAAATGCTGGCAAAAATGTAGAGCAACAGAAACTCTAATTCATTGCTGTTGGGAGTGCAAAATGGTACAGTCACTTTGGAAGACTGTTTGGCTGTTTTTTACAAAACTCGACATCCTCTTGCAATGCAATTCAGCAGTTGTACTTTAGCATTTACCCAAAAGAGTTGAAAATTTATGTTCACATAAAAGCAAACATAAGGGTATTTATAACAGCTTTATTAATTGCCCAAACTTGGGCAAACCAAGATGTCCGTCAGTAGATGAATGGATAAATTGTGGTATATCCAGACAATGGATATTATTCAGTTCTAAAAAGAAATGAATTTTCAAGCCATGAAAAACATGAAGGCATATTAATGCATAATACTGAGTGAAAGAAGCCAATCTGAAAAAGCAAAGCCAATTTGAAGCCAATTTGAATGAATCCAAATATATGACACTCTGGAAAAGGCAAACTACAGAGACAGTAAAAGTCAGTGGTTTCCCAGGGTTAGGACTATTGTTTATAATTTAGGTAGAAATTATCATCATGTGACCCAACACTGTCAATTTTGGGGGAGCTCCTGTGAACAGTACATCATTTGCTGAGAACATAGATACACAGTTTGGTTATGTGTCGAAACACAGAGTCATCAAAGTAAAGAGGGAGAGAGCAAGTTTTTAATATACTGGACATGCAGCAGGCTGCTACAGGAGGAAGCAAATGGCCAGAGTTCAATGCTTGATTAGAGCACAAGATGCATAGGATTTGTCTGACTTTAATTTTTAAACTCTAGGGATATTTTGCTCATATTTACCATTATGAGTATTCATAAAACAATGGAATCATGCCCAGAAAAGAAAATTAAAAGTCCAACTTTAATGATTTATACAATTTAACATGGAAAATGAAAAAGAATGGCAGCTGGAAAATGAAAGAAATGGAAAGGGAGAGCTAATAAAGATATCTGTCCTCCCTAAAAACACGTATTGTGAAAAACAAGAGAAAACGAAAATTGCTTATGTAAACATAAGCATATGTAACCTCTTACCATGTAAACCAATACAGAAAGATCAAAAAGTTAAATTATAACCTCCATGACATCAATAAAGATTTAAATGACACCAAATAATTTTGTGATTACATAACTGTTCAGATTTCAAGATAACTTTAAGAAAAATAAAGGCATATTCTATCAGTTTCTCAACGAGATGATGATTGGTCTATAATATGATGGAAATTCACACCCACAGAGGAAAATGTTACAGCTGAAGACAAGATAATGTAATCATAAATCTGACAAAGCTGCAGAAAAAGAAATCCTCCACACTTATTTTTGTCTTCTACAAGTAACATCTCCCTCTTCTATTCACCCCAATCTATAGTTATTTAGTATAACTCAATGAGAGAATGACTACATTTCTCTTGGTGAAAGTACTTCATCATGGATTGGTTCTATGTGCATTAGACTGTCAAATCTTGCAAACACTAGGTGAATCAATATGTAATTCAGACAAAGAAAGAAAAAGAAAATGCAACTTTTCCTCAGGTAAAATTCATTCACAATATTTTTAGGAGTTATTCCTTCATTAAAAATATCTATAAATATACATATTTTTACAGTCTAAAGCTCAACACCTTAAACTTTATTCTAAAACAACGGACATGTATATTGTAACTCTCTAAGGGCAAATGCAATGTTCGTTTTGTTTCCATTTTCCATAGCTGTTAAGCCTGGCCAAAGCATGCAATAATTTTTTTTCTTCAAGCTTTATGTACGATATCAGGGAAATGCAAATCAAAACCACAATGAGATATCACTTCACATCTGTAAAGATGGCTATTACCAAAAGATAAGAGATAACAGGAGTTGGCGAGGATGTAGAGAAAATGGAGTACTGGTACACACTGGTGGGAATGCAAATTAGTACAGCCACTATGGAAAAGAGTATGAAAGTTTCTCATAAAGTTAAAAATACAACTGTCAGATGATCTAGCCATCTTAGCTCTGGGTATACATCCAAAAGAAATGAAATCACTATCTCAAAGATATATCTCACCCCCATGTTCACTGCAGTATTATTCACAATAGCCAAAATATGAAAATAACATAAGTATCCATCAACAGATGAAAATCATAGTTAATATTCTGTTTTAAAAAAACAGAATTTAGCTTTTGGACAACAAAAGCTAAAATAAACAGTGGACTACATCAAACTAAAATTCTTCTGGACAGCAAAGAAAACCATCTAAAAAACAAAAAGGCAACCTACAGGATGTATCAGATTGGGGTCAATATCCAAAATTTATATAGAACACATACAATTCAACAGCAAAAAAAAAAAAAATCTGATTAAAAACTGGGCAGAGGAACTAAATAGACAATTTTCAAAAAAACAAAAACAAAATCAAAAAAACATGGAAATGGCCAATAGGTACATGAAAAGATGCTCAACATCACCAATCATCAGAGAAATGAATATAAAACCAGGAAATAACACTCCACACCTGTTAGAATGGCTATCATAAAAAAGAAAAGAGATAAATGTTTGTGAGGATTAAAGAACAGTGTACCTGTATACGATAAATAAATCCCAGGGATGTAAGGTAAGTCTGGTTACTATACTCAACAAAAACTGTATTGTATATTTGAAAATTGCTAAGAGAATAAACCTTAACTCATGACGAGAAACAATTTGTAACTATGTGAGTTAATGGATATTAACTAAACACATTGCGGTAATCATTTTGCAATATATACATATATCAAATTATGTTGTACACCTTAAATTAGTACAATGTTATATAGTTATATCTCTGTAAAACAGTAAAAAATATTCTGAATTAACCTACTAGAAAAAATGTCCACACTCTAGGCAGGCAAAGCAGGCAACTTTGAACTAATTAGAAAAAGAACAAAACAACACAGTATGTAGATTGATGAGTAGAGCACAACTGGATTTCAGCATCCATTTACAAATTCAACTGGATAATGTTATGCATTGAAAAACTGCACAACCATATATTTCCCTTAGTTGTATATCTTGCCCCTTTCTTGGTGATTCACAATGTACGATAATATACAAAAGATTTAGAAGTTTTAAACAACATGTAAATCTCACTGTTTTTAATCGATCATTCTCATATTTTTTTGTAGACTATAGTAGGTACTAAACATATTTATTAAATAAGAAACTTTTCTTCTCCTACACCACCAATGAACACACTATGAAGATGGTGTTCCACAAGGTTTCCCTTAACTCTCCTCAACTATATAAGTGGTCCTGACCTTCTAGAAAGGCTTTTCACAAATTTCAAGACAGAAGTAATTCTCTGAATGCTCAAGGTAATCAGTATTTAACTTCCAGATAAGTGGCGCCTGACAATATACTTTAAAACATAAAAATAATATCGTATGGTAATTGGTTTATTTATCTCATCTTTTTTCTTAAGATTAGAGTTGTAAATGTTCAATGTTCACTAAAAACAGCAGAACTAACATAAGTAATTTACACTTTTATATAATTATCAAAATTTTCATTTTTCTTTGTCTTCAATTTTTTTATATATTGAGTAACAGAATGTCAGGAGAGTTAAAAAATAATTTTAGTTCTGTCACAAGACATGGCAGTACATTTTTAGCAAAATTTGGTATTAGTATTTTTATAACCGAAAAAAGTATCTTTGATTACTGCTTTCTATTTCTTTGTATAGTCTTAAGTTTATAATATCTTTATCAAGTTTTGATATTAAGGCTCCACTAGCCTCATAAAATGAGTTGCAAAGTGTTCCTTTCTCTATTTTCTGTAAAATCTGGTATAAAATTGTTTTTTATATATCAAATGATATTATTCATTAACATAATTTATTTATTTCTTAATGTCTGGTACAGTTCATCGGTGAAAGCATCTAAGGCTAGAGTTCTTTATGGAAAGCTTTTTGATAATGAATTTTATTTTTATTATGGATACAGAACTATTCTGATTTTCAGTTTCATTTTGTGTCAGTTTTTGTAAGTTTTATTTTAAGAAATATGTACATTGCATCTAGTTGTCAAATTTATTAGTATTAAGCCTTCTCTTACTGCCACTTAATATCTATATGATGTTAGTGCTATATCTTTGCAGTTTTAAAATTGAATTTCAGATCATTATATGATATCAAATGAGAAGGCTTGATTAAGTCATTCTTTTCAGTTTCTAAGTATGTTTATTCCAAATGAAAAATAAAGTATGGGTAAGGGAGATTATATATATATAATAAAAATATAAGATTATACGAAAGTTTTATATTTTTATATTTTATATAATATTTGTTCACTGGGTAAGAAGTTTAAATATATATAAATTATTTTTATTTGTTAAAATTATTGGGGTGGCATTGGTTAATAAAATCAAATAGGTTTCAAGTATCCCATAATAATGCATCATATGTACATTGCATTGTGTGTTCATCACTACATGAATTACTTTTATTATATAAATATAATGATTTCAATTAAAAATGGAATTTCCCAACCTCATGTTGGAACTAATAACTGACAATGATAATATGTAGATATATAGGCAATGCCAGTATAATAACTCAGTTTCTACTTATTTTATATTGACAGCAATTAGAAATCACACAGTCTTACAAAGTGTTACAAGCCCTTAACTCAAAGAAAACAGAACAACAACAACAAAAAAGTAAAAACCTCAAGTATAATTTATCCTATGTGTTTTATGAGAATTCAGCTAATATCCTACTTACTACTTACTGTCTTAACTGGAAAATAGAGAGAGAAAGGAGACTTTAGCAGGATTCAAGAAAACAATAATAAGTTATATTTTAAAAAATAAAAATAACAAGATGCATAAGATATTGTCTCCCTCTTTTCCAACACAAGATGGCTCACTAAGCTTTGAAAATAATCGATTTTTTTTAAAAAGGTCCATTAATATCTTGCATCGTTATAGAAGGGAGGCCCAATTTTGTTGTTATTGTTGTTTCTCTCATAGATGATCCTCTAAGTTTTTAAGAAGCATGTTTTTAAAACTTTAAGACTGATTCATTCACACTTACACCAAAAAAAAGTCCTTTGGAAAATCTGTCTCTTGACTTCCATTTACAAAGACTAATCATCATATAAATTACCTCTTTCCAAGTGCTTCTGGGAAGATTAAAATTACATTCAAAATGAAATACCTGAAAAGCATCCAAGGAATAAGCTTCCTTATCCAGAATAAGGAACAATGCCAAATTTGACAGGCAGTTGGCACTTACTACATGTCATTAGTCATTATAGTATGAAAACATGTTTTTGTCTTTATTGCTTTAACAATCCTGAATAAACATTGAATTGAATCATACAATGCAGAAAAACTTGTCCTTATTCCTTGGGCATCCTCTGTCATTAAAATCTGGTGAGGCCCATTCTAATTTTTTTTGTGAGAAGACCTCTTTGGGGTAAAAATTTGAGTTCTTTCTTGAGTTTTCTCTTGCTTTGCTTAGCATTTCATGTAAACAGTAGACTCAATGATAAAAATTTTCAGTTTTTAGAGTAAATATTCTTCTAATTAATTTGATGATCATCCTAAAGTAGGCAAGGGGCAAGACAGTTCCAGGTATAGTCTTATAATGCTCTTACTACTTTATTCTTTCAATTATGTTTTCTTCAAGATATTTTTTTAATTGGTCACCTACCAGAAAATCGATATAAGGCCACCCAAAATAATTTTTAAAGTAGCACACTAAGTTTCAATTTTTCACCACAAAATAATTTAGCTAGAAATGTGGACTTTTGTTGTTGTTCTTTTTTAGAAGACTACTTAAAACTTGAAAAATCAATCTTACTATCACCAAAATTGTAATCTAATGCTATGCAAATCTTTAAATAAAATTCTAATATGTAATCTTCATTAATATCACTCTAAAAATAGCATTACACATGTACTGGGAATCATGTAGAGATAATTTTTCAATCACCTTTATACTAGAAAAGTATGTAATCTTAGAGACATTAAATAAAATAGGCCACCCTATTCTTCTCCCTATGGATTACTAAGTGCTCCTGGGAACAAAAGAAATAAAAATGCCGCTTTCATATGTCTGTTAAAAAAACAAGGTGATTGCTTAGATTTAGTAGTGAAATTATTTCATTTATTGGTTAATTTAAATACATTTATTGAACCTTTCAATGTTAGATTCTAGGTTAGATACTGGAGATAAATATAATATTAAAACAACTCTTTAACAATTGCTATACCAATTGGAATGATATCAGTTGCAAAGTACAGAAATTCTAATTAAAATGGCTTAAACAATAAAGGACATATTATCTCAAGAAACAAGAAATCCAGATGTCAGAAATATTACAATGTTGGTTAATTTTTATTCACTGTCAGGATCGAGGGTCCATAATTTCTTTCATCTTTTTGTTTTGACACCCTTAGTGTCAAAAGAGGGTATCCAACTCACAGATAAGCTTACAAAAATGTAAATTATAACAAAATGCCATACCACTGTAAACCCACTATAGAATAACAGATTTTTTTTTAACTGACCAAACCAAGTGTTGTTGAAAATGTGGAGCAAGTGGAACTTTTGTAGACTGTTGGTGGGACTATGAGTTGAAAAAATCATTTTGGAAAACTGTTTGACATTTTCCACTAAAGCTGAGCATACCTATACTCTTAGACCATGGAGTTCAACTGTCTGTTTTTCACCTGAGATGATACACTGGAAAGGATAGTTAAACGAGACTCTAAATATCAGAGATCTTATCTAGTGTCAAAATGTACTAATAATTCAAAGGTTAGAGGTAACTGCAAAATGCAAGCAAAACATAAATCCCAAAACATTGAACATAACAAATCACTTGTTGGTGCCTAACTCCAAAGTGTTGGGAATGTGTCTAGCAAAACAGGAAAACCAGACACAGATGAGTTTTAGAAGTATTTATGGGATCTAATGAAAAGCAACATAGCTAGTCCTTGGCACAATCTAAGTAAACCGTGTTGGATTAATTTTCTATAGTTATTAGAAAGAAGAAATGATATAGGAAAAGTGGCCAATGTAACCTACTTAAAGTTTTAAAATTTTTTACAAAAATTCTTTTTAAAGTCTTTTATATATGTTGTACAAGATCAGGATTATGAAATGATTATGAAAAAGTTGGAAGAAATTTGAACTTTGGCAGAGCTATTTAACATTTTTCTCTTGCTTTTACTTGGGATTGCATATGGATATCAGGGTGTATCATAATCTTTTCAAGACATAAATTCTCTAAGATTTGAAGTCTTAAAAGTTTCTAGATAACATCAGACTTTTATGATAAGTGAAGATGCTGATGAAATAAATTATAAGACCTCACAATTAAGTGCAAATAAGTAGAAAAGTGGAAGCCAAAATCTAGAATAGACAAGTTCAGAAAAAGATTATAAAACATAAAATCAAATTATATGTAATTATCTATAATCCATAAAAAAGAGAGATAATAATAGTAGATTTATTACTATTGCTGTTGTTGCTTGCCATTCTCCTCTCTCCTCCGGGCTATTACTCCTGTGCTGGCATGACCAAAATATTTAATAAATTCTTGTGTATTTTAAAGACAGTGATAGAAACAAACCAAAATACATTGGTCTGAATCAATATAAAACAATATACTTTTAGAACATTATATAGAATCATATAATACACTTACATGGTAGTGACATTTTAATATGAAAGGTGAAGGTATAGAAGAAATAGGATCAAAATCTATGTAGACATGAATATAATAAATAAATTACCAATGCATTTATTTGCCTAACCCTGATACTGTGGATAAGAGGTAAAACACTAAAAAAGGGCAAAGTTATCTTAGAATAAACATCAGGAAGCCCTTATTCATATTGGATAATAATCTTAAAGAACTATTCGTTCTAAGAAGTGGCAGTGGCAGGAAATTAAACTGTATTCAAAATGATTTTCATCAAATTGATGAATGATATAACTACAAAAAGTTGCTAAACAAAGGGAAAAGAATGTCCAGTGTGACTTCTATTTCTAAACATCATTCTGATTTATACCATTTGTATAAATTGTAAAGAAGAAATACTAATAATGAATAAACATATTAATATATATTGAATATAATCTCTGAGTTAAAATTTCAGTTAAATAGCAATAAGATACAGTGTGACTGCTCAATTATCAAATATTTTAATAATAAAATAATACTTAATGTTGGCTAGTATACCGTGAACAGGTCCTCTTAGCCATTGCAGGTTGAAATTAAATTAGTACATATAGTCTGAAATCTCTTTGGCAGTTAATACCAAGAGTTTTGAAAGAGGCTATTCCTTTGTGACCAAAGAATTTCATCTCTAAGAGTCTACAATAATCAAATAGTAAAAACTGAGCCACAGAAGTGTGAAAAGGATGTTTATAGAAAAAATATTAGTAAGAGACAAACTGGAAATAGTAAATGTTTGAAAATTCATAAATCAATGAATACATAGTACATCTATAAAAGGAATTTCATGAAGTACCTAAAATTCCATTTTATAAGAATATTTAATGATATGAAAAAATACAATTATGCGAAGTGCATAAGGGAGAAAATGAAATTTTACAAATTGTATAATCCAATTTGATAAAAATAAATAAAAACAAACACATATCACATGTATACACACACAAGCTCAGAGTGTGAAAGAACAGATGAGAGATGATTATGATAGACAGATAGATACACAGACAGACAGACAGACAAAGAAGTTAGATAGAAAAGTGATTATTCCTTGCTAGAATTTTAGGTGAAGTTCATTTTCTTCTTTCTACCCTCTTAGAATGAATATTTATTGGTTTTATTATTTTTAAAAAAACATATTGTAGGACATGTGTTATTAGATAACATCACATTTTAATTGTTTAAAAGAGTAACAACTCTAATTCTAAAATTTAATAAATACTTTATTTGAGGGAAATCTGATTCTTCCATTTTGTCCTTCTGTCATTCTTGGATGTACCTGTAGAAAATGATCTATACAGAAATTAGCAGAGTATAACTATTAAATATTGACATTGTTCTCATATGCATCAATTCAAAAATTAAATGTAAATTAATAAGTTCTTCATAAAAATTACTCTATTTTACAGAACACTATCTAAGATTGCTAGTTGATTAAACCTCCAGCAAGATATATTTGTTTTCTAGTTCTATACTTACTGATTCTGTAGTAATAACTGCAATGCAGAGTTAACTGCTTGCACTTACTTCAGCACAACAAGCCCTGTTATTTTTTTTTTATCTAAACATTATGGTTTTAGCAAAACAAAAATGTTTCCTATTTTACTTTTCAGTATCCTGGATGTATCAAGAAAAATAAAATGAGTTAAAACAAACAAACAAACAAACAGCACCTGAGGCTCCAAATTAGATCACTTAAAAATACAATGAGAGATGTAAAAAGAGTTTCCATGAAAACAGAGACAATTTTTAACATATAAAAAATTGAAATTAAAAATATGTATTCTGCTGACATAAAACGTAATTTTAAATATTTGTATTTCTATATTGGAATAATATCTAATATTTGGACACACCTTCTTTCCATGTTATTGATTGTCTATAATAAGATAAATAAGGAAAAGCATTTCCATCTGTATTGCATTTGGGGGGAGTGAAAAAAATCGCTAATATATGTTCTGAATCACAGTAACAAAATTTTACTTAAAGATTTAATACTGAAAAAATTTTATTTTCGAATGACATAATAGACTTCTTTCTAACACTTCAGTATCCTAGAACAAAATAGCAAGGTGACAAGAAGTAATAGTGTTTTCTGCTCATTCTAGTTATAGTCACAAATTAATTTGGAGATATCTTTCAGCTTTTCTTTTTCTTTAAAATTAGGGCATCTTAGTAGAGTGCTAGAAATATAGACAGCTTATCATTTTTAAAGGCATTTACTATATAAGTTTTAAAACATTTTGGAGATAATTTGAAGTTTTTAAATTAATTCTTAAACAAGTTTAGATAAATTTAGATTAATATATTTCTCAGATTTTTACAGTTCCAATTAGATTTTATAGATTTTATCATTTGTGTTTATTGTAGGCTAGGCTAAGAAAGCAACTGGACCTGAATATGTAAGAAATCAGAACGATGAGAATTTATTTCATGCTCCTATAGTCCATGGAGTTTACAAATTTACAGGGTTTGGGGAGTGTCTCCTCCCCAAAATCGTTTAAGAGGTAAAACTGAGAACAACTTCTCAAATTTGGGTATGTAGCTTCCAAGGTTGCCCTGAGGATCATACTCCATCAGTCAGGACCAGAAATGAGAATGGAGGAGTACCTTTAGGAGATTGGGAGGGTGCAAGCAGTAGGGATTCATGTTTCACAGAAGGGAATATATTCAAATATATTCTCTTTCTGAAAGAGAAGTTGGAAAATGTAATCCAGGAAAAAGAATACATTTTTAGAGTTGCAAATAGCCACCACCCAAGTTGGTCCCTCTAACCATGTACAGTATACAATTTTTTTCCCACAGAGAACATACTTCTTCCCGTGTGAGGCAACTTAATAACCCTCCAAGTTACAGAAGTCTGCTCAGCTCGTTAGGTTTGAATTTGGTTCCTCATGTACTAATGACCTATGAATTGAGAGAAGTTATGGAGACTGTTCTTCTGCACTCAACATTAGGGCAAAGATGGTTGTATGGAAACTCCTCCTTAGGAAAGAAAAAATAAGAAACATCACAGCATTTAGCTCGCGGCAGTATAAAATCCTGCAAGACAGGAACTATTAAAAAAGCCCCTTCCCAGAGAAGACTGGGGAAAGTTTCTGATTATAACCACAGTCTTCTCTCTGGAGGGATATTTCCTTCTTTTGGTATATCATGTGGTTCTGCCTTTGAGAAGTTTCTCCTTTGTTTTCCCTTTTTCTTCTTCTTCTTCTTTTTTTTGGCAGGGCGAAGAGGGAATGCATATTTTTTTGAAGTTTATTTGCATTGTATATATTCTTGTTATTATTAAAGAATAGCTGACATACAATATTAGTTTCAGGTATACAACATAACAATTCAACGTTTATGTTCTTTACGATGTGATCACTACAATAAGTCTGTAGCCATCTGTCGCCATGCAAAGTTATTACAATAATATTGACTATTTTCCTTATACTGTACATTATGTCCCTGTGACTGACTTATTTATTTGTTTGTTTGTTTGTTTGTCTGTTTAAAATTGGAGGTTTGTACCTCTTCTTCTCTTTCACCCTTTCAACCATTCACCTAATCCCCTCCCCTCTGGCAGCCATCTATTTGTTCCTGAGTCTATTTTGTTTTATTTGTTCATTTGTTGTTTTCTTAGATTCTACATATAAGTGAAATCACAGAGTATTTGTCTTTTTCTGTCTAACTTATTTCACTTAGCATAATATCCTCTAGGTCTATCCATGTTGTCCCAAATAGCAAGAGTTCACTCTTTTTTATGGCTGAAAAACCTCTCCTTATTCCTTCTGATTGTCTTCAATGGCTACATCTGAAGTGGGTGGGGTGGAGGATATCTTACTTGGAAATGTAGTTTGGATAGCTATTTTCATGCTGGTGAAATTCCTAGCATCCACCTGTTGTTTGATGATCGCATATTCTTATTCTCTCATTTCTCTCTCATTTCTCTCTCTCTCTCTCTCTCTCTCTCTCTCTCTCTCTCTCTCTCTCTCTCTCTCTCTCTCTCTCTCTCTCTCTCTCTCTCTTTTTCTGCTTTTCTCTGCTCTCTGAAGGCTACTCGAAACACTAGGAGTGAACGAGAAGACAATCCTTCTCAAACCAATTTTTGCACAAGCTGAAGCTCTTTGATTATATTATCTTAATATGTCTTTGGTCCCCAAAGCCTTCTTTTTGTTCATTGTTTAGAATTCAGAGCATTTGGGTTTTCCAATCCTATGGTGCTTTAAAACTAGCTTTCTCTATTCCCTTCAATCATTGTTTAAAATCAGCTAATTTTTGCCTTAGCTCAGCTATTTCTCATAATATTTGGCTCAGTGCAGTAAATAACAGTGACAGTCACACGTTTATTAACATTCTGCCTTTCTGTCATCACTTTCTCTAGAGCTACAGCTCCAGCAGACATTTGTTCTACCTTTCAAGTTATTGCAGGTAGAGTTCAAACTGTTTTGCCACCATGTAGCCCAAATCTCCACTTTGCCACTTGCTGTATATATTTTTCTCACCATCTACTACATGACTTCGATTTGTTTTTTGTTATTAGAGCAAAAATTTATAATACAATTTAATGATTTTAAAGCAGCACTCTACTTCAATACCATTTTTCTACCGGTTAGGGTGAGCTGGGCTATAGACAATAGAACTAAGCAGATAATAATTCGAGATAGTAGTATTCTCACGCAACTGTCAAGTCAATAGCCAAACACAGGGGTAGGGTAGGGCACTCTATGAGTTTCTATTTAGCAAAGAAGGAGGTGTGTGTGTGTGTGTGGAGGCGGGGGGAAGCATAAAAGAGTGCTCTTGGGTGATTTTTATAGGATAGACCCAGAAATATACACATCACTTTCTCTCACATTCCACCAGAGAATGCTTAATCGTATGGTCACACCAATCTGCAGGTGAACTTGAAAATATCATATTAGTTTCGTACTCAAAAAAACAGTTGGGGGGCAGACGGGCGGGTAGCAGTCTCCACTTCTGAGTTTCTTGAAACTCATGAGGAACCAAGTATATATAAGAATAAAAAAGTAGGAGAGAGTAAAAAAAAGTAAAAGTAAAATACATTTGAAGGAGAGAGCAACAGCAACCAATGACTTTATAGTCATTTCATAATTTACATTTTATAAATTGAAAGACTTCTTCCTTCAGTTCTTTGAACGAATGTAGGTATTTTCCCAGTCACTGTCCCTTTATTTATACATGTTTTGATGATGTTGATTATAAAATTAAAATTAGGCTCAGAGGTTTTATATTTTGTTTCCTAGAATACTGTGCATTTTGCTAAAAAAAAGGGTAGAAAATGAAGTAAAATTTCAAGTTTTAATAAAGCTCTAATTTCTGATCTCTCTGTGGCTTAGTAATAATTATGTCAATCAAAAGGAAATATTACCTTCTTTATAAGAAAACCAATATCTTTTAACAGTAGGAAGGATTTCCTGTGTCTACATAATTCATTTCTATTAAGGTTGTCATGTTTGTTTTTCTGATATAATTTAGGATTTTGTTGTGGCAAGGGAGAATAACACTGGACTGCAAGATAAATGTTCAAAAATGTATTTAATACTAAATTTGAAGTATATTGCATTACCTCTTTCTAGCTTATATATCTGTAACAAGAGGATTTTAATATATCCTAAATTTGCTATATTATATATTTTAATATATCCTAAATAACTGTATTAGTTTACTGATATTGCCATTAGCAATGGTATTCCATTTGTAAATAAAAATTAAAGATGATTATATTTATCAAGAATTGATTACATGAGAACTTATCGAATTATTTAATCTTCACAAAACATACGGTAGATCCTATTATTATGCCTGTTTTACAGATAAGAAAATTGAAGCTCAATAGCCTCATTACTTACCCAAAATCCAAAAACATAAACAGAAAATAATAAAGGTATCTACAGAGATAAAATACGAATACCTCCTCTATGCGATCTTAAAATTCAGGAAAAATTGCCAATATAATATATTGCCCTATATTATAATAGCAAATGTTTTTTATAGCTTTTAATCAGTGCTAACATGCTTCTAGGAGCTTTACATCTATTAAGTCATTTAATCACCACAACCCAATGAGACAAGTATTACTTTTATTATGGAAGAGGAAAATGAAGCACGGAAAAATGAAATAGATTGCTCATGTTTACACGACTAGTAAGAAGGGGAACTAGGATTCATACTAGGCTGTTTGGCTCTAGGATTTTTATATTTAACTACTTCTCTATGTTGTGTCTCACATAATACTTAATTCCTATCAAGAAGAAAATTTATTGCAGGAATAAGCGACCTACTGGTATCAAACAAGACAAAGTGTTAGCTTATAATACATGCCCGTTAAACTGATTATATACTGTTTCCTTCTGTTTAACTGTTGGTTACTAACTAAACACATAACTATTCATCTGAAAATACTTTTTATTTATCCATCGATATGCACACTTCATACATTTTCAAGCCTTGAGTTATTTTTCTGGAGATAATTAAAATTAATCATTTGTATAAATATAGCATTCCTCTCTACGTATATTTATTCTGTATTTCAAACCAGGCAAAATACAACGAGATTATATTATACACCCAGAATGATTTTACTTATGAATGACAGAATCATATCTCATATCGTCAGACCTATGATACTCATCTCTTTCTCACTCAACTAACATTGCAGTGCTATAGATATAATAGTCTTATAACTTCAAATTTAATGACTGCAAGAGCATGTACACTTTGTTGAAAAATTGAAAATAAGTTTTTTCTACAATGAAAGTTTTATTATTAAAAAGAAGAAACTTATGGAGAGTAATTTGATTAAAAAAATTATTTCAGCCTATCTCATTTTACCTAGTTATAATGACTTTGCTATCAAAACAAAACAAAACAAAATAGAAGATTAACATGGTGACAATGAATGAATACACTGTAGTTTGTAAGGCTTAAAGCATTTTTTTTTAACCTGGGTAATCTGATCTTTCACCATTTTCTGTTTTACAAGGTTATTTTACCATTTCTTCATAGCATATGGTGCAAATACAAGTATGACTATTAAACAGAATCTCAGCTCTGAGGACTAAGTGAATTGCCCTTGTGTAGAATCATATGTGGAGAATCTGCTGCTTGGGGCTGGTCCTCTAAAGGAGCAGCATTGCTACAATGTCAGGCCTAGATTCTGACAATTACCAAACCTTAATCCATCCTTTGATTTAAATTTATTGTCCTTATCAAGACTCTTCTGAGAACAATACAGGGGTTCCATGTTGAGGCCATCAGCCCTGCCTTTGCTCAGCAGCATCCTAGTTCGCTTTATGGGTCAGTCTTCCTTCGGTGTTATTACGGGTTTGGGACACTGAAAAAAGTTAAAGATGTGACCTGAAGACACAACACATCTAGAGTTACTGAATTGGAAACATTATTCCTAAAAGCAGAGAAAACAAGTGCTCTCTGGAAAGAGAAATAAACTTTAGCATAAAGATACCTGATGGAGGTAACTAAGCATCAATACACTCAGCAATGAGCTCTATCAGATATCCTCCTCTAATTTAAAAACTCACAGCACCGAAATATAAAATGTGTTCTCCAAAAGCAAGTAGTAGAGTATCCCATTTAATTCTCCATTTATTTATATCCAAGATCTCCAGAAAAGTAGCCATGAATAATTATTACCTCCTCATTCTACAGTTAGAGAAACAGACATTAAAGGATTAAACAGATGACACGACTAGTTAAAAAATACAAGATTTTTTCCTAAGGCCAAAGATGCACCATAAAACTATAAAACTATTTTTTACTTTAGGTGAAGTGAAATGAGAAAATTAAACAAATTCATTATTATTGCTCTCCCAAGATGTCAGTTTGGGAGTTTTGAGTGTCTTATTCCGGTCTTCTAGTATTTATAACTTTAATAAATGACTGAACAGTCCTTCATTAGTGGGTACTAGTTAATCTTAAAGTAAGGTATTCTTTAATGAGTGGATTAGGCAACATGGATGGAGAAAAATTTATCCATTCCAAAACCCTCATCTTCAGGGCTGAGGAGCAAAAGCCTCTAAGACACATAAAAATGTTCGTTTCCTAAACTTAACCTAGGAGCTATATTTGGTTCTATTCTATTCTTTTTACATTTTTATCACCTTTAAGTAGATCCAAATCCAAGTAATATTTGTAAACAAATTAGAGCTTTACATGAAGAGAATAAAAAATTTAAATATACACTCTTTGTTCTCATGATGTTTCCCTGAGGAAAAATCCTTCCTCTTAAACACAATTTGAATAGTAGGGTGAGAAATGGTTAATGATTATTTTTTTCTTATCTGCTATCTAATCTAACGACAGTGCCAAAGTTCAACATATTCTTTTGATTCATTTTTTACTACACCATTAATAATTACAAATGAGTTATGAATGAAGAATGCTGTGTCTCTTTCTATTAACACATTTTCTTGACCCATATTCTCAGAGATTACATTTTCCAGTTCATTCCAAGCTTTCCATAGCACCATTCTTAAGGTAGAAGAAAAGAACCAAATATGAGAGAATAGAACAAACAGCAGCTAATAGAAGGAGTAGTTCATAAAAAGCTGTAATGGCAATTCCACCCAGACAGAAAAGGAATGCAGCATTTTCACTGAGTGCTACCTGACAGATTCAATAATCAAGGGAAAGCCTTAATTGATGACACTTCATTAGCATAATGAGTCGAAGCTGGGAAGAGAGAGTCCCTTATTAATTAATCAAGCAAAGCACGAACTGTTTCAGTCTCCTACACTCTGCCATTTTCCATTAATCAAGAAAAGTGTATTAAACTCATTCGAAATCCCGGCATGTGGATTATCATTCCAAGGAAGAGAAATGGCAAAAAGATTTGCCCAGTTGAATATATGTGTTCTGGACTCATGTATGCCTCCAATTCAGATTTGCAAGGCTGAAACCATGCACAGAGGACACAGAGTAAGTGGTTCTGCAAAACATGTAAATCACCATCTCATTAGGAAAGTAAACAAAATCCCATAAACCTCACTAAGAAAAAGAGAAAAAAAGAAATAAATTAACTTCATTTGCCATTACTTCACCTATTGCTCAAAACCTCTTTTTCATGAAACATCATAAAATATTATATGCATACAAAATCTTTATAATATACCTGTTCAACATCCATATTTGATTCCAGATTCACTATTTCTGGCTCTTCATATTCCATTAGGTCATGAGAGAAATAATTACTAGTAGTCAGCTCTGGTACAAAGAAGTCAAACACTTTAGGTCCCCAACTAACCAGGGGCACAGGTGTTGAGAATCTATGCTAATGAGGTTAACAAGCCAAGATCAAACTGTGGAATCCCTATAGCAGAATGGACTTGAAGAGAGACTAAAACCACGATTCTATTATTGTAAGGTCACTTTCCCGTGATGTCTCCTAAAACCTTTAGGTGAGAGGTGTCTGTCAACATATTAATAAGCTAAAGAGAATTAGAATAGAGTTTTGAAAACATATCACTAGAAAGAAAGTCAATAGACTTGGATTTTACATCTAGCTTTGAGAACTACGTACAAGCTCTATGGCTTAGTCCAGTTGCTTGATGAGTAAGATGTTCAGTTTACTCCTATATTTTAAGAAATTTGAACTAGAGGAACACTTAAGTCAATTCTAGCTCTTGTAGTCTAATATCAGATGCCATTAAGAAAAGAAGGCAACTAAAAGCTGGCAAGTGTCTGATTTACTCATTTAACCAACTATGAAAACTTTATGCAAATTTATAATGACTATTTAATCAAACTCCCTACTTGCTTCTTATCTATCTGTTCCAGAGCCTCTATGTACTGTTGTGCCAGCTGTGCACTATCTAGATACAGAGGCGTCCTTTGCAAAGCCTAAAAGTGACCAATTCTCTTTAAAGTTAGGCAGTGCCTGACTGCATGACCATACATGGCATTCATGTAAACCCAGCCATGTAAAATCAAGGTCAATTTGTTTTTTTTTCCGTCCTATCTACATATTTCACATTTATCTATACCTGTTCCAGTCCAAAATGGATTTGAAGAATCATTCAAATCTTTGTGGTTCCAGGGTAAGTGGAAAAAATAAAAACTCTGATCAAGCAGAACACAATTCTATCCACTGCCTATTTATCAGCATTATTTTTAAGAGCTTGATTTTCAAAAGACAAATATGCTTGACAGAAAAGTGATTCATCTAAATATTCAACTGGTGCATTAAGGCCAATAACAAAATAAATTTACATTTGAAGCACTTCTGGCATTCTAGAACTTAAGTGCAGTGATATACAGATGACCAGAAAAGAGCCATTACCGCTCCAGGGGCTCTTTCATGTCAGCCAAATTGGTCCCAAGTGCTGAACATTAACTGTTTGAGCTCTGAGTGGAGATCTGCATTACCTCCTTGCAGGGCAATAACCTGTATCAATTTGGAAAGAGCTCAGCTTTGTGATGAGGAAGATTTTATAGCAATAAATTGTATTTTGCAACTCGAAGATAGCTAAAGCCATCACCTATAACTTGGGATAATAACCAGGGACTACATGTTCTCAGTAGCTATTTTTTCTTATAAATATTTTATTGATTTTTCAGGCCCACAAAGATCCCTGCTGTCATAAAGTTAGTTTAATGCATACAATATACTTTGTTCTATGCATATAAAATAAAACCTACTCTCAGGTATAGCAGAAATAGGAAAAACGCTTGTTATATGCAGGATGTAACTATTTTTGAGTTCCAACTATTGACTTTTCAAGGAAGATTTTCAGATCTTTTCACTATCTGCTGAATATTCTTGCAATGTGCTGTTTCTCTTTATGAGTATTAACAGTCCATAAAAAAAAAACCCACCAAAACAGATTTAAAAATGAGAACACGTGTATGCCAAAATCAAAAGTTAGCATAATTAAACAGAAACAAAATGGAAATGGCAAAGGCATAGAGTGATAACAATTCTTTTTCATAGATACCAAGAAACAATATTAGAAATAAATGTTTATATCAATAAGCATCAGAAGGTTGCATTTTGGTGGAGAATGGGTCTCCCCTACTATTGTGAAAATAATGAATTCCTTTAAAAGGTAAGAATTGAGACAAATTAAAAAGATGGAACCCATTACCTTGATAACTTGAGGATATAAAGACAAAGAATTGCTTCACATAAAACAGCAAAATGTTTTTTTTTTTTTTAATTCTCTAGATGGTTATTTTAATAGAGACAATTCTTTTCACATTTTGAAGTTAACAGACTTACTTTAAAATGTGGCTTGATTCTTTCAACACTGTTTTGTAATTTTCAGAGTATACATTTTATACTTCTTTTGTTAAGTTTATTCCTAAGTATTTTATTCTTTCAATGCTATTGTGAATGGAGCAGTTTCCTTCATTTCATTTTTGGATTGTTCACTGCAAGTATATAGAAATACAATTAGCTTCCTTGTTATTGAAAAAATATAAATAAATAAAATGTGGATTGAATTTCAGAGAAAAGTTTAATAGTTTGCCTAGAAATTTACCTTTAAAATGATTTACTTCTGAAAAAGCAATCATATTCATCAAATACAAGCTTTGTTTTTATCTGGAGAAGATATATTCTTCTTTTCAAGCCATTTAAAATGCTTTTGTGTGTGCCATAAGAATAATGCCAAAAATAAATAAATATATAAAACTACTCATAAAATACGTACAACACCTAAGGTACAACTGGAGAAATGAAATAAAAATTATACAAAAGTTCAAAGAATATGATTAGAGAAAGGCAACTTTCTCTAGAATAACTTTATAGTATAGGAAAAGTTAAATTATATTTTACTCTGTATTTGTTATTCTCCATAAAGCTGTAAGAACAGTAGGAAACATAACAGAAGAGAAAGAAGATTAGTTTAAACAGTAAGCACATCAGATATACGTGTCTACTGTTTCTGTATATATTTTCTTCTATGGTCAACTTATAATTAAACAGAGAATAATGCACTGAATACATCTAGAAAAAAGAGCCTCATCTATAATTTCAAGGCTTCTGTTTATTCAATCACATAGCATATTCTGTAGTTCATAGGTAAGAAGGTTTGCCATTACCATTTATCATCTTTTAATATTTCCTGAGGATCCCCTGGATGCAATTGTACTAAACAAGATACTCTGCAGATAAAAAAGCGCAGGCTCAGAGAGAAAGAGTAATGCCCAGGTGACAAAATGAACGAGTGAAGAAGATAGAAACAAAATCTATATCTTCTAATTGCCAGATCAGTGCTTCATGGCTTCATGGAAACTCATCTTTTGTTGCTTTGCTGGGACCAATAAATATACCTAAAAATCCTTGCCAAGAAAACTGTAAAAAATCATGCTATTTTAAGAGGATAACAGACAATAGAAATGAATAGGATTTCTTTACTTGTTACTTTTTACATGTGGAGTTGGGTATGCAAGAAATTACATAACAATCACTACTCAGAACCACAGTCATGAGGTCTCTTAGTAGTTAGAAAAGAATTAGAAAAATTAAATTTTAACTTGTTTTAATAAATACAATTATAAAGAATGTGATTCTTCCAACATATTATTACAGCAGACTCTTAACGTGGTTATAACTAAATCTGAAGATTCTAGTGCTGGAAAATGTTGGATTGTGGCATAATTTGAAATTATTGTTATAATTCACTGTATTTAAAGAAACTTTCAAAAGATTAATGTTTTACAAACTTATTCCAGGCAGTTTCTATGTTAAATCAAAAGCCAAAATTTAAGACAAAACATAGACTTACAAAGGTACAAGATTGCTTTAATATTGTGAAATTTTCAAAGAGAAATTATAATTAATTTTAAAAACTGGTACAATTCAGGACTTTAAAATTTCAATATATATGTATATATATATAAACATATATATATGTATATATAAATTTCCTGAACATACAGGTGAGGGACAAATGAAAAGTTAGCCAAAGAGTTAAGAAGACCTAGAAAATTTAGCCAAAGAGTTAAGAAGACCTAGAAAATTTGTAAGCCATGATGTGACAAGCTCTACTCTAGACGAGCTTAAAAGCTAATGTCATTCCTTTAATGATTTTGGCAATCCCAAGTTACTTCACTTTGCTCTATGATTTTTACAAAGATACTTATTCATATTTTTATATTCAGTTTTCAGATTGAGATAGGCATACATGGATGTTACAGCATAAGGAAATAGAAGAAACATTGCATTCACTACATCATAGGAGATTTATTAAAGTGTTTAATTACCTCTAATTGTTTTAGAATGTAAATTCAGGACATGTTTGATTACAGAAACTTAAAATTTGAGTTTGAGTTTATTCGAGATAGAGTAGATATATATTCCAAATCAAAACTTCAATCAATAATTTGATATGAGTGCTCATGGTAACAATGCATAAACATTTGAAACCAATACTGCCCCAGGAGACTGACATATGCTCATTCAACCACAGGTCAAATAGGAGTGGATAATTTTTAAGATTTTTGTACATCACTAACTTAACACATTATTAATTGTTGGTTTGCCTCCTTTGATACCTTTCATTGGTCCTTTTTCAATACACAATTCCAAGCCCAAGATGTACAGCTGACACAAAAATAAGTATATAAACATAAATCATTATATTTATGAAGTGATCACAAGGACTTACCTTGTAAATCCTATCATTTTGTGACAATTTTCATTTATAAAAATTTATAATCATTTTGTGTTTGTGTGTATGTGTAGTAGAAGAAATGCTAGATCTTCAAGATTGTTAAATCAACATGTACATTGGTGGAAACCAACAGATTTAAATTCTGTTTACATGTTCCAAATTGGAATAGAAATCATGTCTATCTATCAGTTTCAGAGAGGAACTCAGATTAAATCAGCTACCACACTTTGAATTTCTTAAATAAAAGTTATGTGAATCAGTCAAATATAAGATTAATATTCCGCCTCTTATTTCCTTAGGTCCAATCTATGGCATCTTTGTATTTGTTTAGAAAATGTGGCTACAATCTTCACTGTATCCTTCTCCTTCATTTTCCAAATGAGATCAATAATAAACCTATTGATGTTCCTCCACCACATCTCCCATTTGTGCACTCTGTGATCCCACAGATACTCAGGTTGTCTCTAATTCCCTGAAGGAATAGGAGATAGGCGGGTTATTACAGAGGTCACATTTTGAGAAAGTGGAATTCAGGGCACACCTGACACATTTAATTGGAAGAGGGATACTTCTTCTAAAGAGGGAAAATCAGACAGTGTAGGTGATTACAGGTGCAGGTGAGTCAAGAGTTTTATGATGTTTTATTATATCCAATTTCTCAATTAAGTACAAAAATTGATCATCAGTGTCTACAGCCATGCTACCCCGAACAAGTCCCATTCCATCTGATCTTAGAAGCTAAGCAGGGTTGGACCTGGTTAGTACTTGGATGGGGGACCACCTAGGAAGACCAGGTGCTGTAGGTGTAAAAAATAAAAAAAATAAGGGATTGTAAACTGACAAAGTCCTTGCAATCTGTGAGGTCAACTAAAAAATAAAAAGATAAAATAAAATAAAATAAAACAAAATAAAATTGGTCATCAGTGGAGGGCAAAGTAGAGAGGGAGGCAGCAATAGAACATGCAGGGGAAATAAGATGATATTAACAGTTGTTCTGGCCTATTGGATGTTTTACATGAACAGGTATAAGTCCGATAAAATATGTGAAACAAACCTTTTTTGTATCTGTTCTTATCCAAATTAGGCAACAAATGCTCTAAAGATCCACTTTGACCAACAGGTGTTCTTTCACATGTACATTCAGTGAACAGAAGGAATAACTGCAGATGATAAAGTTAAGGACTCATGGTAAAAACACATATATGGTTCCTCACTGGTCCTTTTAACAAAAAGCACTAGAGTTACCAACAGGAAACTATATGACAATCCACTTCTCATACACCTGTCTACTTTGGATCCTAGGTAAATAAGCTAGCAATATCAGATAAATATTATGAATATCAAAATGGCAACTATTAGATTGGAGTACAAAGGGAAAAAAAAAAAAGATACTATATTTCTGGAAAGAAAGAACACCTGATAAGAGTAGAGGGGTAATCTATTTACCAGAATGGTGAACAGTTTTCAGATTAACAATATAGAGACATAGGAATAAGGGATTCTGGAGAAGTCTACTTTGATTAAAAAAAAAAAAAGGAAGCACAGGCTGGAGTCTGATTCTTGTGAAGCTAAGTGTAGGCTCAAGACTAGTCTATGAGGAAGTATGATTTGATGCTAAAACCAAAAATGTGGTTGACCTAGAATATTATGTAAAGTTTCCTGTCAAATTATTCATGAAATATGGATATACCTGCATTTTGGTTAACAATTCAATCTTAGTAGATATCAACAAAATAGCTAATTTTATTAAAGAGAAAGTCCAGGATGTGGAAAAATAAAGTGTTATAAATATTTTTTAAAATAATAAAAATAAATTAAAAATGCAATCCCTAAGCCTTTCTCTCCTAGGAAAGGTGTAGTATTTGAGACAGATAAAGACTCTAAACTGAGAGTGCAGTTGTATTCCAGGAATATTTAGCAACATTTGCAGATGCTTTTTTGTTGTTGTAACTAGGGTGTGCTACTGGTGTCTTATGAGATTGATGTTACTAAACATTCTACAATGCACAGGACAGCCATCTCACAAAAAAGAATTATCTGGCCCCAAACATCATATTTCCAAGGTTGAGAAACTCTGTTTTAAATAATGGACACGTGGCCACAGTTGCAAAAAGACTGAAGAGTAGGTGGAGGATTTACCATTCCCATGTACTCGGGATTACTCTTGTTGGAGTTATGTTGCATTTTAGGTGTTCTCACATAAATCACTGAGAAATAGCCTTGTATGCATTTGGTGTTTTAAGATATTCTTTTTCCTCTTATCTCAAGACCAAAAGACTTTTTGGTTATATTGTTGGTCATTCTCTGGAAATCAATCTGCTCTCTCCCTACAAAATTTTCCCTACTTTACGGCTTGTCTCCTACTTCCAACACAGTTCCACTATCATCTCTTTTTACCTGATTTCACACTTTGTCTCAACTGTTGCACCTTCAGACACTAGCAAATGATTTAGATCCAGACACACCCTTGTACTATGTTCTTGCCATATCCTAAGAAAATTGCAAACATGTGCTCTTTATACAGTTGGTATATTTCAGAAAGTATTGTTGGAATAACATATCAATGCTTAACAAAGAACTAATTTGAACTAATGCACACTGACCTATATCATTTTTTCCCCTTCACACTTCAGAGTGTGAGACCATTTGTCAAATGTAGTTTTCATTCATCAGAGAACAAAAAGACCCTGCCACAGATGTCTACCAGCCCTGGAGCACTGCCAAAGGCTGCAGTTGTACAGCCATTTTCCTGGAAACACAAAGGACGATGTGTTTATTTAATTATGTTGTGCTAGAAGCTCACAATATTTAGTTGATTCCAACTCATCTGCATAATAATAATTGCATGGAATCAGTTATAGTGATAAAAACACATTCAGACAAGAGGTATTGTTCTTTCCTCTTGAATCATATATCTCTTTATTCATATACATGCTTTAAATTCAGCATGTGTTTGGATAATCCTCTTTGTGACAGCTTCTGCAGCATCTCTGAACAGAAATAAAAATAAGGAGAGAGCTTGGAACATTTTCTTCCTCTTAGTACATAAAAAATTGAAAATAAAAAGCACTGAAAATTTAAGGATTCAGAAATCCCGATAAATATAAAATCTTTTAAACCACACTATTTCAAATTCTAGATGGAAATAATAATGTAATAATAAATTAGTCTGTAGCATGGGGAGTAGCTGTAGAAAACAAGCTTGTTTTTTTCCCCCTTACAATATGTCATTGAAAGTACCTCTTCCTGATGAACTGTCCTCATTTTTTTATTGCACAATGTTAGGTTATTTATTGCTCTTTCAAAATGGACCAGTTCTCATCATATATTTTCTGCATATTTTATTATAAATGATAAAATTTGTTTATGTGAGTAAAATAAAAAGGCCTGCATTTTTCATGATGAACTAGTTTTTGGGCAGAGGCATGGTTCCCTTTTCCTTAAAAAAATACCAAATCTGATTGCTTATTTAAATTATATCTCTGCTCAGCTCTAAATTTGTATTATTATCTTTTGACATAAGGCACTGCATCATTTAGCACATGTGCATGTAAGAAGTACTATAAGAGAGAATATTCTATCTGTGGATGAACTCTCCAAATTCCCACATATCAAAATAACTAGGGCAATCTTTCCAAAAGGGTGTGGCTGCATGGGGCATATCTCTTTTTAGGAACATTTTAAAGCTATCAGTTTTTGTGTACAAAGAAAATAAATAATTTGTTCTCAGTATCCCTGTTGGAATTTTCATATGACTTTAAGATTGCAGGATGTTCTGGTTAGATTTGACCTAAATGCTTACTTTCCTTTCTTCACTTACTTTTGCTTACTTTTAAGTTAAATAACTAGGGATGGTAAAGGGATAGTTCAATGGGAGGATCTGTATCCTACTGATGGGAATGAAAAATAAGGCGAAATATGCATACAAAGGTTATAAAGTGGTATGAGATGCCACAAAACCAGTGCTGATGATTTTAAATAAACTACATTTCCATGAAAAAATACTCAATTTGCTCTGAAATGCTCACAAACACAAAAGTCAGTATTACATGGAGGGATTAGAAAATCCCACACAGCAACTATGCAAATGTTCTGTATTCTATGGCAGCACGGTCTAGGCAGGAAGTTCTGAAGAAGGGTTTGATAGCTAATTCCAAAATAGTCCTTCCTAAAGAGGAAGCATATCTCCTTTATCTCACAAAAGACCTTCTTCAATATACCCTACTTTTGAGCAAGAAAGGACAGTTCTCAAATTTAGTGGAGATTCACACCTTAACATCCAGATAGCTATGAAAGCAAACCATCTGTTTACTTTAAGTGATTTCCATCAGCCATTCTAGAGTATGACTATCCTACTTTCTTTCATTTCTTTCTAAAAAGACTGGCAAGTTATGTGTCTATTATTTTGAGTATCAAATCTATACAGAATAGCCACAAATATAATTAAAAACAGTAGATTAATACTCAAAATTACGTTGAGAATAGTGATAGCTAAAGTTAAAACAAGCAAACAAATGGCAACAAAATCCATAATGTCCCATCCACTTAAAAGGAAGAATTCAGTGTATGTTTTAGGTTTGGTGTGATTTAGCCCAATCTCTGAGGTATAGACCATAAAGACTACCAGATAGTGAAGAGACAAAGAATGCTTCACTATGGTTTCCTAGCCTGTAGAGCCAGGGTCAGAAAGGTTGGCAGATAAATTTTCAAATCATTTAAATAAACATAATGTATATATTCTTAAACGAAACTAGTGTGTGTATAATTTGCAGATGGAAGAACCAGAAATTACAATAATTAAACTAATTTATCTTAAATATTCTCATTAACCATGATTTATTTCAACTGGCATGTTTCTCTCAAAGTACAAAATATTCCTTAAAACTACTGAAACAGTGGATAAAGTATGTAGGTTTTTAGACATTGACAAGTTGTGGTTGGCTTTGACAAATAACATGGAAAGGAGAAGCACAGCTGGTTAATTCTTGGTTATAAACAGATATGTCTTAATCAACTTAGATTCTACAAATATTTTTAAGCACATGCGTGTTTTAGTTGATTCTGTCTTTCACAGTGGACCAATGTCTTCAGAAGCTCCTGGTCTAAAGAAGGAGGAGAAATAGGTCCAATAAAAAGATAGGGACAAAGAAAATAGCATTCGACTGTGTCTTGGAAGATAATGCAAAGCTTCCTGAGTAATTAAGCAGGTTGGGGAAAGAAAGGTAAAGATGAGTGGGCAGGGCACAATGAAGGACACGTTGAAAGGTCTTGATGTGAGAGAAAAATATACAATTTTAAGGAATTCAGTAGGCTGAGGTGAATTTACAGACTGTTTTGCTTTCGTTGTTTCTCTCTCTTTAAAAAACTCTTTAAATATAATTTCTTTATCAGAGATATCCATACAGTTTCAGTAATTAGCTCTAACTACAAAGATGTTGTCAAAAACACAGTGGTCAGAATTTTTTATTCAGGTTTTCGAGGTAACATTTGCAAAATCTTTATCATTGTAGATCACTGGCCCCAAAATAGGCACAAGTAAGTATTACCATCCATTCTACCCAATAGATAGGAGTAGGTTATATTTGTATACCTAATAACACCCACCCAATTGTAAGGTTTTCAGTATTTCGGTAAACAAGTTGCTTCTAAGTTCCGAGATGTATATTTATGGCTATAAGCTATAAGACTATAAACAAATCATCATCATATTAACCTTACTGCTTCTCCAGATTGATAGAGAGCAGTTATGACTTCACAAAAATTTACATGAGGAATTGCAAATTTTTCTGGTGGTGATGGTAGAAAAATGAATTAGTAATTTGAAGTATTATGTAATATCTTCCATCACCTCACAGTTTGTGTTAGCAGTACCCACACATATGAAGATCTTGATTTCTAACTTTATATTATACCTATAATCAAAAGATAGGAAGTACCAAAATACAGCTTTCGACTTCTCTATTTACTATTATTTTCATTCTACATAAAATTTTCATGCAATACTTGGAAAATCCTCATATCAATTGTTCTGACGTGACCACTGCTTTATCTAAGAAGATCAATTCCCTGCTAAAGATCCTTAAATGTCTGACTTGCTATCAGCTTCACAATACTCAGAATGGGCACCTTTAACCTCATCTCTTGTTAGGCTTCCACCTAATGCTTTAACCATATTGAATTACTTCAGTTTTGCATTACAGCCAGCCCAAGTTCTCATTTCTCACCTGTGCACTTGTACGTGCCTCTAAAAATTGTTTCCTATCCACATTATCCTTTATCGAAACCTTTGACGCATTGTATTTGTTCTTATGTTTGCATATTAGAAGCAGCTCTGTATTTCAAATGCCTAATACTATTTCTAGTCATTAGCAGTTGCTTAATAAATGTCTATCAAATTAATAAGTAAAAACATGCAGATGAACACTGTTTCTCCCTCCTTTTATATGGGCATTTTAAGGTTGCCTTAGGAATGCTGGGGTATTTTTCCTCTGTCTCATATTGAGTTTTTATTCATTTAATTCATGCGTTAGAGAAAATTGATTTTCTTGCCTCACTTCTTAACTCAGCAGTACAGTCTGACAATGCTGAAGCCTAGTGTTCTGTTTATTTGTTTTTCTGTGCTCTGAATGGATTTCATTGGTTTGTTCTGTACTGTTTACTATTATAGTCTGAATTTCAATGAGAGTTTTGAAGTGTCACAAGCTGTGTGTCTGTGTATGTGTGTGTTGCTTGTGAGGGTAGAAAGTTCAAAGTTACTCTTTGTTCTCTATTTTCTTTTACTGGACTACTTTGTGTGCATTACTAGAGATGCATCTTTTTTTTTACAACAATATCTGAAATTACAGGATAATCCTATAATTCTGGGGAGTTTTACTTACACACTTGGCATCTTGAAGTGAGAAACCAATACCATCAAATATCTGTTAAGTTATTCTGAATAATCTAAAACTATTTTAAAAATTATATCATAAAATGTCTTAATTTTTATTTTAAAATTAACAATTATTATTTCTACGATGATTTGACTGAGTCAAAGAAGTGTTAAAATAATTTTCTAGAGATCAAATTGATAGAGATAAGATACATTTCTTCTGAATCTCAGCCCTGGTTGCTATTCAACTGAACAAAGTAGAATAATTGGAATTTATTAAATTAATTTTTCCAAATAATTTCATAGACATTTACTTGCCTTTTCAAAGAAAACTTTGCTTTTTAAAATGTCTTTACACTGATTCTGTTAGTTCTTTTCCTGTAAGTGATTCAAGTTATCCAGAGGAACGGTGATATGACAATGGAAAGAAACCAGCAGAAATAATCTAGGGATATATATATTTTTAGAAAAAGTATAAAGAAATTTAGAGGTAATTAAATGGATAAGGAGGTGAGGCAACATATTACCAGGTAAAAGCACAAATTCCCAGGTCTTTCCCAAGTTCCTCGAAAAAGCATACAACTATTGATGAGTTCACCCACATGAAAGACACTTTCTACTGGATGAGAAGAAGCCCACTCACTTTGGCTTTGCCAAAAGATATTTATACAGTTGTATTCCTGAGTCCTTCCTACACTTAAAGTTCAGCAATGTCTATATAGCAGACACTTAATAATTATCAGTTCACTTTCTTCTCCCCACCTCATTTTCACCTTTTGCAACATTCATTGAATAATTCAAGATGAAACTCTGTCAGGTACCACAAATAACTGCCCTCTAGATTCACCATGATCTATTAACAATATGCTTGGGAACAGTGATTAATTAATTCTTAATATACCAACCTATAATTCATTCAGTCCACAGTCTATCATATTGTTTTAAATATATTACAGTATATAATTTGTGTAATGCCTTACAAAAATCCAGATATATTATGTCTACAATGTTTACCCCTTCTGTCATCTTAGTAATGAAAAGCAACAACCACGAAGTAGATGGCAAGATTTATTTTTACTAAATTCATTCAGCTCCTTAAGTAATTCACAAATTATTTTCTTTTGTTTTTAAGTTTTAAATATCAACCATAGGGAAAACAGAGAGAAATGTATAACATAACAATAGAACATTATGTAAGAACACATAATGTAATAGACATGCATTATGGCAGTAACCAATTTCCCCCTAGAAATTTCCCCCTAGATTTTATTGTGACCACTTTCCTTTTTGTAATAGAAACCAACTACTGTTCTCAGATTTAGCAATGCACATAGTTGCCCACTTAAAGACTGTATTTCATAGTTTCTTTATGCTGTATGTGGAGAAAGACTCAATCTTTGCAAATGTAATATGAATAAAAGTGATATGTTCAACCTCCACATCATTTCTTTAAAAGAAAAGTGTCTGCTTTCCACAGCCTCTTTAGTTCCCTTCTCATAGGATAGAGATGGAAGTGCTGCTGATGTGCCAGCTCTAACTGTGCAATTCAGGCAAAAACCCATTTGAATGGTAGAGCTTAAAATGGAAGAAAGGTAGCTTCTCTCTTGACATGGAGAAGAACTTTACACTATCATGCAGTGTACAGAAAATATGCTGCTACCTTGTTTTTAGCTTCTGAATTCGGAATCTATTTGTCACATGATTAGCTTATATATCGTAATGTTTACCCTAAACGATCAATGCTAAATTTTTAAACTTTAACTTTTAACAGATTTGCTTCAGACTTGTAAAACAAAATAAATATAATAGATACTATTGAATCATTTTTTAACCAGCCATCACATTTTCATCTCTCCTCCTCCAGAGGTAATCACCATTCTGAAGACTATTAGGAAAGACTACTTATTGTTTTCACTCTGATTTGCTATTGAACCAGCAATCAAGCAGTGAAAAATATATACTAGAAAAGGCTACAAATGAGTAAATAAACATAGTTTCTCAATGCCCGTCTCGCTGCTTATGGAGGTACGTTAATAGTTTTGTGAGAGATTAGTCTGTATAGAGTGGGATATTTGCCACACTGAAGGATCCCAGAGTGTTTTATACTGTTAGGCTTGGAAAGAGAAATTTTTAAGTGCTTGCGGTCTATCTGACATGTTAAAAGATTTTTTTTTTTTCTGTATTACAGTGATATCCTCTTGTTACTGTATCATTAGACTTTAAGAAAGTTGCACCTTTGTCTATTAGAGCTTTATGCTTTTCCTATATTCAGTGTTTTATTTTTTTTAAATCATATGCTCAGTTTTCACAAACCAGCTATTGAATTCAGGGATAAAGAATTGTTGAAGTATGAGCATCAAGTTATACTGCACTGTCACTTCATAAATATTTGTTAAATTACACTGAATGAACATTAGAGTGTAATCCAGTGAAAACTAGCAAAAATGAGGTATAAATTCTAAGAAAAGTAATATTTTATTATGGATTTGTTGCTGTGATTTAG
This sequence comes from Pteropus medius, assembly GCF_902729225.1. Lineage (NCBI taxonomy): Eukaryota > Metazoa > Chordata > Mammalia > Chiroptera > Pteropodidae > Pteropus > Pteropus medius. The sequence continues at coordinate 4,861,589 of NW_024344371.1, read as the reverse complement.
AGTACTCTACTTTTTTGAGTATATAAAAATTCATACAGTAATGGAAAATGTGTGCCACATATTTTATAAATGCAATCATATATGCAATCAAATAAAACTGGCTCGATATGACCACATATTTTATAAATACAATCATATAAAACTGGTTTGATACCACCACAAATTAGATATTTCCAAATTTAAAAATTATATTTATATCAAAAGAATCGAATATTAATATCCAATACCAAAATATTCCATAATTCATTTAGCTCAGTTACCCGAGTTTTATATCTTTACTACCTTACCTTTACCACAGAGTCAATACCACTACAAATAGACATATAGTTTTTATTTTCTCCTGGTCCCAAAAGTTGGTAATAAATGTTGATAAAATGTTGGTGATAAAGTTTAAGGAACAAGCAATGGTTTTTGCAGAAGTTTAAAATACCAGCTTCAGCAATTCTCAGACACTATGTGCTAGTAACTAGAGCTTGATCTTACAGACAAAAAATTTTCGACTCTATACTCCCAAATTAATCTCAGTAATTGTGTGTTAGCTTGAGATTCCCTTGAGAGAAGAGCCTAAAGTAAAAGTTCTAATATAAAGTATTTGTTTGGAGAAGTGATCTAGCATAGAGGAGTGGGAGGACAGAATAGTGAAATAAGCTTAGAGGAAAAGCCAGCTCAAGGGTTCTTTATTGAGCTCATTTTGATCATGGACAATTGTGGCTCCATTCCACTAGAAAAGCTTTGAATATCTATGTAGCATGTGTCCCAGAATTTTCTCCCTAATATATTGAAAAGGAGATTATTATTTTTTGCCTTTCCAAGCTGAGTTTCAATTTTATTTTATAATAATATATTATTCATTGACCATCATAAATGCTAGAAAAACTTATCTAGATATTATTATTTAAGTCATCGCATTTCAGATGATCAAAATAAAACTTGGCAACATTAAATAAATCACCAACATTTATCCAGTAGTAAGTTCTAAGGCCAATTTTCCAGTCAGGAATAGATTGCACAACAAATTTAGTATAATACAGGAAAGTTTAATGAAGAGATTATCTATAAAGATATCATTTAGGAAAACTACTAGGGATAGTGCAATGTTCCAGTGATAGTATGAGGCATGGTATGAGTGTAGTTCTATCCCTATATCTGATGGAGTACAGAAAAGAAACTGTTACCGGAAATTAAAGAGCATTGCATTGAGAAGACCACATTGATGGGACCTATGACTTTTAGCAGTAGAATGCAGTCAGCTCAAGACTGCAAGGATAAGCCAGGGTAAGAAAACAATCTACAAGAAGCTAAAAAGCAAAAGAAATATGAATGTAGTTCATGACACTTCAGCCTCTTGCTTCAGGCTAAAACAAGGTGAAAATAAGAGATCTGGATAGAACAGAAAACAAATAGGAGACATCCAGTACAAGAAAACTATCAGGTTCCAAAATCATATTTTAAATCACTATGTTATTAAGTCATTTTTAAGGAAACATTATATATGAATATTTGTTCAGAAAGTTTTATCTGCAAGCTAATATATGAAAAATGTAAGAAGGAGTTGATACTGGAAGTGGGGAAATCAGATTTTTACCATGATCGAATAGAATATATTAAGGATCTGCAACTGTTGTTGCAGTGTTTATGGACTGATTACAATTACACTGTAGAGATGGAATCAATAGTACTTGACAACTAAATTGCATATGCAAATATAAGACAAAGGAGAGTGAAAAAGTCAAGTTGTAAAAATAGGTATCTTGCACAAAATGGAACTATTAAGAGAAACAGAGAAAACAGAGGAGCAAGTTTAAGAAAGAACATGATTAGTTCTGGTAAAGGTAGCAAAGTAGGTAGACACTGAGCTCATGTCCTCTTATAGCACATCAGATTACAACTAAACTATAAAATAGCCATCATTGGGAGCCTGAAGTCTAGCTGAACAGATGTCCTACAACTAAAGACATGAAGAAGAGGCCACCTTGAGACTGAAAGGAGGGGCAGAGATGCAAAACAGCCTGGTCCCACACCCACGTGTGGCAGTTGAGAATGGGGAGAAATATCTTGGCTGTGAAGTTCCCCCCAGAAGAGCAAGGGGTCCCAGCCCCATAGCAGGATCCCCAGCCTAGAGTTCCAGTGCCAGGAAGAGACATCCCCACAATTCCTGGCTGTGAAACCATCAGAGATTGTGGCTAAGTAAAACGAGGGGCCTCTGGAGTCGCAGACGTTCCTCTTAAGGGGCTCACACACAGACTTACTTGCTGATGGACTCACTTGCTCTGATTCTATTACTGAGGCAGCAGCTTGGGAGGTACCAGGAACATATGGGGAGGAACTGAATTTTCTGGCTTCAGGGCAAAGGCTGAAGGAGCAGCTTTCTCCCAGACAGAAGTGCTGGCAGAATCCATTGTCTCTCTTTTGAGCCCTCCTGCCACTCAGTATGCAGACTCAGGCAACAGCCATATCTGAGTCTCCATCAACCTAGCTAACACAGGTAGCCCCGCCCAAGTGATTCCCTGACACTGCCCCTCCCAACTTGCAACTTCCAGTGGATTTTCCGTACAAATGGCCTGTCTTGACTCATGCTGAGGACTTTCTTAAAATCTCTCAAAGGTTCACAAAATCTGAAAAAGCAGTATCTGGCTTATGTGTACCCCATACCTCTTGCTGAGCAACTCCAACCCCAGCACTAGTGGCAGCCAGCATCAGTTTGTGGTGTGGTCTCTCGAGGCACTCCCAAGCCCAGAGTGGGTGATGGCCATCTGTAGATTGCTTGGTGGCTCATGCCACGTGGCCCCAGGCAGGGCACAGGCTGCAGCTGTACTTGGCCTGTGGCAGCGCCCCTCCCAAGAGGCCTCAGTATGCAAGCCCAGTGGCTGCTGTAGTCTAAGCTGGAGCAACATCCAAGGTGACATCTAAGGATGATATACCCGAAGGGCAGACTGGGAAGACACCAGAGCCCTGCTAAAGCAAATCCTGCTCTGTAAGGTCAGCCCCTGCACAACAACTCCTCCACTGGTCACAGCCAGTCCTCATAACCGATCAGTCCATGGGTCAATCCCTCTCACTGACATGCAAACAGAAACCAAGGATCAACTACAATAGGAGGGCACACGTAACCCAGACAAGGGACACACCTGGAGCACCTGGCTCAAGTGGCCAGAGAAAAGACTGTGCCACTGGGCCCCATAGCACACCTACTACATAAGGCCACTCTATTAAAACTGGGAAATATAGGGTTTGGGGGAGGGTGAAGCGGGTAAAGGGGATCAAATATATGGTAGCTGAAGGAAACTGGACTTTGGGTGGTAAACACACAATAGAATAAACAGATGTCAAATGATAATGTACACCTGAAAATTATATAATTGTATTAACAAATGTTACCCCAATAAACTTAATTAAAAAAAAAAGACTGGGAGACATAGCAGCCCTACCTAATATATAGAAAAAAACATGGAGGCAGGAAAAGTGGGGAGACAAAGAAACATGTCCCAAATGAAAGACCAGAACAGAGCTCCAGAAAAAGAACTCAACAAAACGGAGATAAATAATCTATCAGATGCAGAGTTCAAAACATTGGTTATGAGGATGCTCAATGAACTCAGGACAAGAGTAGATGAACTCAGTGAGAACTTTAACAAAGAAATAAAAAACAAAAAAAGTAGAGATAGAAAACATAAAAAGAGACCAGTCAGAAGTGAATAACTGAAATGAAGAATATCTTAGGAGGAATCAATAGTAGATTAGATGAAGCAGAGGATTGAATCAGTGATTTAGAAGATAAGGTAGGAGAAAACATCCAATCAGAACGGCATCAAGAAAAAAGAATCCCTCCCCCCCAAAAAATGAGAATAGTTTAAGGGGCCTCTGAGACAACATCAAGCGTACCAATATTTGCATCATAGGGATCCCAGAAGGAGAAGAGAGAAAGCAAGGAACTGAAAACCTATTTCAAAAAATAATAACTGAAAACTTCCCTAACCTCGTGAAAAAAATAGATGTATGAGCCTAGGAAGAACAGAGAGTCTCAAACAAAATGAACCTAAAGAGGCTCATACCAAGACACATCATCATTAAAATGTCAAAAGTTAAAGACGAGGGAACCTTGAAAGCAGCAAGGAAAAAGAAACAGTTAGTTACCTACAAGAGACCTCACATAAGACTATCAACTTATTTCTTAACAAAAACTTTGAAGGCCGGAAGGATTGGCAGGAAATATTCAAAGTGATGAAAATCAAGGACCTACAACCAAGATTACTCTATTCCGGAAATTGCCATTTAGAATCAAAGGACTGATAAAGAGCTTTTCAGACAAGAAAAAGCTAAAGTAGTTCATCGCCACTAAGCCAGTATTACAGGAAATGTTGGAGGGACTTCTTTAAGAAGAGAAAAAAGAAAAAAAGACAAAAAAAAGATGAATAATAAAATGGCAATAACTATATATCCACAATTACTTTAAATGTAAATTAATTAAATGCTCCAATCAAAAGATAGGGTGGCTGAATGGATACGAAAACAAGACCCTTACATATGCTGCCTATAAGAGACCCACTTAAGATCAAAAGAAACACACAGACTGAAAGTAAAGGGATGAAAAAAGATATTTCATGAAAATGCAAACAAACAAAAAACTGGGGTAGCAATACTGCTACCAGACAAAATAGCCTTTAAAACAAAGGCTATAACAAAAGACAAAGGAGGATCCAGTAATCCCACCTCTGAGTATTTATCCGAAGAAACTCAAAACACTATCTCGAAGGTACATGTGATTTCATTTGTTCACTGTAGCATTATTTACAGTAGCCAAGATATGAAGGCATCATAGGTATCCATCAATGGATGAATAGATAAAGAAGAGGTGGTATATATTTACAATGGAATATTATTCAGCCATAAAAAAGAATTAAATCTTGCCATCTGCAACAACATGGATGGACCTGGAAGGTATTGTGCTGAGTAAGCCAGGCAGTGAAATGCCATATGATTTTACTTATAAGTGGAATCTAAAGAAGAAAATAAACAAGCAAACAAAATAGAAACAAACTCATAGATACAGAGAACATTCTGATGACTGCCAGATGACAGGGGGTTGAGTGCTGGGTAAAAAAGGAGAAGGGATTAAGAAGTACAAGTTGGTAGTTACAAAATAGTCATGGGGATATAAAGCATAGCATAAAGAATATAGTCAATAACAGTGTAATAACTAGGTATGGTGTCAGATGAGTACTAGATTTATCAGGGTGATCACTTTGTAAGTTATATAATGTCTAATCACTATGGTGTACACCCGAAACTAATATAATATCATATTCCAACTGTAATTAAAAAACTAGAAAAGAAAAAAGAAAAAAACAGAAGGAACATGATTATTTAATTTGGGGCAGACTATATTTGAAATTCTAATGGAATAAACTGGTGAAAACATTTAGCAAGTTGTAATTTTGCAGCAACATATCTCTGAGGGAGGTCAGAATTTGGAATACAGATGAGGAAGTCATCTGCAAAAAGGTGATATTTATAGTCATGAGTAAGGATAAGAAAAAAAACATTATACATGAAGTACTTTCCATAGTATGTATAATTTAGATGAAAGGTTAAATTCACTTGAAAGGTATAGCAAATTTAATACTGTATCTAATAACATAACTTCAAAATATATAAATCAAAAAGCAACCAAACTAAAAGCATAAGATGAGAGAAATTGATCTTTAGAGAGAAACATTTTAACCTATTTTATTAATTAATAGATTAATCAGTCAAGTAATCTACAAATTCATAGATGACTAGAATGATATAAATTAACAATATAATCTAATGGATGTATAGAAAATTACTACACTCAAAACTGTTATATGAATTCTTTTCAAGAACACTTGGGAGAAAAAAATGAATTAAATATGGATGATTTCTGTATTAATCAAGATTATCCAGAGAAACAGAACCAATAGGAGATATGTATATAATATATAATATATAATACATATAATATATATAATATATAATACATATAATACATATATATATACACATATATATATATGTGTATATATATATATATATATATATATGTTTATTAGAGGAATTGGCTCACATGGTTGCCATCTGCAAGCTAGAGAACCAGGAAAGGCAGTGGTATCATTCATTCTGAGTTTTAAATTCCTAGAACCAGGAGCTCCAATATCCAGTGCCTGGAAAAGTTGGATGTTCCAGCTCTGGAAGAAAATGCAAGTTTTCCCTTCCTTCACCTTTTTGTTCCATCTGGGCTCTCAATGGATTGGATAATGCCTGCCCACATTGGTGAGGGTGTATCTCTTGACTCAGTTTACTAAATCAAATGATTCCAGAAACACCCTCATAGATACATCCAGAAATAATGTTTTACCAGCTATCTGGGCACCCCTCAGCCCACTTAACAAAATTAAATACCATGCTTTCCTAACATCATATTTAAAAAAATATTAATTCCCATAAGGTAAATTGGTAAATGTAATGAGTTCAATTTAAAAACTTTGAGAGGATATAATGTAACAATATCTTTAAGAGTTTAGGGCAGGAAAAAATATTTTTTAAAAGGTACCACAAACTATGAAAAAGAGTGATTAATTAGACTAACTTGGAATTATGTAATTATATCCATCAAGAACATAGTAAAGAAAATGAAAAGGTAGCTCAATCAAAAGATATTTGTCAAACTCTAACAAAAAATTAATATTCAAAATATATACATTTAAAATTCCTACATATCAATTACAAAAAGATCAACAATACATAAATAACACATGTAAAGGACTCATATGCAGACCGCAAGGAAAAAATATAGAAAGACATTCAAAATCATCATTAAAAAGAGAATACAACTATTATGAGATACCACTAAGATCTATCAGATTAGCAGAAATAAAGAGTATGACAATGTTTGCTGGCAAGTATGCATCTAAAAGAAAACTCTTACACTATTGGTAGTTACATAAATTGCTGTCACCTCTAAGAAAAGTAAGTTGTAATTAGCTAGTAATTTGAGCATGTATGTATGACTCAACAATTTCACTCAGCTTTATATCCTAGAAAAATGCTTGCATATGTATCTAGGAAATATTTTCAAAAATATGCAAAAGGTATTATTCATAAGAGCAAAAAATTAGAAATTACCTAAATGTTTATCAATAATACAATAATTAAATTGTATTACTGATATAAATGAATACTTCAAAGCTATAAAAATGGATCAATTATAACTATACCATCAACTTTTAATGTTCTCAAAATATTGAATTACTAAAGCAAGTGTCAAAATACATCAAGCATAATTTAACATATATAAAATTTAAAACTTCGAACAAGTAAATAATATATTTTTAGAGAACACATATATGTGGTAAACTATAAAAAAAAACAAGAAGAGTACAAAAAAAATAGTATGGCGGTTACCATTACAGGTAAGGAAGCTATGATAAAGACTGGGCACACTGGGAATGTGGCAAATTGTATTTTCCCAAAACACAATATTGCTACAGCAATATTCCAAGGCCCGTGTACTTTTTCAGAAATGTGTCACTTTCCGATCAACAGGTGAAGTTCATTTACCCTTTTCTTGAATGTTGTGGCTGCCTCAATACATAGAATATGACAGAAGTGATAATGTGTGATTTTCAAGACCCAGTCATAATTGCTAATACAACTTATACCTGATCTCTCTTACCATTTGAGATACTTATCATTGAGAAACATTCACCATATTATGAAACAGCCTAAGACACATGTAGATGTATGTATCCTAGCTCAAGTGCCAGACAAAAGCCATCATCAACCACCAGACATGCAAATGAACAAGCTTTCTCTTGACTCCAGTTTGTAAACAGTCTGGCTCTCACTGGGTAAAAAGTGATAAGCTATCCCAGCCAGGCCCTGCTGATCCTAACTAAATTGTAGATTCATGAGTAAAACAAATGCTGCAATTGCTTGGAGGCATTAGTTATAGGATTACTCGTTATCCAGAAATTGATAACTGAAACAGATTCCATTACTTAGAAGTAGAATTTCACTAAAACAAAGTTGAGAACTTGTGGCTTCAGAAGGGGGTGGTGGGTTGGAATGACTGTGAAGAGAACACTAGTAGAAACCAATGACCTTCAAGTTGGTAGATGAGGGCTTAAAGGAAAGTAAAAATGATTGGAAACTGGAGGGAATGTGGTCTTTTATGACAGTGGAGAAAAATTTACCAGCACTCTTTCCTGAAGTAATAATGTACATAATGGAAAATGTATCCAATGAACCAAATGATCTAGTAAAGGTAGTGTATTAGAGATACTGTTGATGTCCTTCCAGCTGCCTATAGCAAAAGGTGAGAGGAAGAAGATAATCGAATATAAAGGAGCCAAGATGCATTGGGCTTGAAAACAAAGCCGCCTCTCATTTTCAACCTCTCCGAGATTCTCAAATTAAAGAGTTTCTAAATAAAAATCAATCCAGAGAGAAAAGATAAGATCCTTGGTTATAATCACAGAAAGACTTAAGACAGTGTCTCAGAGAACTATTCGGTCATATAAAAGTTCCTCTAAAGATGTTAAAAACATGCCTCACAGATATTCTCCTTTATGAAGGCAGGGATGGGGGGTGGGGAGTAGATGGTGTCCTTGAAGCTAATCTGGAAATAATGTTTCTTTTACTCATATTTGTAATCTCTCACCAAAGCATCATTAGAATACACCCATCCCATAACACAGTTGTAGTCATTTATTTTGCTATTTATGCATGTTTTTATTTTCCTCTGTGGCTATAAAAATAATTACATAAACTTGTAAAGTTTGTAACATCAAGAAACAAGCGAATTATGATGATCTAAAACAGAATGGCAGCTAAAAGGCTTTACTCTGAAAAGATCAGATTTTTCTAAGTAACTGCTTGTCAGAACTATTCCCACTGAGGATATGACTGGAATTTTTATCTGTCATTCATTAAATTATAAGACTGTGTGACTTTATAAGCCTTGACTGATACAATACTCCTTACTAAAGGAATTATTAACAAATGATTGGAAATATGGGTATTCTATTTGTATGTCATATGCTTTTGTATTATGCGAATGTTTTAAAAAAGTATATACCAACTCAGTTTGATTGGAGTTCCTTTAACTCTCAGCTACATGACACTTTCAACTGTTTGTCATGTCAAAGCATTATTAATTGTTAAAGTTGGGTGATAGGTACATGAGGTGTTGTTATATATTCTCTCTAACCTTATAAATTATGGATTATTTGCTAATATCTATAATAATTTTTTTTAAGAATGTATCATTTTGGTAATTTAAAATATGCATATCTAGGGAAACAGGTTTTCTGCAATCTGTACAAGTTTATAATTTGATAGTATACAAGTTGTTAATCGCAATTATTTTAGAACCTGAAACTTGGATGAAATACCGATTCCTATCACATACTCTATATGGAAGGAAAGATCAATAATGCAACAATGAAAAATAAACTCCAAATACAGTTTACAAATAAAAATGGGGGTTACTTTTAAGAGTCTTAAAGATGTTTTCCCACAGCAAACTTAAAGGAAGGGCTTATCTCAGTGAGATTTGTAGGTACAGTTTCTGTCTAATGAACTGAATCCCAATAACATTCATAAGATAATCACCAAATTTTAAACATAATTGTATGAGAGGAAAATATCAATTTGGTCTGAATTGGGCAGATGCTACAAAATGATGTCTTCAGTCTCTCAATTTCTGTGAACAGACGGCATGCTGAAGAAACTAATCGGCTGCAATACGTAGGCTATTTCTGTTGAAAAGGAAGGAAGGCTCAGAGGGCCAAACCAAGAGCCTAGAGGTCAGAGCCAAGAGTTATCTTATTTTTAATGAGAAGGTATATAATGGTTATTCTTGCCTCACCATTATAAGTGTGTTCCACCATTGTATTTGAGTATGTATAAAATAGATAACTTGTCTCCTTAGTTCCCACATCTTCAGATAGAAAGGAACTAATTGAAAAGCTGTGATCAAGAAACCACACCTGAGGCTGCTTGTCTCCACCTACACCTGATTTAAATAATGAGATCCTAGACCTTAAGCCTAAGCTTAAGGCTATAATGAGTTGAGCATTCTGAGGGCTTTGAGAGAGAGGGTAAATGCATTTTTCACTTGGCAGAAATGTACAGTTTTATAGTCAGAGAAAGGACTGTGGTGATGGCACATTGTATGTTTCAAAAGAAATGGCCTGAGTAATGTATTGGTCCCTCATTTCCCTGATGATTAGTGACACTGAGCACCTTTACATGTGCCATATATATGTCCTTTTTGGAAAAACGCCTATCAGTTCATTTTTAAACTGAAATTTATTTTATTTTATTTTATTTTTTTGGCTATCGAGTTGGACTGTCATATGTTTTGGATATTAACTCCTCATCAGATATATGATTTGCTAATATTTTCTTCCATTCCAATGGTTGCCTTTTCATTTTATTGATGATTTCCTTTGCTCATCAGAAGGCTTTTAAACCTGGTACAGTCCCACTTGTTTATTTTTACTTTTGCTGCCTTTTCTTTTGGTGACAAATGCAAAACATCATTGCCAAGGCTGATGTCAAGGAGCTTACCTCCACGCTTTCTTCTAAGAGTTTTAAAGTTTCAGGTTTTACATTAAAATCTTTAATCCATTTTGAGTTGATTTTGGGTATAATGTAAGACAATCATCGTTTCATTTTTTTTTGCATGTGGATATCCAGGTTTTCCAGCACCCTTTATTGAAGAGACTGTCCTTTCCCCATTGTATATTATTGGCTCCATTGTCCTAAATTAATTGAACATATATGAGTGGGTTTATTTCTGGACTCTATATTCTGCTCCATTGATTTGTCTATTTTTAATGCTAATACCCTATTGTTTTGATTACTATAGCTTTGTAATATAATTTGAAATCAGGTAGTACGATCCTTCCAATTTTGTTCTTCTTTCTCAAGATTGCTTTGGCTATTTGGAATCTTTTGTGGTTGCATGGAAATTTTTTTCCCATTTGCTTGAAAAATGTCATTGAAATTTCAACAAAAATAGCATTGAATCTGTAAATTGCTGGGTAGAATGGACATTTAAAAATATTAATTATTCTAATCCATAAGCACAGAATATCTTTCCACATATTTGCATCTTTAATTTCTTTCATCAGAGTCTTATAGTTTTCAGCATACAGATCTTTAACTTCCTTGGTTAAATTTATTCCTAAGTATTTATTATTTTGATGATATTGTAAATGGGATTATTTTCTTAACTTCTCAGTCTGATACTTTGCTGTTAGTGTATAGGAATGCAACAGTTTACTGAATTCAGCTATTCTAATAGTTTTTTTGGTGAAGTTCTGAAGTTTTTCTATATACATATAATCATGTCAGATATAAAAAGAGATGATTCTAGTTCTTCCTATCTGATTTGGATGCCTTTATTTTTTTCCTTGCTTCACTGCACTGGCCAGAACTTCCTGTACTATGTTGAATAAAAGTGGCAAGAATGGACATTATTCCTGATCTTAGAGGAAAAGTTTGAGCTTTTCACTATTGAGTATGAAATTAGCTGTGAGCTTGTCATATATGGTCTTTAATATGTTGTTCATTCTCTCTATACCCAATTTGTTGAGAGTGTTATCATAAAAAGATGTTGAATTTTTTTCAAATGCTTTTTTTGGATCTATTAAGATTATCACATGAATTTTATTTTTCATTTAGTTAATGTTGCCGCGTCCTCTTCCTACCCTACTGCGTGACAAGGTCTGGAGATGGGGACAGAGGCTTCAAGGAATGCATCGTCAAGAACGAGGACGTGGCATGTGTTTAGGGATAATTGGTTTCTTAGAAATGATCCTATTAATAGGGGGAATCTGGGTAGCACAAATTCTAGTAAGTGTAAAAGCTATACAAATGGATTTCCTCAAAACTGGCTCTGAGGAAAACATAGTAAATTCCCTGCGTATGGAATCAGCTCTAGTCACCCTGATGTGTCCAGAATGCGTAAACCCTTTATTTGAACAATTATTAAGGGAAATTCCTTTTGACGCGCCTCTTAAAGATATTGTGAATAAATTATAACAAGCTGAATTACTGGATCCAGTTTTTACTCCTGTTCCCACGCAGTTAGTAGAAAAATTAGTAAAGGATAAGAAATTTACTCATAAGCCTGTGCCTACTATGGAAGGGCCTCCTTTTGTGGCCTAGTGGATAAATAGAAAACTCTGGTATCCACCTAGGGGGGCTAATAGTATGAAAAGATTACCTGATCTTCCTTTGCCTTATACAGGAGCTTATAATAAAGACAGTATACATATAGTGAATAAAGATAGAATTCATGTGCCTTATAGTAGTTTAAGTTTCATAGAAAGGCTGGCTAGGTCAGGATCTCCTTGGTGCTTAAAAAAACAAAGGAACAGAAACTTAGCTTATGAAAGCAGCTTTGTAAAACTGATTTTTATAAATATTTTCCTCATTACTGCACCAAGGCAACTTTTGAACAGCTATGAGAAAGGTTTGGCTTGAACTTTAGATATAGTATAAATCAAATAGCATTTAAAAGATTTCTTCAGGCAGAAAGAAGAACGATGTCTGCCCACAAGCCAATGCTTGCTGTTATGAATACATCTATCTATCACCTTTACTTAAATCAAACTGTATCTTACGTAATAGATATAAGAATTAAAAGTTTAGATTGTTCCGTCAGGTAGTTCTGTTCTAATGATTGAGAGAAAAATGTACTAGTTAATCATGAACATTAATAATAATATACTCTATAAGATTTTCTGCTTCGCCTAACCACAGAAATTTAACTCCCTGCTACCTTAACAACAAAGTTTAATCAAATGCCAAAATAAAAAGTATAAAAGTTGTACTCAAATCACAATAAAACGGAACAGTGTCACACCGCCTCTGAGTTGTGTAGTCGACTGTCTCCCGCGCCGACGCCTTGCCCACCTTCAGGGCCCCCTGGATCCTGTCGTGGCTGGATCACGGCATAATGTGGTGTATCACATTAATTGATTTGAGGATGGTGAACCATCTGCAAATGTTGAACCATCCTTGCATCCCTGGAATAAATCCCACTTCATCATGCCGTATGATCCTTTAAACATATTTTTGAATTTGGTTTGCTAATATTTTGGGGAGGATACTCACATCTATGTTCATCAAAGATACTGGCCTGTAATTTTCTTTTCCTGTGCTGTCCTTGTCTGGCTTCGGTATCAGGATAATGCTGGCCTTATGAAATAAGTTTGGAAGCCTTTCCTCCTCTTCAACTTTTTTTTTTTTTTTTTTTTGGAAGAGGTTGAGAAAGATTGGTATTAATTCTTATGGTATGGTAGAATTCATCGGAGAGGCAATATGGTCCTATACTTTTCTTTGTTGAGACCTTTTTGGTTACAGATTATATCTCCTTACTTAGTAATTGGTCTGTTCAGGTTGTCTATTCCTTTATGATTCAATTTTGATAGGTTATATGTTTTAGGATTTATCCATTTTTTTCTAGGCTGTCAAAATTATTGGTATATAATTGTTCATAGTAGTTTCTTATGATCCTTTGTATTTCTACGATATAAGTTTTAATGTCTCCTTTTTCATTTCTAATTTTATTCATTTGACTCTTCTCTTTTTTTCTTAGACTAAATGAAGTTTTGCCTATTTTATTTATCTTTATTTAAACTCAGTTCTTAGATTTATTAATCTTTTCAGGCTCTATTTCATCCATGTCCACTCTGACCTTTGTTATAGTCATATGCCACATAACAATGTTTCAGTCAGTGATGGACCACATACACTAAGATGGTCCCTTAAGATTATAATGGAGTTGAATTTCCTATAAGAATTGAAAGGATATGTGGTTCAAGAGAATTGTTTGTTTGTTTTTCTCTGATGGGAGCAATATCTGTAAAGCTTGGCAATAGATTCCCTCTCGTAGCATTTCAATTTTGAGTGCAAAGGTTACATCCCAATTAGTCAGCCACTGCCCTGTTTCAGCACAGAAGCCTGCCCCCCACAGTGCTACAGATTCAGAATACATTGCTATAAATTCTTTGTTGAGGATCTATGACCCTGTACAAGACACAGGTCTATAGGAGCTATGATAACAAGTATTAAATGCCACTGTGATTTTAGTAAAAAGCTTTCTGTGACAGTATGGAGCCAGCCTGTCCCCATACTTTGGAAATATTTTCAGGTTGTAATGTAAAACATAGATAAGTTTTATTTATTCTAACAATTCAATGTCACAGAGAGCCCTTTGTGCCAGACAGGGTCAATGGAACTCAAAACAAAATTTTAAAGTTGAAATACTGAATCCTCGGTTCTATACCCTTTCCATGTTAAAACTCTTTCTTTTAAATGAGTATCACAAAGTTCCTTAATCTGACTACTGCTCCAACATGCAATAGCTAAAACCTCATTATCATGACAATCTTCAATGTTCCTTTATGTCTCCATCTTGATTTCTGATTCCTACTGATCTTCAGGCCACCTTTCACTCCTTCCTGATAGTCACTATTATGGTGAGCTACACCTTACCCAGCCGGTTTGTCCTCAGTACTTCTAATTAGTCCGGCCCACCTCCCTGATCATGGAGCAGTATTGACAGCTTTAATGTTCTATTTTGACCCTGCTGGAAGGAAGCAGGAGAAGGGCCTATGGGACAGTGTTTATAAAGTCTATAGTGTACAGCAATGTCTTAGGCCTTCATATCCATTCATCAATCACTAACTGAGTCACCCAAAGCAACTCCTAGTCGTGCCAGCTCCATTCACTGTAAGTGCCCTATTGAAAACTTTTAAAAGGCAGAATAAAATGTCTTCCAAACATTGGGTCCTGAGGAAACAACTGCCAGAGGAAGGGAGCCTAAAACCAAATAGGCAAGAGATAAAAGCCCTGCTGGACTGACCCCTGAGTCTGTGCAGCTTCTTTGCATATCATAGTGTGTGTCAATCTGAGTGCAGTTTGAAGCTAAGAATCCAAGACTGGTCCTGTCAGAGGCCTTTGCTGGGGACAGTAAATGCAGCAGTCATTTTGGCATTCAGAGGATGGAGTAATACAAGCAACAACTTGAGGAACTTCAAACACGCAGTCAGTTTTCACTTCAAAACATTATCCAAATGATGAAGCACTATGGCGGTGGGAGGATAAAAAGCTAACAAAAAAGTCCTGAAGGTCAGGACTGAACTAACCTGTCAGAGCTGAGCAGACACAGATTCACCAAGCTCCAAAATCAAAATGTACAAAAATACAAGAGCAATTAAGATATAGAGTCAATCTTACCCAAACTATATTCTACGTACCTCTCAGTTTAATCCTTTAATAGACTGAGGTTATGTTTGTCCAAGTCAAAAAAGAAATAACCCTTTCTCTTGTTATTTTTTAGACACCATGTA
The DNA here is from genome assembly GCF_902729225.1 of Pteropus medius. Classification (NCBI taxonomy): domain Eukaryota; kingdom Metazoa; phylum Chordata; class Mammalia; order Chiroptera; family Pteropodidae; genus Pteropus; species Pteropus medius. The sequence continues at coordinate 4,846,200 of NW_024344371.1, read as the reverse complement.
GAATAAAATTATAGACATGTAAGTAGGTAAGATTATTTGAGCAATAATCAAGCATACTCAATGAAGAAATTTTAATAGCATTCCCTCTGAAATTGGGAATGAAGAAAAAATACCTGCTCTCATCATTTATATGCAGAATTGTTCTGGGAGTATTAACCAGCTCAATAAGGCAAATGAAAAAAATATATAAATATATATAAATTATGAAGAAATAAATAAAACTACCCAAGAAATCTGCAGATAAACTTTTTAAAACAAATTTTGCAATGTTACAAAATATAAGTTCAGTGTGCAAGAACTGTTCTAATTATTATATGCCAGCAATAAATAGAAAATAAAATTTTTAAATAATATTGTGAAAAATGTTAAATACATAGATATAAATTTAATATATGATGTAATAGGCCTAAACACCAGAAAACAGAAAATGTTGCTGAGAGAATTTCCACAATACCTGAATAAGTAGAGAGATGTGCTATGATTATGAATTAGAACACGTAATAATGTTAAAATAAAAATCTATGCAATATAAGTAACATATTAAATAAATATTTAATAAAAATTTTATTAGTTATTTTCGCAAAATAAAATAATTTTAAAATTCACAGGAAATATAAATATTCAAGTATATACATGGTATTTCTGAAGAAGACTGCTCTGGAGAATTTAGAGTGCCATATATGAAGAACTCTTAGAAAGCTATGGTAAGTAAGACATTATAATATTAGTATGAAGATGGGAAAACTGAAAAATTGAAAAGAATAGCCATTACAGAAACGGACCAACACATATATAGTCATATATACTTATTAAAGAAACTAAATTCATAATTAAAATTTACCCATAAAGAAGACTTCAGGTCAACATGCCTCTAACATTTAAGGAAGAATTAACACCAATCCTATGCAAAAACATAAAATAGAGAAGGGAACACTTTTCAACTCATTTTATAAGTACTGCCTTACACTGATAACAACACAGAGAAAAATAATAAAAGAAAGAAAAACTACAAAACAATATTCTTCTTAACTTAGGCGTGAAAATCCTTATGAAAAATTTAACAAATTCAATCTAGTGTTTTATCAAAAGGATAGTACATAAAATCCATATGGGGTATACCTTATAAATACAAGGTTGATTTAACATTCTAAAAATCAATGTAATTCACATAAAAAGAATTTATGATAAATATGTAAAAATTTTAATATATATATAGGAAAAGCATTTGACACAAATCAACACTCATCTAAAATAAAAGCTTTCATTCCAGTACTACATTCTTTTAATTACTGAGAGGAACTAGTTAATGTATGAAATCAAGTAGGGTAAGTCCTTCAAATTTGTTCTTTTTCTAAATTATTTTGGCTATTGTAAATCTGTTGCATTTCTAAATACATTTTAGACTATCAGCTTGTCAATCTATCAAAAAGTCTGCTGGAATTTTGAGTGAGATTGCACTAATTTATAGATCAATATGGGGAATAATTACATCTCAATATATTTTGATTCATGAATATAACATTTTGTTTATTTAAGTCTTTTAAAATTTCTCTTGGCAGTGTTTTCAGTTTTCCATGAATAGGTTTTGACATATTTTGCTAGATTTATCCCTAAATATTTCATGCTTTTGGATACTATTTCAAATGGTGTTTTTAAAAAAATTCAAATCTCAACAGTTGCTAGAATATAAAAATACAATTTACTTCTGATATTGACCTTGTATCCTGCGACCTTGTTAACTCATTACTTCTGGTAGTTGCTTAAAGATTCCTTATTCCTACGTACAATATTATTTCATCCTCAAATAAAAAAGTTTTACTCCTTTCTTTCCAATATGTATTCCTGATATTTATAAAGATGGAATAAATTTGCAATATTATAACAAAAAAATGATACATTTTATATATTCCAATATTCAAGACACCCTTCTGGCTCCACTAAACAGAAGTAAGAAATCTCTGGATCAGTGGCTTTCAAATATTTTTGTTTTATTTTAGCCCAAAGTAAGACATAAATTTTACATTACAACACAGTCCACACACACATATCTGAGACAAAAATTTCACACATTTACCTCAAAAATGTGTGACACACTGAAATTTCCCTATTATACTGAATTATAATATATTTTATTCTATTGTATTTTAAAATACTATACAAAACCCATTAAAATATATACTAATGGGTCACAACTTACTGTTTAAAAAGTTAAAGTATTGTAAGCTCACAGACCTATCACCTCAATCTCTGCTATTGTCTTCACCTCATCTTCTCCATGTCTGTCCTCTCCTTTTCTTGTAAGGAAGACACTCATCAAATTTACAGCCTACCCTAAATCCAAAATAATTTCATACCGAGATCCTTTACTAATTATATCTTCAAAGACCATATTTCGAAATAAATTTAGATTCTGAAATTCCAGATAGACATGAAATTTTGAGGAACACTATTTAAGCCACTGCACTTACACTTGTTTAAGGTGTTGTAATGAATAATAGATGGAAAGTCTTGGTTTTGATTCTAAGAAGCACTCAAGGAAATTGAGCAAAAGAGTCTATTACCTAGACATTTCCAAGGATTATCTAACCAGAAAGGATAAAATGTACTATAACTACAAGAGGACAATAGTGACCAGCCCAGATAGGCAAATTACTCATTCATTGAACTGAGATGCTAACGTCAACAGGTTGTTAGATGAACAGAGCAAGAATGCAATGGAGCAGTTAAGGCTGGTTTTGAAGTGCATTTGAGTTAAAGAAAATGTGGGATAAAAAGGGCACAGGTTGTCTGCAATTGTTTTTGCTATGTGTGGCTTGGCTTCAATGGAATTGCACATGTTCTTACAGAGGTCAAACCCTTGGCACACAAAACTAACTTTACTCTTAAGGAGCTTGAGTTCTCAAAGAAAAATATGTGATCTTTGCAATTCATGGATCATTTAATGCCATAGTTCTCAAAATTCTGTGAACCTTTTTAAAATAAATAAATCCCTAAATTTCTGAATTAGAGTGTCCAGAGGGTGAGAACCAACATATACCTTTTTGAAAAGTTTCACAGATAGCCCAGAGAATTACAAGTTTAGGAGTAAATAGTTATTAAGAAAAATACCGATCATGTCAATTTTATCTTTATGAGAGTATTTACCTTGAGATTTTATGTCAAGGTCAGAAATTTAAAAGATTTATGAGAAAGAAATATGTATACTTAGGAAAGTCAATTCAAGTAACACTGGTTATTGTGACTGGGGATATAAAATACAACACATCACCCCTGCTCCAGAGCTCTCAGTCTAGACTTTGCCAAAAGGAAAGGCACAGTGGTCACCTTTGATTACTCCCCATTTTAAGGTCATAACCTTAGCTTTCTTCACAAAGTTTTCTATAGACAGAATAATATTTTCTTCACATTTACGTGTCTCTATTTTTACCATTCTTTGAATTTTTCTGCTATCAGTAACCACAGCTCTTACTTAATTTGACTGTGACATTTTTTTAAGTTTCTGGACTGTGATCAGCATGACCTCTGCATCTTCATAATATTTTATAGAAGGCCATTAAGTCTCTTTCTCAGAAACTAAGTATAACTTCATGTAGCCACCAGATTTTCTGACTTTGATGATGATGTCTGCTAATGGTTTCCTAGTTTTCCAATTTGATTATGCTAATGTATATAAAATATTTCAAGCACTAATGATGTTAACTTTAGGAATTGCATTTACAGCACATAAATAAGAACTTCAAAAAGTGGTACTTTATAAAGGCGTTTTGTGAAAATGCCATCCATTTTCACTGATGATGCTCTCCTCTTCCTCAACATTATCTCGAATCTTTAAGGAAACATTTAACAAAACTTATAGGAGAGCTTATATTATGGACAAATGGTTAAATAGATGCCAACTCTTCCAAAGCCAATGCTTGTTGATCGTTGCTCCCTGGCTGGCAGAAGAACCTTTTGCACAAATGCTAAGAGGTTTCTTGGCTCTGCTATGTACTATAATTCACCCTGTTATGGAGGAAAACAGCTGTTTTGTGATCATGGTCTGGACCTTTGCCATATTGGCATGCTGAGTTAAAATCCCAACTGGCCTCTCAGCACTACAGTCTCTAGGCTATGGATAATGAATGAAGGAGAGAATTCTTGGACTTTCTTTCTTAATTCATTGACTTTGATTCTCTCTTTTTCTTATGTTTTGTTATTTGTCAATAGCCAAGTTTATAGCAACATATAGCAATAAAAATATCCCTCGAAATTTCATGTTTCCAGATCAAGATATTCAACCATGATAAGTGAACCCCCTTGACTGCAGTTCATGGTGACATATAATTTTATTGGCTCATGATGACACCTATTCTCAAACCATGTACACAGCTCAGTGGCTGATGTCAGCAGTTGCTTGTGTGCAATGTGAAGTCAATAAATGACCCTCAATACTTGTTATCATATATCTGTAATGTACCAAAATACAGATCACTGCAGGAGAAACATCATTGAGAATTCCCTTACCTCCACAAATGTAAAACCTCATAAAATAAAACTGCATTTTAAAATTTCAATCTTAAGGGGCTTTAACATCAAGTACACAAGACACTCGAGAATTTTGTATAATTATTCTCCCCAATAACACGTAGTCCATTTGAAATTTAGATAATACCCTCAGATTCTCTTAATAATGGTAGGGAAGTTTAAAAAGGAAAAGAGCATAATGAAACACTTTGGGAAGAATAAAGAAATAGCTTTGTTTTGTAAAGATGCATCAATTTCCAGATTCCTTTGGATAGTTACTATATTGCTATGAGATTTCACTAATCTAACCATTATACCATGAAACAATCCACTCATAACTCACTAAGGATCATTAAACTTCATTTAAAGCAGTTAGTGGTTTATCAAAGGGACAAAAGTGTTAATTCCATTTCCAAATGGACTCACAGGGCATGGAGATTCTCAAATCTGTCATCCAGATGAGAAATACATGTATATGCATATGCGTTTTGATCACTGAGTATAATTAATGCCATTCCACTTTAAGAGCACAATTTACATTCTGTTCTTCTTTAGTACTCGAAGCCTAGATTTGTTTGTAAGAAGATAAAATGACCAAACCTTTATCGACAAATTGTTATATGTTTAAGAATATCTGAAAATTTTAAGAGAGTTAAATATTTCCCCAAACTCTAAGGTTACTATCAGACATGGGCCAAAAAGAACACTCCACATATTTCTTGCAAATTATGAATCATCATTTCTCCATAGTAAATTGAAAGAGTCATAATACTGACTCTTAGTAATGAAAAGGTGGTAAAAGGACCTTTATCAAGTTTGCAGGAGGTGACAGTCATACAGAATAGATTGGAGAAGACCACAGCTAACCTGGAACCTGAGTGGATTCCACAGATGCCGTATAGCTGTAGGGACACAAGTACTTCCTTGTGTATGTATAAAACAGCCAATTTCAGGCATACATTCTAAATCCCATTTCCAGCATTTGGAAAAGAGGATTATCAATGAAGAGATATGCATAAATCTGAAATAGTTCTACTGATTCTTAAAGAAGGCATAGGATGTTATTAATTTTTATTATTAATTTTTGAATAATTTTTGAAAATTTTATTTTGTTGATATTTATTTCGTGATGGAAGAATTCTCCTTTCCTTAAAAGTCTGTTGCATACATATAACTGCAATACTATTCAAAGGACAATTATTTCATGAGAGGTATTTATAAAATTTTTCATATCCATTAATAAAACACTTTACTACAAAATAAATATTTTGTGTCATGGCAATGTCAGCAGGAATAGGTCCACTAATTTTATAAGGTGGAAATTCTGTTATTGTTTGTTTAATATGTTTTGTTCTCCCAAGCTTTCTGTCTTCCTTAGAAGGTCTTTCTGCTTTGTACCTGAAAACATATCATTCTAAAGAAGGATCTGAAAATGCATTCGTGACTAATGTAAAATATCTACGACTAAGGGGAAAAAAAGTACTTATATTTCTTCAGCTCCCAATATGAGCCAATGTTTGAGAAAAGAAATGTGTTTGCTTTATACGATCTTATTCACAACCAAATTATCCCAAAGTGCTTTACAAAGTAATTAGTTGGAGACTAGTATGAGAGTATGTAGGCAAACATAGGAGCCATTAAGACACTCAGCAATAGCTCACACACTGCTTTGGACATTAGAACCTGTTTTACTGAGAGTGGAGATGTTAGTTCAATTATAGAGTAATTTAATAGAATAATTAAAATTCCTCTGGGTCTGGTAAGTTTTACAGATCATCAAAAATGATAAGCTAACTATATATTTTTTAATTTCTAAAAATATCCAAGTGTGAATTAAAACAGATATTTCCCCCAGGTAATATATTTACAAAAAATTATTGCTATGAGGTTGAATTATAAGAGAAAAACTCTTATATAACTTTTCCAAAAGATACTTTATAGATTTGGTAAAGAGGTAATGCTGCACAAATTCTTTTCTTTATCTTTCTCGTTTGACAAACTTTTTAGTTGTTTTCCCTGAACTTTGTTTATGCAAGGATTTAACCAGGAAGCCTTTTCTCTCTCTCCTCAAGGTATGTTATCCCTACTATTCCTGTAAGTAACAGTTGATCAACATGGTTTCCAAAGCTCTTGCCCAGAGCTGTCTGGAGGGTGTACTGGCAGAAGCTTCTCTATCTAAAAAAGCAGGGATCAGTTAACAGTAAGCCAAGCTTCTGGCTTCTGCTCTCTCACCGGCTTGAGGTTTCTTCCTCATCCATCCATGTTCCAAATTCCTATGATAAATGTGCCCTCTTTAAACACCATTTCACACATAAAGAGCCACTTATAGGTGGATCTGGTGACAAAACTACTGTCTTGATCTTTTCACCATTTCGAGTGTCACAGGCAGCTGGCTGGGATTAGCTCAGCAGCTGTCAGACCATTTCTTACCTTCCTCTGGTCCTCCTGTCATGGTATGGACTGCCCCCAGCTGGTCTCTCTTTCTCTTTAGGAGCAAAAACCATATATTCGATAGGTGAAATAATAAAAAGAAGACTGAGTTAGAGAATTAAAAGGGGGTTGAATTTTTACCTAAAATACATCATAAATGTTAAAGTCTTTCGCTTTAAAGCCTGTCTGTTTCTTACACAGCTGTTGAATGTGCACAGGGGCCCAAGTCTGAACGTTTACTCAATAAAGGTCACAAAGTTGACGGGTTTCTGTTGAGCAGAATTATGCTTTGTCAGTTTGAATTTTTCTGTCACTTTTTTTTTTTTATCCTGAGCAGGTGCTCACTTTGGACGTCTCTTTGGCCATGAGATGTTTCTTAGTAACAGGTGCACCCTATCATCAGTGAAACTAGATAAGAGCCACTGCATAGTCTGTAATGCAGAGGCTAGTTTCATTTCTGTGGTTATGGCCTCCATACACATCCTCAGCCTATCTAACTCACTAAGAAACCATGTCCCAGGCCAGAAGACACAATATCACATTTCAAGGCTGAAGTCAGTTGCCTGGGATGAACTGTTACATCCCATCCACCCAGGGAATATGGAAGCTACATGATACTATTAAGTATCAGTTTAGACTCTCTTGTTTATCGGGGGCAGAAAACCAACCCAAAGAAGTTTATTCAAAAAGGACTTTATTAGCTCACAAACAGAACAGTCCTGGTTCAGGCTTGCCTTGATCCTAGAGTTCATATAATGTCACCAGGACCTACTCTCTCTCAAATACTTAGTCCTGAGTTAATGGATGCAATGGTTTCAGCTTTATATCCTCTGAATTCAACTTCTATAGTCCCAGTAGATATCTGATTACAACTCATTAGCTCTGAAAGTGTCAGGTGCCCCTTCCTGAAACAATTATTCTGGCCAAGAGAATTCATTGCCTAATTCCAAAAATTGGAAAGGAATCGACAACCAGCAAATCTGCAAGGGTTGAAAGCAGCAGAAGAGTGGTTCACTGAGGGAAGTCTGGATGCTAATTGGAAGGGAAAGGAATAATTTATACTAAATGGCCAACTTTAAAAGACTGCTACACTGTAAAGAGGAAAACTTCTTTCTTGATTCACTAGTTTACTGCAGTACCAATGACATTCTTTGTGATATAATTTTCATCTATTTCTTTTTAGGTAGACATTGGATGAAAATCTGCTTAAATATTGATGTAGAAAATATCATCTTCACAGACATATTTTCCAATTTACATTTTTATAAAATAAGTATTATTCTTAGGACACATTATGAGCCATTAATAGTATCCTGTCAGCTATCTAAGTTCTGGAAGCCTCTTTGTGTGGTCAAAACCCTCTAGATTGGGCAAAAAATGTCTCTCTCAGTTGGGTTACAGTTTTATGATATTTGATAACTCTTTTATTAAAATATCCCCTTTAATTTTATAGTTCATTTACTTATTCACTAAAATTATTTATTGAGCATATATTTTGTGATGACACTGCATTAGTTGCTAGGGATGTAATGAACTGCAGAGACAGAAACTCTGCCCTCATGAAGTTTAAGTAGAGTGGTGATATGACCAGATTTGCATTTTGAAAAGATCATTCTCACTGAAGCATATACAGAGAGACTAGTTAGCTGGCTACTACAAAAGTACTGGTGAGAGATAAACCTCAGTTCGACTTGAATGGAAACACATGAGATGGAGTAAAGCCATAAGAATAAAAAGAAAATTTTAATATAATTCTGGACAACTTGCCAATGGCTAAGAATTAAGGTTGAGGTGCAATGAGACATTAACATTGCTTTCTATATACCTGACATATAAAACTGAATGAATTCCCATTCTCTCTAAGAAGAAACACTGTAAGAGGACCAGGTTTGAAAGACGCTGAATATTTTTTTTTTTACCTCTCCTATAACACTAATAGTATATCTTGCATTTTACTTAGTTCTGGGACTCTGTTATTCTCCATCACAATATTATTGCTCCACTCACTGCAAAATCAAGTCTTAAGAGTTTCATTTTTACCCCAGAGCCATTGTCATGCCTAGCTCAGAGTCGTACAGTAAGTCTTCACTTAATGTCATTGAAAATGATGTTGGTCAACGACCTGAAGTACTTATTTATTGTGCTGGATCCACTTTTGTGGACTGAATTAATGAATAAACAAACAGTCACATACTGTAATGCCTATACACATACTATCACATTAAATTCCTTCTATTCATGACTAACTTCTCTAGAAAACCTCTTTAAAAGTCAAAATTCTAAAACTTTAAATAATAACTACCTCTAAAATATGATCAGATGTATAACTATTTGCAATAATTTCCTTTCAGAAGAATTTTTTCTCATTTTATTGAGATGTAATTGACATATGTCGTTGTATAAATTTAAGGTGTACAGCATAATGGTTTGATTTATATACATTGTGAAATGATTATCACAAGTTTAGTTAGAATCTATCATCACATATAAGAAAGTTTTTAATCAAAAAATTGGGGGCAAGAAAGTTCTATTGGTAAATATAATGAACAGAGAGGCAGCCACATACATCTTTTTTCTTGTAGGGAAAGCTAGGGCAGTTTCAATACTTAACGTCTTTTCTCTTCTCTACCTCCAGCATTAAGAGCTACATTAAATGGGAAATATTGAGCAATAAGGCTAAAAAAGCAGGCAAGAGAGAGATAAATAAGGGCCTATACTGTCCATGTTCAGGTATTTAGATTTCATCTTGAAGATTGTCATTTGGGAACCTTTGTTCTCTTTGCCTCTGAACTCCCTAAATATTTCTTTCTAAACATTCATTTGACTATATAAGTGCTTCATAATTGACCACCTATTATAACATTAGATTGCAAGTTATTTCTTCTATTGCTATTTAACTTTTCACACATTTGTCATATTTGGGTCTTATCTAAGCCTTTGAATTCTAGGATTACCTTGATCTTTGTAGTCTGATTCCACCCTTCACACTGTCTTGATTATAGTTGGCACTTGTTTGGTTGTTAATCTTCCAATTAGTTGTATTAATTTATTAGACAGTTCCTATTCTTTTACTGGTAAATGGTTAGCCTTTAGAATGTGAATAAAGAACATATTGTCTCTGACAATGTTCCTCCCGCCATTTCTACTTTACACTAATGTTCTTCCTGAGTTGAAGTTATTTCCAATCAAAAATAATTTCAACTCAATCATAAATCTCCCATAAATCTTCAGAGGGAATGGTTCCAAAAGTATACCCTCAGGGTTATTTTTTAATCTTCTGATCTTGTAATCACTAGAGCTCAAATAGTCCCCAAGTTACTCTATAACCTTTAGACAAGCATTGATTTATTTTCTAAGTTTCATCTTGCCAGACCTCTCATTTTAAAGATTGCTTCAAAAATGAGGTCTATATTACCTTAACACTGGCTCTTTCCTTGATACATGTCCTGCTGTTAACTGAATACATGTCAGAAACACCAGAGACATACACAGGGCATTTTTTATGCTAATCGTTAAATGGACCCTGATATGATTTTCCTCTCAAAATTACCTTGGGTAAAATAGCACTCTAGTCTTGCTTGGGCTAAAGGAATTGCAACATTTTCTAATGGCATCTCCAAATGGCCCAGTGTTTCTCAGTTCTGGCTCTGAATCACATCACTTGAGAAGAGTTACAAAAATATGCATAGTGTACCTTACCCTCAGAGATTCTGAATTTAATTGGCTTGGAGTGGTGCCTGGACAGTAGTAATACCAACAATTAGCTAGGCTTGAGAAGCATGCCGCACTGGTCAATAAAATAAATTTTTGTTTTGTTTTGTTTGTTTTTTTAAAAAACAAGAATCTAAAGACGTAGGTTCAAGTCCTTTATAACTCTGCCAGCAATTACCTTGTGAATTTGGGCAAGTCATTTCATCTTTCCAAGTCTCAGAATTTTTACCTACAAAACATTTAGAGGAGATGATTTAATCTTTTATTAGGCCAACAACTTTTATCTACTAAATTCCAGACACACTAAGTTCCAGGTTAGATACAATCACTATGAATCAGTCATTGACTCTGGTTCATGTATTTTTAAGAAGTGGCTATCATAACCAGCAGTGCATTTTCATTTACAATTAAATTCTTACTAAAATAAATGTTTAATTCAACAAAAATTTTATTAACTCCTAGTCCAACTACACTTTCTATCACCTCTCTGCTTATAGTTAATTGCTTAATTAAGTAATTAAATTGTTATATTCCTCTGAAGGATTTTTTTAGATGGAGGTCAGGGTTAGTATCTTATATTTTAATCACCCTATAGTCTCACCATATTTGGGTAGAATGTAGTGAATCACAACAACTTTTAATTTAGTTGCAGAAATTAATAATAAGGCAGAAACCATGGCCCAGGAGATTGGAGGTTAGGCAAGTGGGTCAATGATATTTAGGGCAAGATGAGTAACTACATGAACATGTCTGGTTTTAGTCCAGGAGAAGCTACAAGTATGATTTTCAAATTTTGAAAGTCATGTCATAGGTGTCTTAATGCTCCATCATAGAAGATGATATCCTGCCCAAGACTTGATTACTCAGATCTGGTGGGCCTTTTGCATACATATTACTTATCCTGTCCCTTTATATATATATTCATAAAAGGAATAGAATCATTCACACTCCCATCACCTCACTTTTCAAGAACTTTATTGTCACTTTATCTTATAGCTCATCTCTTTTAATCTTTATAGTATTTCCAGAAACCACTCAACTCTCTCTTATTTTAATGTCATTGAGAATAAACAATGTTTTACCTTTCCCTTTCATTTGCTCTTCTCTGCTGTAGTACTTCTTCCAAACAGATAATGTGGACTTTTGAAGTATGTTGCACAAAACTTTCCAAATGTCCTGATTTATAAATTATGAAGAGGGTTGTATATATGTACAGATATCTGGACAGTATTGATTTAGATTGGTTGCCTGTTATAAACCACAGTAACCCTTTTCCACCCCATCTTGCTTTATTATTTAACGCTTTGGATTCAGTTTAGGGTCTGAGTATAATTGGAATAAAAGAAAATTAGCAATTTAGGGCAATCCTATATTGCATTCACTCTGCAGAGAAGACTGAATATATTTTTAGGCACTGCATGTTTATAACCTAATTTTCCCTCATTACTTTACAGAGGTGACCTTGTTCTAATACCTTCAGCACTTGATGTTATAAAAGTGAAATTCTTTTCAAACCTGCTTTGTTAATGTGTTCCCTCTCAGAAACAAATGCAAGATAACATTAACATTCCTGCCACAAAATACCTGCTAATTTGCTTGCAGTGAAGATAGAAAGCTTTTCATTACATATCACAAACTTCATTTATGTAGAATGAGTCACCAGGCTTGCTGAAAAGCCAATGAGCATCTAATCTCTAATGCTGCCTTCAGCTCTAACATCAATCCTCCCAGTTCAACCCATCTTTTATCAGCTATTCAGTCTTTTTTTTTTTAATTTCTATCCTGTTACAAAATTGTGTTGTTCATCTGTCAAAACAGCTTTGATTTATGCTTTTTTATATTATAGCTTCAGAGAAGAAAACACATACAGAGAGAGGAATATGCTATTTTCTTATTAAGGTCAAAATGAAATCTATGCAACAGAAAATAAACAACTTGGTTTCAAACAAATGATGACATTATTAAGTTCATAGAAGTTATATTCCTGATCTTAAATTCTGCTTAATATGTGTCCCTCTATGTTAAGTTTTTCTTGAAAATGATCTGCAGAGACCTGTACAGAGTTATATGTCATATCTAGGCACAAGTGAAAAATAAAAAATGAAGCTTGCTATGTCTTGGTTTGTTCTAAACTTATTAAGGTAATGGCATTTCAATTATGGTTATTCAAATAAAGTCAAATCCTTATGGCATACTATCTTGAAGTTAGTCTTAGAACTTTCCTGAAGGTTAACCCTAGAGAGCTATTTTGTGTCAATCTTGGATTATTTCCTTAGGAAGAGAAAAAAATGTGTTTTATGTGTCATACTTAACTACAGATTTTCATTATTAAACATATTTAATAGATATTCTTATTAGATATAATATTCCTCAAGAGTTTTTAGGGACTCAGAAAACCTCACTAAGAATGAAGTCTTTTGCATCATTAGAATTAGGTAGTAATTTGAATTAAATTTAATAATCTTGAAGGTGAAAAGTCAATAAAAGTCAGGCAAAGAATGTGTGTAAAAGATTGGAGATATTCTACTACTTTGTCTTGTTAGCATATTATGCAAAATTAAAAGAGTTATTCTTCTTTTATTTTCTTTCATTTCTTTAAATAACAAAGGCATTTTATCCTTCCCAACAGGCTATAACACGCAGGCATTTCCTTGCTGTAAGCAGCAGAGACTGGGGGCATAATACCCAATTTGTTGTACCCCAGGCCCTAGTAGCATCCTAACAAAAAACACAAGGTTAAATGGAACTCTAGAGAGACTTCCTTCTAGAATGAAAGCTAGTCTTATTTGTCTTCAGAAAAAGCACACAACTCTCCATAGTGTGACTTTTCTGCATGATTAAAATGGAAATGAAGAAAAAATAAAATAGTTCATCACTTGATTTCACCAAGTGACTTTTAAGTCACCAACACCAATAGTTTTGTAATTCTAATCCAGACATCCTCCAGAAGTTTTACACCTCAAATTATGCCACCTTTAGCTCGGAATTCATAGATGTGTGAATACAAAGATTATATGCAAATAATACCCTTAATATAAAAGTTTCCTGCTTCTTAATTGTCAGCTCCATTAAGGATATTAAAACTACCCTATCCTCAGTTTTTCCAAATCTACATTCTCCCTTAGGATCCTGTTACCCCAGCATTAAATTATTTATTTCTTCAACATCACCAAATTATTAGATAGAACAGAATAAAACTTATGAATCCTCAATTTTCTTGATTACTCATTTATTTACATCAGATATTTTTATGTCTAAAATAATAATACTTCAGTACATTTGATGTTGACAAAAATAGGATTTATCCTGAAACAAGTAAGTGATTTTTGTGTCAAGGATTATGTTATACCTTTCTTTGTCAAACACCTTCATTTCTTTCTGGGAAACATTTTAATCCTAGAAAATTTATATTAAAATTACCAGAATAACGGCATGCAATTCATACCACTACATGTTTTTCAGTGTGTTTATAAACATGACTTTATGATCCACATAACAACACTATGAAGAAGATAAGATATGTGCTCAACTAGTACATTGTCAGTACTGGAGTAAATTGGAAAGAATTTTGGTTGGTAATTCAGAAAATCTGAGTTTCATGGCTTCAACAATTTTAAACACTGCTTGAGCAAGTCGCATGACTCCTTTGAACCTGTTTTTCTCAGTCACTAATTTGACTTACTAATGAAAACCAACTGTGAGCTACAAGTTGTCTGGAAAGGAACAAAATACAATCTATACCTTCAAGTTATAACATAGTGGAGACTCAGATATAAATGTAAAACTACCTGTATGATAGTAGAGATATAAATTAAAATTTTTAAGACATGTGTCAAGAAAATTATATGAGAAATATTCTTGCCAAATATCATTTAGATCAAATATCATTAAATAAGAACTAGAAATTAATTTAAAAACTGTACACAAATTATGCAAGTACAAAGTATTATCATCAACATAATTCTAGTAAATAATCCCAAGTACAGGAGACAGAATAATGGCCCCAAAAGACATCCATGTCTAATCTCTGGAACCTGTGAGCGTGTTACCTATATGACAAAAGGGGCTTTGCAGGCATGCTTAAAATATGAAAGTTGGATGAGGAGAGTATCCTGGATTATCTTGGTAGGCCAAAGTAATCAAAGAGAAAGGCAGGAAGGAGATCAGAGTGATGAAATGTGAGAAGGACTCACCCACCAACTCTGGCTTTCAAGATGAAGAAAGGGGCCATAAACTAAGGAGTGTAGATGGCCTCTAGAAGCTAGAAAAGGTATAGAAACAGACTCTCTTCTAGATCCACCATGAAGGAATGCATCCCTTCTGACACCTTGATTTTAGTCCACTGAGACCTTTATTGGACTTCAGATCTACAGAACTATAAGATAAAAAATTTGTATTGTTTTAAGTGACTAAGCTTGTACTATTCTGTCATGGTAGCCATAGAAAACTAATATACCAATCATTATGCTTTTTAATGTTAGACTGAAGTAGCTTCTACAAACTCAGTCTCCAAGAATGAAAGGCAGACCAGGTGGGTTACCTCTCCAGGAAGACATTTGGTGGCCAGGGAACACAAAGGAGGATATGGTGGAGAAGGAGGAGGGATGGAAGAGTAGGGTAGCTCTTGACCTTAGTGAAAAGAGAACAGAAAACAGACACGAAGTGTAATTAAACCATTGTTCACTTATTTTTAAGCACTTGTTGTAAATAGCAGTCTCCTCTTATCCCCAGAGGATGCATTCTAAGACCCTCAGTGGATGCCTAAAACCATGGATAGTACCAATCCTCCACCTTTTTTACTTAAAGGAAGCACTTTACAGCTTCTTCTTAGTATATCCAAATTGCCAGAATCACTATTCTTTCATTTTGGGGCCATTATTAAGTAAAATAAGCATTAAACACAATCACTGCAACACTGAGCCTGTGGATCTGATAATCCAGACAGCTACTAAATGACTAAGAGGCACGTAAAATGTACAGAATGAATATGTTGGACAAAAGGATGATTGATATCCCAGGAGAGATGGAGCAGGATGGCATTAGATTTCATCATGCTACTCAGAATGGCTGTCAATTTAAAACTTATCAATTGTTTATTTCTGGAACTTTCCATTTAATATTTTCAGATCACGATTAAGTGTGGGTAACTGCAATTGTGGAAAGCGAAACCACAGATAATTGGGGAACTACTGTACATAATTGTATGGTCTAAGTTTAAAGAAACATATAAAAGTAAACTCAATTCACATTCTTAAGTACAGAGTCCAGTTAAGGAAAGACAATGGCAATACAGGACAGCAGTGAGTAAATAAAGTAGAAATGTGAACATACTTTAAGTAGTATAAATTATATATAGAACTATGAGTTCAATGAACTTACCCAAGGGCTCGTAGAATATATGATGGTGAGAGATGATAGTATTTGACAAAAGGAGAGTAGTGAGGATGGGAATGTGAAGAGGTGTAAAGATTACAAGGCCTAGAAATTAATGTAAGACCAAGAGGAAGTAAATGTAAAGTTTAATGAGAAGATTCTTATTCCCACTTCCCACTGGAACTAGGGGATTTCAGTGTTTATCTTTTTGTATATGTTGGACTCACATGAAATATTTCCTTTGTATAAAGATGTAAAGCTTTTTCAAATAATTTGACAATCACTATGGCAATCAACAGGGAACCAGTAAATAGATTTAAACTTGGAAAGTTCATGTAAAAGATGAAACAGAGACATCAATTGCAATAGCCCAAGTTTTAAGGTTCATGGGGGAAGAAGTTTCAAAGACAAATCTGACAGATTTAAAAAAGAAAAAAAAAAAAAAACTGGTAGGACTTGATCATGATTAGATAAGAGAGGGAGAAATAATGACCCTAAGATTCCTGGCTTGAAAGACAAGGTGGATCATGCTGCCATTATTCAGTAGGTAGCAACACTGGTTTGAATATATTAACTAACTTAATCTTCATAACAGTGCTACCAGGTGGCTTGTATCATAATTCAAGGTTAACTGATGAACAAACTGAGACTGAAAAAAGCTAACTAGCCAAAAGTCTCTTGGTTAGCTATTGGCAGGGCCAGGATTCAAATTCAGACAATATGGCTTCGAATTCATGTTCTCAGCCACTGTGCTGTAGAGGGTGGAGTACTTTTAGAGAAAGAGAGCAACTTTCTTTTGAGACATGTGAGATTTGAGGCAAACGAAACTCTGTGGTACATTTTGCTATCAATATGCAGAGACCTCAAAACATTGCTATTGTGTAGAGCAAGGTTGACCGTGAAAAAAGACAAATCTAGATAGCACTATATTATTGTTTGAGTCAAAAGAACATCTTGACTTTTTTCTGACTGTGATGAGAAGTGTAATATTATCTCATTATCACTAAACTATAGCAATTCATAAAGGAATTAGAGAGAGAACTACTTCCCTAGGGATAGTCATGCCATATGGTTGTTATAAAAATATAGTTTTAAACCATGTCAAATCTAAGCAGTGTTGTTGAAATCTCTTCATATCACATTAAGCACAATTCCTAAGGGGTCAACTGAATATTAAATAAACTCCTGTAACAAGAAATTATCTTATTATATATTACATGGTCTTTATAAATTTAAAAAAAAATGTTAACAATTGTATTTCACTTCTTAAAATATAGGTAAATTCCTCCTTAAGGTTTTACTGAACTATCATTGATAATAAGTAAAATAACAAATATTAGTTTCAATTTAAGAATGAAATTTCTGGCATATATGCATATTAGAAATATGCAAATTCATATGTAGTTGAGAGAAGAAGCCTCATTATCCACAAGTAGTTGACAAAATGCTTTACCACCTGCACATTATCTGTTAAATTTAGATCAAGATTACCAAAATATTTTTTTCCTATGGTGTTTAAAACAAAAAACAAAACTTCTAAGATTTTCTTGTCTTAGTTTCACTTTATATATTTTTTATTTTTTTTGTAGAAATCTTTCTTCATAGATGCCTTTAGAACTCTTGTGAAACATTTTTTCCCTATTGCTTTGCTGTTTGGAATTCCACTTCTGAGTTACAACTATGTGAAAGTTTTAAGACAACCACAACAACCAAAAAAAAAAAAGTATGAGATCAAACTGAATCTGACCTTCTGGCAGGCAGAATGGAACAAAATCTATCCTTTAAATCCCTTCAGTATTTGGTGAATCTTCTAATCCTAAAGAGCTGTCTCTTATTGATTCTTTTTTTGTGTTATAAAAGAAAAATCATATCTGAAGGACTTTTTTATAAAAGTCTGGAGATTCTCAGTTACTTTGTTGAGAAGAATTCTACTGTTGAATAAAGAATCAATAATGAGTACCAAAAGAAAGACTCTGACCATTTGGAGAAAAGCATGAAGAAGAATCTTACAATTTCTTTGAATTTCACTTTGAAGCAACTTATGGCTTTCTGACATATACCACATTCGGTTGTATAACCTGAGTTTATGTCATAAACAGATTGAGAGAATTCTCAAATATTACAACTATACTGAAATTCATTAACTCAAAGGTAAATTGATATGAACACATTAGGATACACAGACATATGCTTCTTTCTTTACTATACGATAATGTTTTAAATTTAAATTTTCAAACGTATGAATAAGTACATTTAGTATGCATATATTCCTTATGATGTGCCAACATTTCAGCATTTTCCACATGTGTAAACTATGATTTTCTGAGTTTGAAGTCTCAGTTGCTATTTATTCTGTTAGAATTGTTAGAGAATTGTTTTAGGAGCTCTTAAGTCATTCTACTCCATCTGGGTCACTGAGCTCTGATCCAGGCAGAACAGAATGTTGCTCCTCTCCCAGTGGACTTCTTTTTTAGTACATGATGCTTTTAATATTCACTCTTTCCCTAGGGTCTAACCGGGTTACACTCTAAGTCCGGCTCAGCACAGTGGCCAGATTTCTGACACTCTTGAGGATATTGTGGGCTATATTAATGCTTCAAATTTGGGTAAAGTAATGAGTCACATATAGATCAAGGGAATAAGTCTTGGAACTTCACAATAAAAAAAAAAAAAAAAAGGCTTTCTATAGATATGTCCTCTAAGTAAACCGTTAAAATAATTTGAAATAATTAAAGTGATTTAATTATTAGAATGTGGTTATTGTTTTCCAGTCTTACCTACAATGTGGGTCCATGGCAAGGATATCAAGGGCAGCACAATATGGAATCTGTAATGTATTCACCTAGCGTTTAGTGAATTATTGTTTAATATAACTCAATTAGAAGATATAATGTCTTTATAAAATTTTGCCTAAACTCTGTTATTTACGGTCAGCCTAGGGATATTTCCAAAGTAACTAGTTACACCAACAACACAATTAGTTTTAAAATAGCTAAGATCCATAGCAAAAGTAGAAAGGTCCCAGTTGACTGCAATTCTTCAACAACGATACATTTTTAACCCCCCTCATTCAAAACTAAAATAATAAAATAGCATTTGGGGAGGTGGCAATGTTAAGGTATTAGTTTTAGAAGTGACAGAATGCAAAATGTCATGAACAACAATAAGAATACGAGTTATTTGGATTGTAACATGTCATGACAATTCTTTGAGAAATTTTGAGAAATCAGAAAGCTCAATTTTCTGTCTTCATATGAGGACATATCTAAATTGACTTAGAAAAAATTATATTCTCTCAAGAGAGAATTATATAACCACTTTTAAGAACTGTATGTAGTAAGAAAAACAGAAATCCATTTGGTTCTTTCATACAGAGGAAATTTAACATAAATAATTAGGAAAGCAAGTGATAAAAAAGTAAAGTAGCCAAATTCGAGTGCCATGAAGCACAACAAATATGAGCAACAGCAGGAAGACACCAACTATCCCTAGGACAAAAGAAACCATGAGAGGGAGTGGCACAACCAGAGCCAAAAGGTAGGATTGTTTTATGCTCATTAGAATCTACTGCTCCGCACGCAGGAGCAGGAACCATGGAACAATGGCTTTCTATCAGAAGCTAGAACCAAGATGGATAAAGAGTCACTATCAAAAATGTACCTGTAGGCAGAATGAGAAGGGAAGAAATACTCTGATTTATCTCCTTCTTATATCTACCAATGCTTACAATTTGCTGAATGTAACCAGAAGTCAATAGACATAAAAATCTGTGACACAGAGCAAAGCAAGAGAATTCAAGAAATAGAATAGAAACCAAACAGGCAAATGACCAGCATATAAATTATGAAAAATGAAAAATTTAAGACTGCCTAGATATCAGCTAATTCAACTTGTTACCTGTTAAAAGACATTCATAGCCAGCAACGGTTCTGGAAAATGTCTGTGCTTATGACAAAACAACATCCTTTATTTGTAGTCTG
Organism: Pteropus medius; assembly: GCF_902729225.1. Classification (NCBI taxonomy): domain Eukaryota; kingdom Metazoa; phylum Chordata; class Mammalia; order Chiroptera; family Pteropodidae; genus Pteropus; species Pteropus medius. Next base: position 4,826,203 of record NW_024344371.1, on the reverse strand, counting down.
ATCACATTTTCTAATGTTCACTGATCTGGTCACCATCCTTTTTATAGTATCTCTTCAGTTGTAAAGTTCATGTGGTGACCTTAATTATTATTATATTTGATTGTCTATAGAAGCTTAATATTCCTCAAGTTATTCTTGAGTGGTTATCTTCAAGAATGAACAAAAATACTGATATTGAGATACCATGGCAGAAACCTAGAGAACTTATAACTCTATCCTCCTTTAAGTATTTCTCAAGTGCTCTGTCTATAGACTCTTATGTTTCTCCTTAGTGTAGAGGAGTAAGGAATATTTAGTTAATCAAAGCTGTTCACCTACAGTAGCTTCAAGTCATAAAACCCAATCCATATCCATTCTGCTTAGAACACCACTTTCTATTTTACATAAATATTTCTAGGGTTCTAATTGTCTGTCTCTGAAATCATACTGAAAAGATATATCACATCCTTTCCTGGGAAGTAACATAAAATCTTACTCATATAAAAATGCCATTGACTTTCAGTCTTCTTTATATTCTAAATGTTCTTCTAATTCTCTATGTCTAACTCATTAAAAATATATTTTGATTTTTTTTTTTTCTGCTTTGAGTTATAATCTGAAAACTGATTTTAGTACTGACAACATGGTTGTTTTTGGTCCAGCAAAATCCAATTACTTTTTCAAGCAAAACTTTAAGGCACATTATATCATTAAAGCTTTTACTCCAGTTAAAAACAAAATTCAGAAATGGAAAACAGCTGTGTGCCTTTCCCCACTGTTTCTTTAATTCTGTCTAAAGTTTTGTTTGTCCTTATACTAACATGGTTTCTATAGAATTTAGTTTTGTTGTTTTATTTGGGGGTTGGGAATGATTGTCTCCTGTATTAGTCAGGGGTCTCCAACCAGAACCAACAAGATGTATGAATATGTGTGTGTATGTTTAAGAAATTGGCTCATGAGATTGTGGGGGCTGGCAGGTTTGAAATTTGTAGAGCAGGGCCATACGCTAGAAATTCTGGTAATAATCATTTTAGTCTTGAATCTGAAGGCAGTCTGAAGGCATACTTCCTCTTTAGGGGATCTCAGTCTTTTAAATCCTTCAACTGACTGGATAAGGCCTACCCACATTACAGAGGGTAATCTACTTTATTCAAAGTCTGCTAATTTAAATGTAAATCATGTCTAAATAACAACTAAATAGTAACATCTAGACTAGCCTTTGACCAAACAATTGGGCAACATAGTTTAACCAAGTTGATACATGTACTAAACCATCACATTTTCCTTCATTGCCGTGTCAAATAATTGGAAAACTATTTCAGTTGAATTGATTTGAATCATTATCTCTTATAAAAAATAGAGTGATATTAAATATTTGGGGAATGTGCATTCTGAATTTATGACTATCATTTCTAAAATATTATTTAAGAATATTAAATATTAGTATTAAATTTTAAGCAAATGCCTCAAAATGAAAAATGACTAGCAATATTTCCTAAGCATGAAATCTCACAAAACTCCTGTAGGAGTGGTAAATTAACATATTTATTATAAAATGCCCTTAAAAGGTAACAAATTTGCAAAAAAAAATTGTTTTCTTAATGCTGAACATTTATTCTATAATCTTCTTTGCGTTATCTTGATTTTTCATACATTTCAAGTAAATTTCTGTGGTTATATATGAGGTATCAATTTTGAATGTGTAGCTAAATCAATTTTTTTAGAAAACACATATTTTAGTAAGCTTAAAAGCCAATACTTGCACTTTATTATTATTTTAAAGTTTGTTAAGCATTACTCTAGTGAACACTTCCCAAGTACTTTATGCAGCATTCTAGTTTAAAAAATAATTTTTCATATAAATACTGCTTTATTACTTTTTCACAAATCTACCTATAAAAAGCATAGTCATAAAATTAATGTTCCTAATTTCTCAGTCACTTTATAGTTTTTATTAATTAAATACTGTTTTTTATATATTAATGATCTTTTTTAACTATATAATTTCTCCAGGTGACAGCAGAAATAAAAGTTCCCCTTTAATTATTTTGTTTAATGTTGTTTAACTTGTTTTTCCTGATATCTTTCATATTCTTCTTTCAAAAGTCCAACAGCCACAAAGAACTTAAAGGTTGTTATTTTTTTCATTTTTCTAATAGTAGGATGGATGGTCTAAAAATTTGAACTCCATTAGAAAATACGGCTTTTCTTTCTTTTCTTATAATAAAACTTAAGCAATAGATTATCAAATTATATGCTATTATTAAAATAATAGTAAGTTTCAAGGTTAGAATTAAACAGTTATGGATTTCCTTTTACAAAGCCTTATGCTAAACTTGTATGTAAAAAAAAATATGGATTATTAATAGCTCCTTTTCTAAAGATAATGTTTTTCTATATATAATTTAGATTTTTTATAAACATAGCCTCATTAATCTTTGCAATGTCTCCTAAGGTAATTGTGTATGCATGATTTCCATTTTATAGATTATATACTAACCTGAGGAAACTGAGTGTCATGGGATTCATTTTGTTTCTCATGCCACAGCTATGACCCACAAAGACTTCAAATTTATTACAGGCATAGAATTTATTTCATCACTCTTCTCTTTTATTCCCCTAAAGTCCAAAGAGTATGCAGTCTAGTATGATGAAAGAAAAAAAATTTCAAAGTCAGAAAGCCAGGCTTTGAAATATAGCTGTCCCATTTGGGCAAATTATTTAACCTTTCCAAATTTACCTCTGCCAAACACCTGCTCTCTCTACAACATGGTGTTGTTTGTGAGGCTTAAATGAAAGTAATATGTAAATGTATTTTGTAAACTGCAGGTCCTATATAAATGTTAGTTGTTATGTCATGCTTATATCCCCGCTTGACACTTTCTTTGAAGCAAAGATTAAATGTTATCAATGTTGATGTCCTTCAAACCACAGTACAGATATATCAGATATGGTCAACAATCGTTTACTGAATACATTAATGAACGAATGCTAGTGAACATTTATTGTGTGCCAGGCCCTGTCCTAGACCTGGTATTAGTAAGTGGGATTTTAAAGTCTTATTATTAGGCAGGCCTGAAGTCACTAAATGCTTGAAAGAAGTAAGAGTGCAAGCCTGTTTCCTCAAATAATTAAAAAATAGAAACCATCGTATGATCTGGTAATTTCACTTCTGGGTATATATATCGAGGAAACAAAAACAAGATATTAAAGAGATATATGAACTTCCATGTTCATTACAGCATTATTCACAATAGCCAAGATATAGAAACAAACTAAATGTCCATCAATGAATGGATGAATGGATGAATGTGATTATAAATCTGATATTATGTATATCAGATATATTTTATATATATCACTTATGTATATAATATATATCTGATATTACATATATGTAATATCAGATTATGTGACTATAAATCTGATATGTATATCAGATATATTTTATATATATCACATATATATATATTATATATATATATATATATATATATAATATATATAATGGAGTATTATTCAGCCATGAGAAAGAAGGACATTCTGTCATTTGTGACAACATAGATTGACTTTAAGGAGGTTATGCTAAATGAGACACATCAAAGAAAGACAAATACTGTATAATAACACATATGTGGAATTTGAAAAAACCAAACTTGTAAAGCCAGAATATAAAATAGTGGTTACCAGGAGCTGGGGGATAGGAGAGATGTCATTGAAGGGTATAAACTTGCAATGAGTAGTAAGTAATTCCTACAGATGTAATCCACAGTACAGTGAATATAGGCAATAATATTGTATTGTAATCATCAAACTTGCTAAATGACTAGATCTTAATTATTCTAACCACTAAAAAGAAATGATAAGTAAGTGATATACTAGAGGTGTTAATTATCACTATAATGGCAATCACATTATAAATATATAAATGTATCGAATTAACATGTTGTATACTTTAAATTTACATGTTATATGTCACATATATTTCAATTAAAAATTTTTTAAATAACTTGAATATTGGCAAGTGTAATCCCAGAAAATAAACAGAAAATTAAATAACAAAAAATCCAGTTTGTTCCAAGAAGTGAAACTGATTGGTGGTGGTCATTCACATTAATAAAATAGAGAAAAAATAATAATCAATAGGAAAAAATTAATAAAATTAAAAATAGTTCATGGTTAAAAATCCGCATACTAGAAATATAGGGGAACTTTTTCTTGATCTGGTAAGTGGTATCTACAAATATCCCACAACAAACATTTTAGTTAATGGTGAAATAGTAAAAGTTCTTCCATGATCAGGAATGAGACAATGTTGTCTGCTCTTATCCCTTTTATTGAAACAGTACTGAATGTCCTAGTCACAAGAGAAGTATAAATATAAAAGGTATAAGAATATGACTTAAAACTGTCATTACAACAGACAATAATATCATTGTATATTTTAAAAATAAAAAGAATCTAAAGTCAAATTATTAGAATTATTAAGTGGATTTAGCAAAATTTTTGAATGGAGATTGGCCACAAAATCTGAAAATACACATATAAATACACATAACAAATTATATATCGATATTACATTGCAAGACACAATAAATTTGGTGTCATTACATGATATATTCAAGATGTCATCCCTCACTAACAATACATAGATCCCTAATGTTGTATAAGATTGTAATGAAAGCTTTAATGCATTTCTATCAGTCCCTACACTTAAATCTGGAATGTGTCACTTTATATGACTTCTGTATATCTTTTCACTGAAGAAACCTCTGTGTATCCTACTGTAAGTCCAGTGCCCATTTAGTAAGAACTCACCCTATCTACTGATTGAATGACTGAGTAAATGACTACAATGTTTTCCCAATCTCTAAACTCTTAAATCTATGCTACTATTCAAAATCACCTCTCATTGTAAGTTGGATGATTTTTATTTTTTGAGAGATAAAAGTATTAAATGTCTCTTTTAACAATGTTGTCTATCCAGTTTCCTTATCCAATCAAGTAAATCGAGCAATATATATTTTTGCATCCCCTTGTTCGTGATATTTAAAATAACTGTCCTAAGTAGACAGAGGCAATATAGTGCTAAACAAGATGCATAGATTTACTGTAAAACAGAGTGGCTTCCAATTCCAGCATTAATTAAGACACAAAAATTCTATGGCTGAAGGTGAGTTACTTTACCTTTCTAAACCTGTTTACACAGTTAAAAATGTGAAAATAATACCTATCTCTAAAGTCACTGTAAAAATTAAAATATGATTATACATGCTTGCTTCTTTTCATAACCCTTAGCACATGGTAAGTGTTTAATTATTATTATTGTTGTTATTGCAAATTGATGACTGCACAATCCCTGTATATACATCTCACTGGAAACTCCAGGGTATCTAAGAAGAGTTTATGCAGAGAAATTTTGTTAAAAGAGGAGTTTTAGAAGATTTGTTTTGAAACTATAGTTGTATAGTAAAAGCACTTTTTTATTTAGAGTAAGATTTTTATTTGACATGTCTTGAACATACTGGGTAATAAAGAATATGAGGAGTGTTGATACTCCTCCAATGACACTATGCAATTATCCTCCCAGGTGTGATGAATTTCCTACTCAAATAAGAGTTTAAAACAGAGAAAAAAAATATTGCCTTCTGAAATAAAAGTCATTAATTCTGAAGTAGAGTAAATTAAAAGGCAGCTGCTAAGTTCTACAAAGTTTTACCAAGAATATTGAAGCCATTTGTTAATTGCCAGTTTCATTACTGTACAATATTTAGAATACGTTTGGCTTCATTAGGCAATATGTTGGGCTTCATTGGCATCACTCTATAGCACAGGTGTTAACAAAACGGAAAATAAATTTGGTGAAACACTGCACATTACAACTCAGGTAACTAAAAAAACTATTTTAATTTTTAATACAAAATATAAAGTTAGGTTTGTATACGATTCAAAATAATCTCAAAATTAGTTGTTCAAAGGCAATACCCAGGATTGGCAGAGAACTGAGTAATGTGTATTGCTGAGATCATCTTAAAGTTAGAGGGAATATGTGGCCATTCTCTCCCAAGATTCACTGGCTCTGTCTTTGCATAATGAAATCACAAAGTCAGAATATAATTGGAATCTCAAAGAAATATAAGTAAATATATTTATGAAACAAACGTTTGTGTTGTTTCTGGCACTGTTTGAGATAGAACAATATAAAACCTGAGAGCCCTACCCTTCTGAAGTTTACATTCAGTCACCAAAACATGAAATGTCAAAGATTTCTAATCTAGTGTTTGTGAAGTTGAGTGGGACAGCCTTTATTCAATACTTTAGCTTTGTTCAGATATAAAATATATGCAATCAGAAAAACTGAATGAAAGATATTATTTTATAAGAACTCTCTTGATTCCTGGATTTTTAACTAGTAGTATTTTTTTTTTTTAGAATCTTCCCATTATAAGGTATAAAAAAAGAATTTAGAGGTTAGGAGTATTATCATATTGAAGAGAATATAATTCCCAAAGATTACAGATGCTAACATAATAATAGGAATTTTGAGCTCACTCTATACAGTTGTTTAGAAAATGTGGGCTGCTAACAGTCAGAATTGGGGTATAAAAGCCTGAAAAAATGGTATTTTTGTTTGTTTGTTTGCTTGCTTGCTTATTAAAAACAGAGAGCTACAAATTGAGGTTGATAGAATCTATCTTCCAAATACTAACTGCAACTTGGTTTTAAGAATTCAGAATCTGAATTTTGACAAAGAGTTTCTGAAACTCCAAGTGATCCTAGTGCTCTCTGTCTCACAATGTTAAATGGCAAAAATCAACTGTGGGACTCAGGGTAGCAACTGATTGTGTGATTTGATCCACAAGGGCTCATAAGTGCTTAACATTATGCTAATTGCTGTAAATACACAAGCGAAGTTTAAGACATATTAACTCTCAAAGAGTTTAAGAGTGTATTTGGAAAGTCATATGAAATAAATACTTTAAGAGAACAACGTAACACCTTGAATAATTAAGGGCTTACTGGAAGAATTACAGGGGAGGAGAAAGTTAATAGATATTTTCCTAATTAGAAAAGTGCTCTAAGAGGAGATGAACATGGACTGGCCTGTTGGTCTGGGTGGCATTTGTGTGGTCAAAAAAAAAAAAAAATTTGGTGAGAACACTATAGACAAGAGTGGCAGGATGAATGAAGACACATAGTGAGAAGGAATAACTGTGTAGTTGCTGAGTGTGCAGACATTACCAAAGTATAAGCTGAGAATCCTCACCCCATGATGAATCATAATTTCTGTAACGTAATTATAGTCAGCATATAGTTGTCTTTAAGGTTTAGATTTTTGTGTTGTTTTTCATTTAAGGAAATAAATGTAGAAACACATGTGAAAAAAATAAAATACATTGTCTAAGCACATTCTTCAATATTGATTGATTCTTTGAGTGGTTGTATTTTGTCAAGAGTCTCATAACACAAGCATAAAATTATATATGTAAAATAGGAGTGTATGGGTTGAGACATAGCTTTTATGACACAGAGCTCAAACTCAGGTTCTTTAACCTCCAAAGTATAGTCTCTTTTCAGGGAGAATATGAGATTTTGTACAAATGATGGTGGACAAATTTTTCTCTATTTCTAAGGTGAGAGAGAGAGAGAGAGAGAAAGAGAGAGAGAGGGCGGGGTGGGGGGGGCGGAGAGAAAAAGAGAACTGAAATTGCAGGCAAAGGATTTTAGAAAATGTATCTTGCCTATCAGAATTTTAACACAGGAGAGAGGATTACTAAGGTAAATAAGGAACTCTTAAATTTTTAAGAAAATGTTATTAAGCCCCTTTCCAAAGCACTGACTGACTAGAAACAAGGAGTGATAGCAGTGGTTGAAGTGAATTCCTTATGAACTCAACCCTTTCCAAAGGAAATCTATGGGTGTTAAAAAGATTTCCCTGTCCAATACTACAACATAGCTTTCTTGAATGTTAAAATCAGCTAAAATACAGTGCATAGTAAGTTACGCTAAATTAAAACAGCTTCGATTCCACAGTATAGGGATTAACATCACAATTACTTTAATAGTAACAAAGACAAGAAAGAAATATCACTGATGAGAGGCCTCTAAATCATTCAGCTTATCACTTCATAGAGTTGTCAGACACGGAGCGAGCACATTTTGTTTCACTTATTACTAAACTAAAATTTAAAATGGTCTGGGAGAAAAATCAGTTCCCCCAGTGGTCAACAGTTTAAAAGGGCCTTTACTAGTAACTAGATAGGTACGTATTTAATAAACTCAGCCTTAGAGTGTATTGCTCTGCTATTAAATTTTTCTCTTGTCTTGATCAGAATTAAAATTAAAAAAATAAATGTGTTGAGCTCAATATTTCTGCTGGAGGCTTCCCTTATTATGATATTCTACCACCACGCCCCAAGTGTTGCCTATTTAAAGTTAGTAACATTCATTATTTATCACCCTATATCTATATTGTTCAACTTCTTTGGCAAGTACTATGATTATTCAAAAATTATGCTATATTGATTCAAATATTTGGATACCTTATTGGCCTCCTAAGCTGATTTTGAACTGATTGGCCGCAAGCAAATAGATATTATAAAATAATCTCAAACAAGAAATCACTAAGAGAAAATCTGTAATTTATTCCACCTTGCTACAATCACAATACTTAGATCTTTAAGCACATCAGAACCTGCGTGCAGACCGCATGCTTTGTCAAGCTTTACTGAAGCTTGCAGAGCACGGTGGGATCCAAGCCATATCAGAGTCTCCACAGTCCATTTCCTGATGCCACTTCAGTGTACTGTCAGGATGCCACATTGTAAACATCAGACACATCCAGAAAGTGGTCTCTGCTCCAGCATCATATAGTCCTGAACAGTATACTAGCACTCTGCTCAGTTATACTCCATTATCTTGAGCTTCATTTGCTTCGACTTATTTCTTCTCAAAGCTATGGCTGATGTCTTGTTATATAAAACCGACAGTATTGGGGGGTATTCCTCCTGAATTATAGAAATGAAAGTGTAAATAATTGTGTATTCAATTTTCCATTACTTTCAAAATCTTCCATCTGAATTTATGTTTACCTCATAGTTAGATTCCATGGGAAAAAAAGGCGGGGGCGGGGGGAGGTAGATAATTCCTGGAGCTACAACATGCAAAGTTACCTTGAGAAGTTAGGAGACAAATCTACACAAGAATGCTGTATTTAACGATTCACACTGTAAAAGCCTTATAAGATTCTAAGCTAAGATCACAGCATCCTCTCAATAAGGTACTTCAAAATTATTGAACATCTAAATATTATAACTTTATAACACCTTAAAACAAGAAAAAGGTGTTAAAATTATCAGCAGTAACCATCTCAAGCATCTATTGCTTCCCTCCCATATACCTCAGCCATTTCTGAGGGCTATTTTCAAACTGTCCTGGAATCTCATAATTTCTCAATACGTTTAGTTTCTAGAATATCATCACCAGCACTAAATGGGATTTCTCACTTTAATAGATATAATTTCAGCTAGTTCTCTTCAGTCCCAGTTCTCATGGAAATGCCTAAGATTTAATGAGCAGCTGATCTCTTTTTCATATATTTAAACTTGATATTAGCCTTTCTTCTGTCTTCTTTCCTATTGGATATGGTAAATGTCCAGATTGAGAGCATGGGCTAGCAGATCTTTTTCATATCTGTCCTTTTCCTTTTACACCATGTCCTTGCCGGCTGTCCTCTTCTCAAATTTTGTTTTCCTCTGAATGGGCTATTGCACTGATGGCTTTTGGCAGCTGCCGAGTGCTAAACCTGCATATAAAATCCATCTGTGGGGCCAGAGCCACAAAACAGGACCTACTTGAAATGATTTTTTCAGCTTTCTGGTTACTGTCATATTAGCGTTTTAGTGCAATGGGCAAGGACAATAATTCATTTTACTTTATGAGAAATCTTTATTTTCAAGGGCCACTGCTTGGTTAAATTCTTTCCAGATCATCCTCTTGAATTTATGCAGCACATATAGTAACTCAAGGTTCTCTTCTTACTCTAAATATTGTAGAGGAGAGGCCAAGCCAGAGTTTTCTGCATCAAATTTTGCATTAATGTATAAAAAGTTAATCAGATGTTATGGCACACATTATTTTCCCATATAGGGGAATTATTACCAGAAGCCATTTCCCACTATCTTCCTCTTGTATATTTTCTACTTCATCTCATGAATAAATGCCCTATTTCATTTTAGTTAAGACTATAGATTTTGGTGTCAACACTACCTAGATTCACTTCCCAGCTCTCTGAAGGAAAGAAGGAATGTCCTTGGGCCACTTTCGTAGTATTTAAACCACAGTATATTTATATGTAAAATATAATGATAGTTCCCACCTTAGAGGAATAAGATGGAGATTTAAAAATAAATTAATAATGCATATAATGCAGTTACCACAATACCTGACACATAGGAAAGCTCTCAAAATATGTCATTACATATTAATTATAATTGCCACATTTTGTCTACTAGTATAAGGAGACTGTGCTTGAGAAACTCATCCCACTGCAATTACCTGCTCCCCTGAACAACGTAAGTTAAAAATGTATGGCATTTCCAGAATAGTTAAAGCAACTTAAATAGTGTTTGAGAACACAATGAGAATAGAAAATTTTTGAAAATACAATTCCTCAAAAAGCATTCCTGTTACCCTTATCTTTACTGTTTATGCCAAACACAGAGGCATAAAACAACCAATTAATTATGCTTATGAAATCAGTAGGTCAGATATCTGGAGAGGTACAGTAGGATTACTGTGTTTTACAATGATTGGGGACTCAGTTGGAAAGATTCAAATGATGGGAGGCTATAACAGTTGTCTGGAGGTATCGCTTCCAAGATGTCTTTTTCATTTATTAGTGTAGCTCAGTTGGGATTGTTGACCAGAGCACTGAAACACAGCCTCTCCATGTACTTTGGACTGGTAAGTGGCTGGGTGCTGTTGGAGAGTTTCTGAAACAGAACCTCCATGAAGCAAGTGTTTCGAGACAACTAAGTGGAAGCTGCATGACCTTTTCTGACCTAGATTTGAAGTCAAATAGCGATCTCTTAGCCGTACTCTCTTGGGTCAAAGTAGTCACAATCCTGTTAGATTTAAGGGAAGGAGACACAGACTTCATCTTTCTTTGCAAAAAGAGTTAAAGAATTTTGAGGTCCTATTTTAAAATACCACAATTTTTTGCATAAACTATCCTCACTTTGATCATTCTTTCTTTCTACAGTTCCCTCTCCCTTAATTATTCAGATTTACTTAGTACTCATTGTACATTGTTTTGTAGTTATTCCGAAAATGAGTAAACTTGTGCTATGAGAATATTATAAACTGAAAAATATGAAAATCATATCTTCTCTTCATTTGTGTCTTCAAATAATTTTCAGCATAAAACTCTTCTTGCACTTTGCTGATTCATTCAATAAGCTTAAATATTTAGCAGTATCTTAAAACAAAAGTGCATATGCACTGGCATCAATGGTTAACAACTTTACAATAGACTACCAGCTTCAGAAATTAGGAGATGCATGATAGATACCAATGTACATTTCAAGACAGCCCGACTAAATCAAGATTTCCCCTAAAAAGATTAAAAATGGGAAAATAATAATTATTTTTTTAATATTTAACAAGCCAGTCATCCCTAATTCATAAAGGAACTATAATGTTCATTAGTTTTGGAATCAGAAAATGTCTGTTTGTTCCTATCAGATGCCTAAAATGAATGCAGACCCCAAATACTAGAAGGTTGGAATGTATCATCCATCTTGAGAGGAAATATTTCCCCTGTATTTAAGACTCTTATACTTGATTTGTGGTATTAAAGCATCATTGAATTGTCTTTGTATTTTTTTAAACAATCTGTCATGCTAGAGTTGGAGCAGGCAATATTTTATTAAAGTAGTTAATGTTTTTATCTTTCATTCAAAAATTATCTCTTGAACACTCATTTCCTACAATCTCATATGCTATGAATACAAAGATTCATAGGACACAATTCTTATCCACATAAAGATAACCTTCTACTTGCAAAGATAAATAAGCCTATAGTAAATACTGGATGTGGTAAGTGTTCTGAGGACTGTTCAAGGTTGTATTCATGCCTTGGACATTAAAAGATAAACAAGTCAATTGTAGGAGATACTGTGATGTGTTGTCCAGGTTTTCCTTCGGCACTGAAGGAATTATTCCATCAGCTATAGGGAGCGCTGTTGTCAGACAGCACTCAACTGTCAAGCTTTTTTAGGAATTACCTCTACTGAGAGTCACCTTGCCTGAGGCCACGGCCCCTTCTCAGGGCAGCCCATATTCAATGACTGGTCCAATTCTAAAAAGCCGTGCCAGCTTTAGAGAGCCCCTTGAAGTCAACAAAGATCTTTTTTAGAGATCTCTCTCTACTCAATTGTACCCCTTCCCTTTGTTGATTTGTTGATCCCAAGAACACTACTTAATAAACTTTTGTGTGCTAATCTTTATCTCTGAATCCGCTTCCCAGGAAACCCAACATGCAATAGTCATTAAATGAAAAAGAGGATCTTGCTAACCTAACAAGAGCTATTATAGCAGCCATTTTTAAACCATCCTACACATCACTGCCATATTAATCTTCATGAGTCACAGAACTGATGCTCTGAAAAAATTTGTTTCCCTTACCTAATGAATAAACTTTAAATTATGCAATGTAGCATTTAAAATTCTTCATTATCTGACTCTGACCTTACATCTGTATTTCCCATTCTTCTCATTTATTTAATATTCAGCTAAACAAACTAAACTACTGTCAACTATTGAATCTCATCCCACCTCTCTGCATTTGTTCATTTGCCCTGACATGGCCACATGGCCAAATTCTTCCTGTACTTTATGACTCAACTCAGAAGACCTCCATCCATCAAAATTTACTGATCTTTTCTTTCCCCACCACCAAGCTAAAGGGAACTGCTCTCTCTTCTCAATATGTATTGCATTCTATGTTTTTTTTTTTTGGTAACTTTCTATTTATTAGTTCATATTGTAATTATTTTAAAACATGCACTTCCTTTTCTATATCCTAAATGGACACAGTGAATATCACAAAGAAATAAAGAAGAAAGAGAAGGTCAGAGGGAGAGAAACTAGAGGGGGGAAGGGTAGAGAGGTTGAGGGAAGCAGAGAGAATAAAGATAGAGAAAGAAAGCTCAGAAGATGAACAGCAGAAAAGAAGGGTACCACTTTGTCTTTCAAAGGGGCAGATTGAAAAAAATTCAGGATAATCTAGTTTTTAAGAAATAAAAAAGTCAGTAACACTTTACAGCAGTTCTACTGGAGTTAAATAATAAAAATCATCATCACTTTGTACTTTGGCCAAAATAGTAATGAATTGGCAAGCTTTAGAAGTGAACTTTGAAATACGTTCCTATTAATTAATATACTTTTGTCCTTGAAGCTGAGATTCTACTCAATAAACCATTTTACTTCCTCTTGAGCTATTTCAAGCACTATTACAGAGCTCTGTGCTGCTCATTAAGGAATTTAGAAAGAAGAGCAAAGGACTTAAAAAAAAGATTACTTTATATGCTCTAAGGAATCAGCTGAAGATGTTCTCCAGACCAGACAAACCACACCTTCCCTATGAATGCCCCATACTCTGGTTACCCAGCACTTCAATCTTTATAATATCTGAATTCTTCCAGGAGCAACATTCAGAAAGGCAAATGGAATTTTTAATTTCAAATATTGTCACAGTTTTAATTTAGAGAGAATTTATAAGAAATCAGCACAATGTCAGTTTGGGTGTCAATGGATCTTTGAATTTTCTAGTCATATCCCAAAGCAAAGCAGAGACCCAATAGTTACCCCTACACAGGTACAGAATCTCTGGCCTGAGGCTGCTCTCACCGTGCCTCATCAGAATTTTTAGACCGAGACCGAAGCTCTCCATGTCAACAGTATTGTACTCTTGCCAGGTATCACTCTGTTGCTGTAAGTATCTCAGACAGAGTCATTCACAATTACTTCACACTGTTTACAAAGTTAAAAAAGAATACATCTGGCAAGTGGCCACCAAGATCATGATAACACCATGGAATATTCCTTTCATCTGAAGTGTTCTTCTGCCCACTCTTAATTTCATTTGGTTTCAATCACATTTCTTTCAGAACTGAAGTCTGATCAGCCCCAATAATTGATGATGCGGAAAGCATCAAAATCCCAAGCAGTGGTTTTTACATTTGCTTTCTCATGTCTGACATTATCCAGGCTATTGGTCATTCCAAATGACTGGACTATATCAAGTGGCTTCAGCAACTTTCTATTTGGAGGCAGCCTAGTTAGCCATTACCCTTCATCATTCCTACCTGTACCCTAGTGAAGTGTAAAAAGTTCTGCACTGCCCACCGCTGTGGTGTAGTTGATACTTCTTACTCCAACTTAGCACTCTGGGTTACCAAAGGTCACATTTTTATGCCGTCTCTAGCTCTTGTCATCTTTGCTTGCCTAGAGACTGGAGTGGAATATAAATAATATGGGATCGGTAGCCAGAAAATTCAAATTTGAGAATTAGTTCTATCATTTGCTGACCATATCATCTTTTAAAAAGCTGCAATATCTCTGCCTCCATTTCCTAATCTATAAAATGGGAGGACAGAACGTTAAAGTCATGAATCCTTCATCTCTGTGTGGAAAAGTAAATAAGATAATGGACATGAAATAGCTTTTCAAATAATTTTTAAAAATCTGTACAAACTTTCACACCCAGTAACTAAATACTGTGAATTTACAAGCTATGTTTCTGAGTCAGCATACCTAAGCTCAGTAAATTACCAGGGTCAATTATAAAGGAAAAAGTTATACTCTCTTTTCTATTTCAGGATATTATTATTATTTTTTCTTTTTCCTGTGGGAGACTTGCCAAGCCCAAACAGATGGTGTTTGTTAAGAAAGAAAAGGTAATTTAATAAAGGCAAACTCATGTCGTTTATAACCCATTTTAAAAGCACAAAGCATAAACCATTTTATTCCCATCCACTGGCATCAGATCACTGCTTCACCAAAAAGGTCAATTCAGAAGTACTTGTAATTTCATAGTCTCTTCTCAAAAATACTCTGACTGTAGTCAATAAGGCTCTTTTAAATAGAGAAAAAGTTAAGCAAAGAAAAGTTTCTGATTCTATTCTGATGCTTAAAATGGAGTGGTTGACTTGACATCAAGGACTAAATGTATTTCAAACAGAAAGTGAAACTTCAGAGAAATCTTGTGTTACAAAACTTCCCAAATCTCACATCTTCTCAATACTCTCTAACCAAGCAATGATGTTTCTTCCACTTCTCTTTGGCATATTGTGTCCCATCAAGTGGGAACAGGAGCACTGTTTGGCTTGAATGTCTGTGGTTCTCAGTCAGTAGTTGTATCACCCCTCAGCCTAAAGTTTTGTCGCCAATGAAAATGATGACTTCCCAAATCTAGCTTGGAAAATAATGCCTCAAGGTGACAGCGAGAGCTGGTCAAGCTCTGTAGACACATACATAAGGAGGGGATCATTGAAGCCAAGGGACTTAATAAGCACCCAACTGTCTGCAAACAAATCTTCTGACTTTTCTTCCACAGAACAATGTAACAACTGCAAAGTGTCCTTGATAGAGCAGACCTCAACCGACAAAAACTCTTAGGATACAACTTTGTTGTTATTGTTGCTATTAATATAGGGGCTATTTCTTCTTCAATTCTTTTTGAGAAAGGTACATTTTAGAGAAGATCTGATTGATTTCAACGTATGGGGATTTGAGTTTTTACCTTGCCTAAGACTCACTTCTCAGCAAAATGTGACTAAAACTAATCTGCATAAAGATATTTGAATGCAACAATCATGAGATTAGGCTCTGAAATCAATTTCTTCTCTTTCTCCTTCCCTCCTCCTTTCTTCTCTTTTGTGTGTGCACTTGAGTGTATGTGTGTATATGTGTGTATGTGTGTGTATATACACACATCTCATATATATGAATTGTACGTTTAATTCACATATGTATTAAACATGTACGTTTGTGTATATGTAATATATGTATAACTTTACATCCCAAAAAGTCTTCCTTGAAAGCATTAACATTTCACCATTATGGACTTGATGTTATCATTGCAAAAACCGAATATGTAATAGCCATAGCCAATGTTACCATGAGCAGAGATGAATTTAAGGAAGAGGAGACCAAAAAAAAAAAAAGCTATACTGTAAAATATTTATTAATCCCAGAACCTCACTTAATGACTTGTAATTTGTACGTCGCTTTGCGGTCCTAAAGCCTCAATCTTTTTTTGTTTTAAAAAGTAAATCTAAATAACCCTTTTATAATTTGTTAAAGTACAAGATGAGTAATGTTAGCATGAATTCAAAAAAACAAAACACTAGAAAGATATGTGGAGCTGTCAGTAATTCATCAGGGCCAGCCTATTTTAGCACCTAATAATTTTTTCTGTGTGCCTTCTTTAGAAGAGAACAAATCAGAACGCCAATGCAGTAAATTCTCACAGGGGAAACCATAATTCTATTGATGTGCTTCAAGATGGCTTTTTGTTTTCAATTCTGCAAAAGCAGATCAATAAAACTAATGCAGGTTCTCTACTAAGATTTTTCTTCTACATTCAGTTAGGAGACTCGATAACACTAGTTTAACTGACTCAGTGCTGGCAAGCATAACAAAGCAAGCTTTTGCAGACAAGTGGAATATAAGAGGTAAAAACACACACACACAAAAACTAAAACTAAAAAACAAAATATAATTCTGGGGGTTTTCATTTATCAATTAAACATGTGAACCTGTGAGTTAAGCTACCAAGGTTTCAATCCTAATTTTATTGAGTAGCTGTGTGACTTCAGCAAGAGATTTGACCATTCCACACCTCACTTCCTTCAAATATTAAATAAAGATATTAAGAGATAAGATAATTAAATAAGATTATTCATGTAAAAAAAATCTTAGAAGTTCTAGCAAAACCTAAGTGTTCAATAAATGTTAACTTATCATTGCTACTATAGTGTGACTCTAATACTCTTGTTTTTTGAACATAGGTACACTTCCTCAATCATTCAAAACTGATCAGAAAAAATGTCATCCAAGGAAACAAGAATCGATCCATTTAAATGTAGATTTGAACAGAGTCTGGGATAGAGGAGTAGAAGCAGACCATGAGGGAAGAGAAGGAGTTTGGAAAGAACAACACTTTTAACATTTGTTGTTCTTTTTGTTTGCTATACTCCAAAGAGCTCATGGAAGAAGAAAATATAACAGATGCTAACCAGGTTGAAAAGCCTAAGGGGACCGTTGCAGCAGTCATAGCTTTCAGCTGCTAATATTGTCTTCTAATGCTCGTTTAAGTTAGACTTTGTCTCCAAAACAATCCTTATTTCTACTCTCAAACAGGATATGTACTAGTCCTTAGTATCCACTCTATTGAAATTATAAGCTCATTTCTATATGTTTTTTCCATATACTCTCTGGAATGGCCCAACCCCCTCCTCTCTGACAATACTTAGATCCCAGCTCTGAGGCCTTCGCTTACTAGCTGCTGTAGGGCCTAGAGCAAATAACTTAACCTCTTGTCTATACCTGAAACTTCACAATTTCTGCATATATCCTCATCTGTAAAGTCAGGCAATATTATCTCCTTCAATGCATTGTGGGAGGATTCAAAAAGATAATGCATGTAAAGTGCTTAGCATATGAAAAATGAATAATGAAAGGTAATTGCTAATACTATAATTTACTATTTTGGTTTTAACTTTATTTTGCATCATTACTGCTGATATGTCAGACTCTTGTTGGACAGTTTCTTTTTTCTGTAAAGTCTATACTGAGGTATTTTAATTTTCAATGAATATTCATATTCTAAAATCTCACATTCTATACTAGACATTCAAGCTCTTGAAGCTTTTCAAGATAATAAATTGTTATCACATAGGTATATCTGTGCATGTTGCATTTGTCCGCTGGGAGTTTTCATTCTTCTTATATATTCCTGCACATATAAAATATGCTCATATTAAAATCATCTTTTTATAACATAGAAAGTAGTGGACTATACAGCTGCATAGTAATGTGTGAAATTTCTAATTAAGTATGTTGGTGGAAGGAAAGTGTTGGAGGGAATTAGGCTGACTTGTACCCTCAAAATTATAATAAGATGGAAGTACAAATGGTTTCATCAACATAGTTAAACGTAAAAATACCAATAGTGCATAATGTATGATCTCCAGATATCTAACAAAGAATCTGTCAACTTCACACAAGATAAACATGGCTCAAAAGCCAGTATGCTGTAAAAACTATATTTACATTAAGTTACATTTTTTCCTGAAATTGATTTTGAGAGATGTATTAAAGGGAGAAATGAAATTACTTTAACTTTTGTTAATTTAAAAAATATTTGTCCATAACTTAGAATATTTTCCTCAGCAATTCATATCCTAAGGCTTATATTTAATACATTCAGACAAAGCTTCCACTTAAAACTTGATAATAGCTTCCAGATGAGTAGTTCATTGTGCAACTGGGAAGAAGAAATTGATAGTGGGGAAAAATTACTAATAACAAAACTTTTCAAGTTTAATAGACCTTTTTCCAGAGAAATTTTCAGGTAACTGAAAAACTGAGAAGGTAAGTACAGAGTTCCCACCTACGCCCTCCACCTACACACATACACAGTTTTCCCTTATTGACATTTTGCATTTGTGTGATACAGTTGTTGATATTGATATATTATTATTAATTAAAGTCCATATTTACATTAGGGTTCATTCTTTATGTATATTCTATAGGTTTATGACAGATGTATAATGACATATATCCACTATTGTAGTATCATACACAGTAGTTAAACTGCTCTAAAAATTCCCTGTGCCCCACCTTTTCATTTCTCCCTCCCTCCCCATAAACTCCCGGCAACCACTGATCTTTATACTATCTACATAATTTAGTTTTTTCCAGAATATTATATAGTTAGAATTATATGGTATGTAGCCTTTTCTAAAACAAAATCAAAAAAATTTTCACTTAGCAATATGCATTTAAAGTATTTCCATATCTTTTCGTGGCTTGATAGATCATTTCTTTTTATTGCTAAAGAATATTTCATTGTATGAACGTAACAGTTTGTCCATTCAAATACTGAATGCTTCCAAAAATTGTCAATTATTAATAAAGCTGCTATATACATCAATAATAATAATTACATATTAACTTTGGTTCTTAACAGTTTTCAAGTGACTATAACATGTCTTTCTTAAAAGGAATTTATGATTGGGCAAAAGAGTGAACAAAGTTAAGCTGATCAAGTCCTTTCAATTCTGTGATCCTTTTTTTTTTCTGCCTTTGTGTTTTAGGTAGAATAGGGCAACCTTATGATGTGTTTATTACCATTATGTATCAAATGAGCAAAGAAGGGTCCCAAGAGCTACAATTAGGTCTTCACATTTTCTTTCCAGTGCTCATTCATCTATACAACTAGCAAAAGATTTGTTTTCCTTAAATCAATAAAAAAAAAAAAAGACAATAACAACAATAAGGTCTATCATTTTGTATTGTTCATAGTTTTTCTTTGTTCATTGCTTGTTTTAGCCTACAGGTTTTTCTCCAGTAGTCAGAAGCAAGGTCAGAGTTACCCAAAAGACCACCACCCTTTTTTGTAACTGCACAAAATTTTGCTTTACACTTACAGTGACTTCCTAAATAAAACGAATGCTATGTTCTATCAATACATGTTAAAATCTCAACCCAAGTACCCAATCTATGTCAAAAACCAATATAGAAAACAAGATAGTTGTTGTTGTCAGTAACATAGATATTAAAATTATAATGTCAAATCTCAGATCAGTACTACAATTAA
The DNA here is from genome assembly GCF_902729225.1 of Pteropus medius. Classification (NCBI taxonomy): domain Eukaryota; kingdom Metazoa; phylum Chordata; class Mammalia; order Chiroptera; family Pteropodidae; genus Pteropus; species Pteropus medius. The sequence goes on along the minus strand of NW_024344371.1, from coordinate 4,806,336 downwards.
AAGTTTTGCCCAACGTACATATTTTTTTTTCTGTATAACATTGGCCTTCAAACTCTGAGGCAATTTCTTTTTCTATTTCTTTTTTATTTTCATTTTTCAATAGATGATATCAAACTATCTCATTACTGAGCAAAATCTTCTTGAGACCTTGAATTTTCACATTGGTTTCACATTTGTCACAAAAGGTGTTTTTCTGGTAAGTAAGATATTTTGGCTTAAATTTCTTATATGTGATAGATAATATCTCAGCAAGATGTGAATGCATTTTAAATCATCTTTGAGATGTAGAACAACTGTGTCCATTTCAACATTCAGAATGTTTCATCTCATATTTCAGGTTAGGAATTTAACATTGTCCCTTGAATTTGTATTTGTAGCTCAACTTAGAATTTTCTATCTAACATAATTTCCTTAGGATTTAGTTCTCGATTTATCCATGATGTATAGGTATGTGCTCTCCCAAGAACAATTCTAAATCTTTCTGTGATTGTGTATAATACTTTTATTATTTCTATGCATGTATATGTATGTGTGTGTGCGTGTCTGTGTCTGCATGACTTTCAAGGGATGACTTGTAAGGAATGTAGGAATTTAAAATATATTCAAGTATTTAATATCCAAGCAACAAATACGATTTCTGTTCTCATCTTATAAAATTCCAAATCCTAAAACATACATAATACAATGTTTATAAAGCCCATTTTCTTTCAAACACAATAAACTAAATGACTTCTTAAAGTTTGATTAACGCATGATATAAATACAGAAGAGGCATATATAAGAGTATATTTTAATGGATTTTCACAAACAAATAATCTATGTAACCATCACACCAAAAATACTCTTCCTGTTCTCTTCTAAGACTTGTGAAGCTCGTACCACCTATGATTATGAGAAGTTGTGTTCTGTAAGTGCAAATAGTAAATGCAGAACACGGTGTTGATCAGAGAATCTATTTAAAAACCCAGAAAATTGTTGGCACATTCTTTCAGAGCACAAGATCTCGCCTGATTACATATGCAACATTATGCCTCATTGGACACAGACTCTTATGAGAGAAGGATAATAATACTTTGAAACTGAAAACTGGAGTTTGTTTTGTCTAGGCTTTGAAATTCAGAATGCCTTAAAACAGATCAACTAAATCAACTGCTGAACCTCAGTTTCTGTATTACTGTAATGAGTATGATAATGTATTACCTCAGATTTTTATGAAGTTCAGAAGCAAAAACACAGTGAAAGTGCTTTATATATTTTAAAGGACCCTGTAAACACACCATTATTTTTGTTTATAAAATATGGGATTTCCTCCACTTCTGTCAATGCTGTAACTCTTAGATGGTCAACCATGGCTTCAAGACATCTCTAAGTGTTACAGAACACATTTTTCCATACTATACAAGACTATACTTGTATAGTCTTGATGTAAAATGAAATTGCCATAATATTGACAGAATCAATAACAGATTTCTTAACTATGCATCCACTATAATATTACAAAATTGTTTCAGAAGCAAAAGTTCTGCTGCTTAAAAAACACTTACTACTTGTTTCCTACATAAAATGTTTTTGATAGTAATCACACATTTTCCAAAACAAACAATACATAGAGAGTTTAAAATATTATTATTTAAATTTACTGCAGAGTCATTGATCCCTCACTACCTAAAGATTTCTTTATAAATTTAAATAAGCACCTGTTTCTAAAGCCCCTTTTATTCTAGTATTATTTTTGCATCAATGATTCTTTCATGTAAAAAAACTAAATTCACTTCATCACTTCACAGGATTTTATTCTATTGTATTCAGTACATAGGCTTTCATGGATGAAGAATGTGCTAAAATTACTATCCATATTGTTTGTTAAACACAGAGAATGAAAAAATTCTGTTTTGTGGAAGAGGAAGTAAAATAATAACACTATTTTCTATGTTTAAGCTGAAAATACAATATCCTATTAGAAGATAAACATAATAGAAAAGATAAAAATTAAAAATAATATTGGCTGGTTTAATTTAAGCTTCTAAAAATGTAACCACATACCATCCATCATCCAGTGCTTACTACATGCTCAGAGAAGCTCCAATTATTATGTAGGAACTATATAAATAAAGACATTGTTCCTGGTGATTTAAATTAGTTATTGCACTATAAACTCAGCATTGAAGGTCCAGGGTCTGAGTCCTGGATTTTTTTGCTTCTAGATCCACAGCCCCTAATACATCTCTGCCTTCCTTTCTGAGTCCAAATATATCTATTCCTGCCCACAGTACTAGTTTGAATTCAAGCTCTTCTGGGGCTAAAACTTGCTAGGGTTTAGAGCCTAGATATTAACCTGTCCCTTGCCAGCTTCCAATTCTTAGAGTCTCAACTATCTCCTCCAGACTTTTTAGATGAATATTGTCCCTTCTGCTCTTTTTCTGATTTCACAGGCCTGATAGCAACTAGAAATTCCCATTCTTAGGGCCGAGCCATCAAATCTAGTCCTCTTGGATGTTAACACTAACTTCAATCAAATTTATCTTTAACAACATGATTTGGAGACCTATATTTCTCTAAAATTGGGTACTATGTGTGCAATGTGTGAAGGAAACTGGAATACTCTTATAGACTTAGGAATTCTATATAGCTTAGTTCATATTCCAGAAAGAAGTAAAGAATATGACATTAAAGGCAGAGGATAATGTGAACAGTACTGAAGCACATACTGTATGTCTAAGTCTTGCCATGGTCTTCAGGATTTTGAGTCAGATGGAAAACCTTTGAAGAGCATCATGATTTGAAATGGAGGCACCATCAACCCTTCAGCATTTTGTAAACTATGGCAATTCTAAAGAGTTTCGATCATTTAGACAAATTTGTTAAGAGGGATAGAAAAAAATTAAAGATTTTTCACATGTTGCTTATTCATGGCCATCAAGGGAATAGTTCAAGGGTCAAAAAAAGCTATCCATACAATAGTAGCAAGTAAGAAAAAGTAATATGTAACTTAGTACTTATTGCCAACACTTTAAATACAATAAAGTTGGAAGAATTTAGTCCATAAGGGACTGATACCTGATTCTGAAAAAGAATTAAGAAGAGAATGGAGGACTTGCATGAAACAATAGATTCATCTGATTAGATGTATCATGGCAGGAATTAGTGCCCAGGCAGGGAAAAATCAGTCTAAATATTTCAGCATTGTGCTGAAGAGTAGTAGGAAATTCAATTAACCTAGGGGAAGTAAGCCAAATTAAAGACTACTTTGAAAGTGAGGAAAGGATGAGAATAGATGTAGTCAAAGTATGAAAACATTGATAGATTTGGAGCAAGGGGAAGTTGTATGTCTTCACATTATAACTACTTTATTTTTTTTCTCTGTTAAATTAATCGATGAGTGTACTCTAAGTCAGTCGAGTTCATATTAAATTGCAATTGACTGTATCATAGAGTTCTTTGGGAGTAGTTTAGGAGGAAATTTAGAAGGGACTGTCAAGCAGATGAAAACTAAATCCTCCACTGCTTTAATCTGGTTTATATATTGTGATTCTGTTTTATATTTGTTTGAAACATAGCTTCAGCAAGTTAGAATATTATAAACTACAGTTATAGATAGGAAAATCCTAAAAGCTAGATATGGAAATGGACTTTCAAGGCAAAAAAAAATTCAAATTGATGGTTACCTGCTTCAAAAATGCCTAGAATAAATTTGGAGCTCAATAACTCTTTTCAAATTTTTGCATGAGAGATAGGAAATCTGAAACCCTCAAACCAAAGATGATTTGCCTAAAAGCTCACAGTACTTTGAATAGAAAGAAAACTAACCTATAGGTCACTTGACTTTGGAAATTATTTTTATTTTTTAACTCTGACCCTGAATTTTCACTTTTGATATCATGCTGCAGTATCATTGCTTGAGATAAAAAATACATTTTACTAAATCCTTTGGCTAATCCCAGAATAATGGGGGATAAAACACCAAACCTGGAATCAAATAATTAACTATATTAATCATAATCTCAAAACCAATCTTTTTAAACAACAGATATATTTATTTTGTACTAAATATTTATGGTCGTTCTCCCTTGTTCAAAATGAATTTATTGACTAACTTTAGTACTCATACCCAATAAGATTTTAGAAGATACATCATCGACATTTGCATGTTCATTAGTAGAACTATATAAATTCATCATAAAGGTGAATTATTTCTCCCAATTTATTCTAAATTCAATAACATTACTTTTTTTGAAGCATATCGATTATTGCAGGCTTTAACCATTGTCAAGCTAATTTCCTCACATCTACATCACTACTTAGTGTGTTTTCTAAGACATTTTAATACTTTACAAAAAAAATCACTTAAATCATCCAGCCACTATAATTTATTGGTCATAGTCTATATGCAAGGCTCTGGGCCTAATGCTGCAGGGTAGACACCAAAGAGATGCCACTGTTGTGCCTTTAGAAAGAGTATCTTTCCAATGAGGAAAAGGTTTTGAAGCACTTATAATACAACCTATAACCCAGGGGAAATCAAATTCAAAATTAAAATAAGGCAGGGCATAGAAGGGACAATGTATCGAAGAGTTCATATGTTATATGAACTCTTATATGGCCTAATTTCATCAGCATTAAGCTCTTCTATTACTGTAACAGCTGTCTACGTTTTATTAGATACTATTATGTGTTGCATGCTTACCCTGCTGTGAACCTTCTGGACTGCTTGACAATATTGCTTCTGTGTTCTCTGACAATCTTGACTTTAACCTGGAAGATTCATCCCCTGAATTGCCCTTTTCAATTTATCAAGCTTTCTTTCCATTGCCATGGTTATGTTGTAGGTCCCAAGTTGCTGATGGGTATCACAAGGAGATCTGGCACATTCTCCAACCACTATCTTTGTCAAAAGGAAAACTTTACAACTCAGATGAGTATCAAATTGAGCTGAAATTCTCTGCCACCATAGACTGTAAGAGCAGAAAATGACCTCTCACACATTTTTTCTTTCTGAAATTCACTGACATTTAGTGTCAAAGATAAGTTAGATCAGAATAGTAGATACTATCTCCAGAAAGTCATTGTTAGGATATTCCTGCTTTCGTTGATCTAAGAAATATCTTTTACCTTAATTTATCATCATATTATCATGATTCTTTAATATTTATCCCATCTAGCATCAATTTATTACTCAGAGAAAGTGAGACCATAAATGTAATACAGGGAAAAGATCATTCTGAAGGTGATACAAGGCAGCTCCTACAGGAATAAATGGGGTACCAACTGAACATTCAGGGCAACTTCAACACATAGGTAAAGGCAGAGCATCCCAGTAAGATCATGAAAGTTCCAGGCCAGAGTATAACCATGGGCATTAGGACATGAAGGAAGACAGGAAAAGAGAAAATAAAGTTATCAGCATGAAGCAGAAGTTTGAGATTAGGAGTGCATGCCCCAAAGTGGGGGAGGGGAGGAAACATTCTTATCAATTATTCCCTTGGGTGATGGAAGAAAATTTTGGTCCCTGTTGAATTGGAATTTGGGGGCGGCGGGGGGGCAGAGAAGAAGGAAAACAAAACAAAACAACCAACCAAACAAAAAAACAATATTCTTAGTTTTTTCCAGTCCAGATAATAGTACCAATTATCTAGGCAAATCTGCTATTAACTTGCTCATTGACTAATTAGAACTTCAGAAAACTTCATTGTCATTCACTTTTGGAGTGTCAACTTCTCTCTATAAATTGATGTGACCCTGACCTAAACTTCTAGCCTTATCCTGAAGTTCTTGCTAAGTTCCCAAACACTGGCCTTTTGAAGGTCTCATACTAAAAGTTGACCTCATCATTTTCTCCACAATATTGTTTTCTTTTATAAACTTAAACTAATTCAGTGTACGGTACCAACAATCCTACAAGACCCTAATCTACAGATAACTGCATTTGTTAGCCTTTAATGACATCTTTTTTTAAGTTTTGAGACATTACTTTCCATTTCTGATTTACAGCAAGGGGGACTCATTTTCTATTTATGTCTCTAGCATAAGATTTTTCAAATAAATTCAAGAAATTAGAAAATTGGGTTGGCTTAAAGAAAATATAGAAGCAAACAGTCTATATAATTCATATATCTGTATGAATGTGCATATAAGTTAAAGTTGGAAAATTGATACACAAATGACTAACATCTGTGACAAGTCTTAGAATACCCTCTACATGCTGGCCCTGCTATCTTTTCATCTTTAGTACTTACTTTCTCTATTCTGCTTGAATCTTATGCACCACTCATTATTTCCGTTCCTTGCATACAAGTGTATTGCACTCCTGACCTCCCATCACCTTTGCCTTTCCCAATGTCAATTTTTCTGTTTAGAATTAACCCCTCCAATCATGGGTGAGTAGATAATCTCCATCCCTACTTACCTGTCTCCTCGTATTTTTAAATTCATCAGAATACATTTCACTACAATGATGTTTTATATTTCCAAACTTACCCTCCTAAGTTCTTAACTTTCAAAGACATATTTCGGGGTTTTTTTTGTATGTCTAGGTCCTTGACACAAAGCCTGAATCACACTAAGAACCTAAAAATGTTTTCTGAGTAAGTGATTATTTCTTTGATACTAGAAATTAATGTTTAATATATTAGAGCTTTAAATAAACCTTGTCTTTTGGCCCTGGATGACAATTCTGCCAAAGATTTCTGTTAGCGATGTTTGTTTCTCAAACTCTAAACAGAAGCATATACAAATCTTGAGCACTGACAGTCTCCAGATGTTGTTTCCAGAAGTCAACAACTCATCTTTATGGCTTATTTTCAACTCTAACTGCTTTCCATTACATAGTCTCTCGTTTTCAAGAATCTCTTTTAATTTAAAGCTAAGCATATCAAGCCTTTTGTCCTGCATCACAGGATGTAGGGACATTATTACAAGGCCTGCGGCTTAATAGGTAGGTGAGCAAATGTCTCTTCTCCTTCAATGTACTATATCAATGATTTCTAAGAATAATTTAGTCTAACACTCCACAAGAGGTTGAAATATTTGCCAATGGTTCTGTTTCCTGGAAGAAAATTGTAAGTTTTAGAGCACAGCATTGCATCAATTACTTATAATTAGTCTTTAGTATTAAAAAAAAAAAAAAAGCCATTTTAGCCTAAATATGACTGAGCAGTCTGTTGGTATCTGTAATCTTTCCTCAAAAGACCTTTACAGTGTGTGTGAGTGAGTGTGTGTGTGTCAAAAAGAGAAGACCCTTACCAGAGGACCAACCAGATTACATTTGAGTTTTTGTTTGTTTTTGCTATTTCAGAACTTATTCGGCCCATTCTATTTAACTTATTCCGGGTGTGGGGATGAGGAATGATGATATCCCCAAGACAGAATCAGAATGTCAATGTCCTATCCCTATGTATTTCTTTACGTGTTGTGAACACCCAAATCACAGGTTTTTAAAGACTGAGCTCTCCCTGGTTTCAAGAAAGAACAACATAGTTTTTGTAATCATTTAAGTGCCATTTAGTCTGATTCATAATCTGTGGAGGTTACCAAAGAAGGCAAAGAGTTCCCTGGAGTAAAATAGAGGGGCTGGAAATTCTGAGAGTAGTAGAATGTAGCAGGATTCCAAGTTAGGAGAGTTAATTGTTAGGAGAAGGAGTCTGCTATTCAGAAGTGCCAGATAAATGATCCAAAAGAACCCTGCAATTATTGTTATTTAAGTGCTCAGAAATATTGGATCAGAGTTTGGGGTAGCTGACCAGCCTTTCTTCATAGCATCTGTGTCAAGAAACTGCACGAAGGGAATATTGCACAATTTGAAGCCAAAGTCTCAGATAATATACCATTATGTTATTGCAGTAGGTAGAATACTGCCCCCCACTCCTGCAAAAAAAAAAAAAAAGATGGTCAAATATTAATCCACAAAACCTATGAATAAGTTATGTTATATGAAAAAGGAGAATTCAGGTTACAGAAACGATTAAGGTTACTAATCAGCTGATCTTAAAATAGAAAGTAGGCCCAAAGTAATCACCAGAATCCTTAAAAGTAGATGAGACAATTAGAAGAAAGAGCCAGACAGATGGAGGCATTAAAAGGACCCAAGTTAATATTGCTGGTTTTTGAAGATAAAGAAAGGGAAACATGAGGTAAGCAGAGCACACAGCCGCTAGAAGTTGGAAAAGGCAAGGAAATAGATTATTCCCTAGAGCCTCCAGAAAGCAATGCAACCCACCAACACCTTGACCTTAGCCTAGTGAGATCTGTGCTAGTCTGCTGATCTATAGAACGGTAAGATAATAAATTTGTCTTAAGATACCAAATTTGTAGTAAATTATTACAATGGCAATAGAAAACTAATACAATTACAAATGCAAGAAATTTTCCTTTGCCATGATGTCTTCTTCGTGGGTAATCTTTTTCTCGGTTGCACACAGGACAACTCTAAGAACAAAGGAAATCCCTAGTCACTTAGCAGAATAGTATACAGAAGATCTCGCACTTGTACTGGGGCGTGAAACTGGATGTAATTACAGGATAGTAACAGTGAGGTAAGGGTACCTCTGATTTTATAATAGAAATTTGCTGTCTTGACACTACCCAAAACACAAATCAATGATATTTGCACCCATCCTATCCTCTGTATCATGACTGGAGATTTACTACCTTTCTGTCTATCTACAGATGAAGATTTGAAATCCATTCCCCTCTACCTTCATAGGCATTTGAACTGATTACGTTTCCTCTCTGTTGTGTATTTAATCCCTCCCTCTGGAATTAAAACTTCTTGCTGTGGTTTTTAAACATTATCGAATCTCTCTCTTCAGTAAACAACAAAAAAATCTTTCTTCTGTTCTCTACTCTATCTCTATCTAATACCTTGGGGAAAGCAAATGTTCTCTATAATAGGAGTACTGCTACTTCATGGGTCCATCTGTCATCTCCCTTTCTTTCTTCATTTACGTCAAACCTAGGGTCATAGCTCACTCTAAAGTGACCAGTGACCTCTACGCCACTAAATTCAATGAAGAAATTGACATTGTTGACCTCTTCCAATGTCTTCAAACAGTCTTTTATCCAACCATTTGCAAAGAACCATTCTTTATCTAGGAATGCTATTTTTTCTCATTTTCACTTGATTATTAGAGCATATTTCTCAGATTGGTACTTACACAGGAAAGCACTGCTTAAGTATAACCTCTCTACTATACACCTACCACAATTGTGTTTTTAAGTGTGGATTTGTGATCATTTGGTTAATGTCTATTTCTCCTTGGGAATGTAAACTTCTTTATATCAAGGCCCATGCCTGTTTTTAATTACCATTATAATCATAATTCCAAAAACATTGCTAAGAGAAATCCCAAGAACACTGATTGGCTCTCAAAAATATTTGTTTAGTGAAGAATAAATTTCGAGAGAGAAAAATACATACCTAGAAAAAAAGAGTGAGAAATCCCTAACACTTGCTGAGTAGCAATATGTGTTAAGAACATGCTAAACAATTTGATGTCTCATCTTATTTAATTTTTTAAATGATCCAATGAAAACAGTAGTTGCATTATATAAGTGAGAAACTGATATTTGTAGAGGAGAAATAAATACTCCAAGGCCTTACAAATATAAGTGGCAAAACCGAGACATGGAATTTAAATATACTTAGCCCAAAGTCTATATGCTATGTGGCCTCACGCTCATCCTGTGTTTATTTAAAATTTTGATATTTTGTTCATCATAAATTTTTGCATTAATTTTAATTTTTAAAAATGTTACATTAAATTATTATTTTTCTTGGGAAATGTTTTTGGTGCTTCCTTAAATTGTGTACCTGAGACAAGTACCTCACTTGTCTTACTTAGCCTTTTGTAGTCTGACGCTGCTCAAATTATAGATTGGTCAAAACGTTTACTCTGAAAGTAAGTTATATGTAGAATTGAGCAGTAGAAATCAGTCTCTGAGGGAAACTAGAAAAAAACAATAATCTTAACCTCGATCAAAAGGACAAGAATGTGTTTAATAACAGACTTCATTCCTCAGTAAGGGAGTGACTAGTGATCTGAAGAAGTAGTGACAGGTGATTCTCTATTAAGTCAAGGGCATAAGAAGAGAGAAAAAAACCTTCTGGGACTTTCTGTACAGACATAAAAATATGTTTATGTTTGGCACAAATATCACTTCTACCACATTCTGTTGATCAAAGCAAGTCACTAGGCCAGATTCAAGAGAAGGGCAAATATACTCCACCTCTTGATGAGAGAAGTTGCAAAGTTACATGGCCAGGGGCGTTTATGTTCCGATAGAATAGCTCCTACCACTTTTTGCCGATAGTCTACTACTAGTAGCAACACTAGTACCATCATACCATTACTAGCACTGAGTAAATTAGTTATTAATTTGTAAATCTTTGACAATTTGGCTGGTAAATAACAGTATGGTGCTGTTTTATTTTGCTTATTATGCTTAGTGGTGAACCTCATTTTGATAACTGTAGAAATTACATTTCATAACATTCTAATTATCTTTGGGGGGGAAGAGATGATTCTCAAATAAGATATATGCCAGTTTTTGTTTGTTTGTTTTTCCTGGTAGAAGGAACATCTAAAACCATGTCTAATCCCCTGTCCACGCATTTCACAGATTTAGGTTAATTTTCTCTTAGAGACATGTGATCTTTTTGTTTGGGCATATTGTCCATGTTAGGAAAGGCTGCAGGCAGGGCAGAAATGATAAGATATCAAGCAGACAGAATCTGCTGAAGCCCTCTCAATTAAAAATGTATTCTCTGAGCAACAGATAAGATCTATGGGTAAGTAAAAATATTTTAGAATGACCGGGGAATGGTCTAAACACATGCTCTTCTGGTTCAGCCTCCTGAACACAGTTTTACTGTCTACATCAAAACTAAAGGAATGAATCAAGGCAACGAGTTCTCTCAGTTTACTGCCACAAACAAGATTTCATTACTAATGGAAATTGCTAGAGAAAAACTTTGGGATTTTTCCATGTATTGTTTATATGCTGTTTAAATTCAAATTTGAGCCAGCAGCTAGGGAAATAAGAATATTTGAAGTATACAGCAAAATCTCATATGCTGAAGCCTGACTTATCCAGAAGCATAAATGCTGACTTATATACCTCCCACTTACTCTAAACTGAACTGCCCACTTCTTTGTGGACTGCCCACAAGGTGTCTAATGAGTTATATGCCAGTGATTATTTAAGAAGAAAAGAAACCAAATGCAGCATAAACTGAAACCTGGGTACATTTTGTTTTTGTTTTGTTTCAGAGAGCTGTCAGATATTTCAGTCCAATCTTAATGTTGTTGCTTCCCTTTATTGTAAGTCGACTTCAGAATTTTAGTTACCTCTCGCTACAAAAGGTTTCAGTTTACATGGTGGCAGGAAGAATGAAGATCGATGGTTGCTGGTCTGGTTGGTCATATCAATTTGTACTGCAATCTAGGTGTTGCATTCTCTGAGATTTGAGTTTAAACGTATGCCTTGCAGCTTTAGAAGAAAGATGTGGTCTGCATACAGCTGTAGATCAACGCTGCCAGTTTATTCACAGGAAGAAGCATCCATCATGTTTGTGCACATAGGCATTTCATGAGATAGAAAAAAGGAAAAGAAAAGCAGAGAAATGGGATGAAAAGAAAAAAGGAAGAAAGAAAGGGAAGGGAGAAGAAAGAAAAGGAGGAAGGGAGAGAGGATGGGGAGGGAGGGATGCAGGGAGATGATCTTGTTTGTTTTCACAAAATGGCACAGTTACAGCTAAATCTTTTGGATAACAAATAATGGTTCATTCACAGTAAATAGTATCAGTCGAACATAAAAAATAATGTTAGTGCTTCTTAAAAATCTAATAATAACCAATCTCCAGTGCACACTGAATAATAAACATGTGCCCAATATTTCTACTGGCGTATATTTCTAATTAATCTGAATTAATTGCTTTTTAAAAATCTTGAAAATTTTGCCTTTGAGTCATTTCCTTTCTGATTTGTTGTGTAAAGTGTCCTCTGATACTGCAACTTTCAAATATTTGCATTTGAAAAATTTCACGATTTATAATTTAATTTTTTTATTTCCAAATAATCACAGTAAGTTTGCAATGAAGGTCAAGCATCTTTCTTATTTCATGAATTTAGAAAGTGAGCAACACGATGGGTGAAGAAGTCCTAATTTTATAATGTAACTACATTCTAGCTTTCAGTGATTTGGCTTCTTGCTTAACCTCTGAGACAACTCATATAACATGCTACTTTATACATTGAATATTTTTAATTGCTTGTTTTCTTGTCCCATGAAGCCTTTAGAAACAGTAGTAAGAAATAGTATTTTCTTTGAAGTGGAGGAAAAATATCTACAGCTCATTTTACAAATACGAAACTTGTCTCTTTGGTATCACGTGCATATTTGGACTAGGGGTGTCTATGGAAGGGAGAATGGAGTTTGTAGGCCAGAATTTTCTATGCTTAGTGTGTTTTGCTTGCTTGCTTCTTTAAGACAAATATTTTTCAAAGAAAAATATTTTCTTTTAGGTTGGGGATGGATTTATGTTCAGTTAGTGAAACTGAATGTTAAAGTAATAAACTAATATGATTTTGAAAAAAGTAGATATCTCATGCTTCTTTTGTGTGAACACCTGGAGTAGATTCTGTACACTATACACAGATTAACCAACTTTCAGAAGGGAAAAACTTAATTTTTGCATACATAAGGCTAAGCTTAATGCATTTATTTAATCAAGAAGAATTCTTTGTGTTAAAAATATATAATTAGGAAAGTTACTCTTTCTCTAAAATGACTTAAGACAAACTCCTTTGGCTTTATCCTTTAGGTTAGATTATCCTCTGATGGTAAAAAACAGAGGTCATAGGAAAACTTAAAATGGCAATCAAATAGTCATATAACTTTAAGCCAGGGGATAGATGTCTTCCCTCTTCACTCAGTTCTGAAGGAGAGAAACTTTTAGGTTTATTCAGATTATACATATATTTATATTTATATATATATATATACATATATATGTGTGTGTGTGTATATATACACACACACACATATATATTACATTCAGATACTATCACAGTCATCTTTCCCGTTCCAGAGATGAGGATTCTAAAGCTCACAGTAAAAGGGCATTTATCTTTCAAAGAATGTATGCAGTGATCAATAATCAGTAATTCATGCTTAAGGAAACATCATAGCCATTAGCTTAGAAATTTTGCAACAGCCCATATTCTACTTATTCAGTCACTATTCTGTATTGTTTCCAAAGAATCAGTTTAATCATATGGTGTGATGATGCTAAGAGCTAATCGAAGACTTTTAGAGACCCTAAATACTGTAAAGAGGATTCACCTACACACATTCAAACCATGACCAGTACTAAACCATAAAGTAAGTATTAGGAATCGTAATGTTTCTAATTTTCTCATAGAGATTTTGATTTTTTAAAAACTGTATTATATATAAAATCATTTTAAAAGAAGATTTACTGTTCTTGTTTGCTGAGCTCTAAACACAACCTTGACCGGCCTCTCGGATGTCCCAGAGTGATAATATCTCAAACAGCAACACTTCAGTAGCACCAGACTTTAACATTTAATCTCTCTTTCCTTTATGCCCATCTTCTTGAATATTTTAATTAGGAATCATTTTAACAGAAACATTTGAATTACCTAATGTAGTCTTTAAACAACAGCCCAAATAAAGAAAAAAAAAATGTTCTCCTTAAATGGAATTGTCAGCTTTGCTAAGCATTCAGAGTAGCTGAGTATATGGTGCCACTCTGAATTAGCCTTTCAGTTTTCATTAAAGTATTATATTGAATAACTTAAATATCTCTGCTCCTAATTTAAAATGGCAATGAGAAACTGAAAATAAAAGGCAGTGCAATGAGGAACATCAGGACATGCACATGAAATTTAATGAAAGGATTCTTTATCCTGCTTAGCTTTGGCTTTATTCTTTTGACCAAAAGAGAACATTGGAATCTTGATATAAAAGAGAAAGCTATAAAATGCAGTGTAATGACTTTAGAGATGAATGTATTGCTTCACCTATTACTTGGTATTGAAATTTAAAATCTCTTAGAAAACCAAATTGCCAAAACCTATTAAAAAGACATAATAACTCTACCGAAAATAATTTCTTTTGCCATTTTTATTTTAAGTATTATATTAAGATATGCTTTAATTAAATCACTTTGATCAAAAAATTATCTAATGGCTTTTTATAGTATTTTTACAACTTTATCTTACTATCTGGTAAGTGATGTTTATTTATATATTTTAGCATTATCTAATATAAAATTGTTTAATATAAAATGGTTTAATAACATGAGAAAGTGAAATGTATTACTTCCAAATTTCCCCAGAAGATGTAATCATTCCATGATGTATTAAGGCATAGTGTCTTTAAACTAATCACTAAAATTATATAATTTTTACCTATTTCAGAGCCAAAATGCATTTGAAGACAATGGTTTAATATGGGGCCGTAAAAAGGAAGTTGTAGTTTGAGGAGTCAGTTTTATCTGACTGACAAAACCCTTTCAACTGACAAAAACCATTAAGGGCTTAGAACTGGGGCATAGATAGGTGGATCACACGGCCACAAGAGGGCAGCAGATGGTCTGAAACAAATGAACTGAGCTAATGTATGCAGAACGATGACAACAGTGAAGGTTTTTCAGTTTAGAAAAAGTAGTTTCCAACCTGAATATGAAAAAAGAAGGAAGGGAGGGAAGGAAGAAGGAAGAGAGGGAGGGTAAAAGGGAGGAAGATGTACCAAGAAGGACAAAAGATAAACACAGGTACTTTTAAAAATACATTTGATTTTTCTTTGTTTTTGAAATAGGGATGCCCTCTATGTGTGTGTGTCTGTGTGTGTGTCTGTATGTTTCTGTGTGTTTCTGTGTGTATGTGTTTTACCAATAGATAAACTGCTGCTTGGTTGCCCAAGGCCAAAATACCTAGAAACTTCCAGTTCTGCCCAAATCTATGTCCAAAAGGTATAATTTGGGGTAAACAACCTCCCCTACCAAAAAAGGGAGCTTTTATCTATACAATTTGTTCTCACATACCATCATTTTTTTCTCTGCTAAATTAAAACACTGTTTTTTGAAAATCAAAGAGCATATAATCCACCTACTTCTGCCCCTATACCTCCATAGTCCTAATCCAGAACCAGAAATTTCACTTTTCTAAATTTTATGGTTTTTTTTTATATCATTTTCAATTATTTATTTACATAGGTCATCTTTCTTAGCTATGGTCAAGATACTACTAGGGTACTCAACGTCTGTATGTTAATCAGTCTCCCACGGTTCTTCCCAAAGAACATAAGAACACAAAAAAGGCAATTTACTCATTTGCTTTCTCTATGCAATTAATCTACCATGAAATCACCTTAGCTGTTTACTAAGTTTTGCCTCAGTAATATTGAATTAGATTTAAATGATATCTAAGCGTAGATGGATATACAATGTTGTAGTAGTGCATGGAGACTATCACAGCTTTCTTAACAGAGACATCATTCATTCATCTTTACATCTTGGCACATCTTCATTAAATAGGTATTAAATAAATAAACTCTTGGAAAGTCTCACAAGAAGCATCAGCTCTGATTTTCAATGCAGAGTTTGGATTATGAGTCATGGAACAGGTCTCTAGCTCTCTAATTCGTTTTTTGCAATTACATCAGATATCTAACTTTCATTAGAATTTGGAATAGTGAATATTTGTCCAGATCTCAATTATCTAGGCTCAAAAGTTAAAAAAAAAAAAGGGAAGAAAGAAAGAATTTAGAAAATTCGTCTTACTTTTATTGACCAATATATACCAAAAATCATACCAATGCAACAATAATCATTTGGTATATATTTAATTTACCCTGTTTTCTCACTCTGTCATTTACAAGCTTTAAAAATGGACATAAGTAATCGTGGCAAATATTTTACCCCGCCTCTTGTTTTCACCACTTTTCTATCAGATAGTCTTGGCTGTGAGTAGGAAAACGATGAAAGAGTGGATTTAAGGTGGTAAAAAGGTTTCATGGAGAAACTATATAATACATAAAACTGTAATAAATAGCCCATAGTTCGCTATGAAAGGAGAGTCATGCTTTGTTCAAGTCAGAACAATCTGCTATTTTTAGAAAAATAATGAAGTCTTATCATATGCCATGTATTCTTCTAAGCACTTTACATATATTACTCACTTTAGTCTTAAAGCAACCTCATAATTTGGTCTTACTATAACCACATCAGGTTTTTAACTGAAGAAAATAGGACAGGAAGTGTCAAGTAACCTGCCTATGATCATACAACTAGAAAGTGAAAAGCCTTGCTGCAAAACCAGCCTTTTATAAGTTTTGGTCTCCCAGGTAGGAAGAATGAGGAGAACTCACAACCTGCTTTGATTATAGCAATGCCTTATTTTCATCCTTTTCAATTAAGAGAATAGGAAATTTAATAAAAATAACAAGAGGCTACTAGAATAAGTAAATTGATAGTTGCTTGAATCATATGAAAAGGGGGGTTATGTGTTTCACAATTTAGCTTGAGAAATTAGTTCACAAGTAGCTAATATTTTCTGGATCGTATTCTAGACCTTTCATGTATTTTAAAATTTTTATATAATTTTTCTTTACAATATTGCCTCTGGTGTGTTTCTAGCCAAAAATTTTAAAGTAACAAAGAGGAAGTTGAACTGAGAGGATACACAGGTTCTAGAGCAAGTTTTTCACCAACTAGTTGAACTCAGTCAATTATATATGTATTTGTATATTTATATTGCTTTCCTTTATAGAAAATACGAGGTCAAGTTACAAGATCTCTTTCAGCTCTAACTTTTAAAATTATTATAATCTAGCACATTTGACTACAGCCTGGGTTCTTTTTCACTCATCCCTTTATTATGTGGTATACCTTGGCAGAGACAGACTTTCATCATCTGAGTGCCTGGCCTTTCATCTGATCTATCTCCACCACACAGCTGGCCCTCTTGAGTGACGGATCCAGAGGAACTATTTCCATGTCCTAATTTCTAGCCTGTCTAGCTGATCCAGCACTTTGAATGATGCTTTCTCCATAGTAGAAATAAAGCTTTTAAGAATGAGTGTGTGTGTATATGTGTGTGTGTGCGTGTGTGTGTATGGATGTGTGTGTGAGAGAGATTGGTCTTTCCTCTGGTATCCCACACTAAGATAATAAATCCAGCCACTTCTACCCTAAGCGTCTTAGCTGGGTTGGGCTGCTATAATGAATTACCATATAGTGGGTGGCTTAAACAACAAATATTTATTTCTTACAGTTGAGAAGACTAGTAAGTCCAAGATCAAGGTGTCTGCAAATTCAATGTCCAGTGAGGGCCCTCTTCTGGTTTGCAGATAATCGCCTTCTTCCTGTATCCTCACATAGTGGACAGAAAGGTCTCATCTCCAAATACTATTACATTAGGGATTAGGACCTAAATATGTGAATTTTAGTAAGACACACACATTCAATCGATAGCATTAACTGTGTGTGTGTGTGTGTGTGTGTGTGTGTGTGTGCGTGTGTGTATTTGTAGTCCCATGTTCTCTTTCTTCTTACTATTGTCATCATTATAGTGTATACACTTATTACTCTTCTGGACTGTTAAATCAACTCATAACTTATTTCCTTTCCTCGGGCTCTCTACACTCTAATCCATCTTCCCAGAGAGCTGTCAGAGAAATCTTCCTCAGTATTACTCTGATCATGTTATTTCTCTTTTCAAAAACCTTCAGCGATGATCATTTTTTACCAAATCAAATGTGAACACCTGGCAAAGTGATTAGAGCTCTCTGGAGTATGACCCCTAGACAGCACACTCTTAACGGCAAAATGGAATTCAGGAAAATCTAAGCTATGCACTGGACACCAAACAACTGTGTCCCTCATTTTCCTCATTTATAAAATTAGGTTAGACTACATAATCTTGTGGCTACCTTTTAAAAGCAGTATTTTGTGAATATAGCTTTTTAGTTTTAACCCCTACTTCTCTACTTCAGACATCTAATATCACAAAAGAAGAACCTACTGGCTAGAATATGATTTGTATTTCTACCAGCATAATGCCATAAATTGTCCTTTCTGCCAAGGTGTCGATAGAAACCCTGCCCATCATTAGGATTCAGCTCAAACCACCATCCTAAAGTCATCTCTTTCTCTTGCCTCTAAATCACTTAAAAAATCACTGCATTCTCCATGTTTAAGTCTTAGCTCCTGTCCTCACCAGTTTCAGCTGCTATAAAAAATGCCATAGACTAGGTGGCTTCAATAACAAACATTTATTTCTCACAGTTCTGGAGGCTGGAAAGTCCAAGATTAAGGTGCCGGCAGAGCTGGTGTCTGGTGAAAGCTCACTTTCTTACTTGTACATGGCCACCTTCTCATTGTATTCTCATATTGGAGAGAGAGAAAGAAGGAGGGAGAGAGGTGGGGAGGCTGAGAAAGGGGAGAGAATGCTCTCATATGTCTTTTCTTATAAGGGCACTGATCGCATTATGAGGGCTTCACCTATATGATCTAATTGTATTGCTAGGGTCCCATCTCCAAATACCATCATATCAGGGATTAGGATTGTTGGGGTGGTGGGTGGGGGACACAAACATTCAGTCCACAGCTCCCCCACTCAAATTAAGAATCAAGTGGGTAGAAACCATGTTGCTTTCATCCTTTCATCTCCCTAGGTCCATGTTCATTATAGATTTTCAATAAATTAAATGATTTACTAAATTATAGGATATGAAAATCCAAACATGAGACTTAAATTTATGATACATACTTCAGATGAAATTAATATGCCTTGATGAAGTCCCAGAAGAAAGTTTTCCTACCACTCATGTGTTGATTCACTGACACCCAGAGTTCTGAAAGGTCACTGGCAGCTTACAGTCATAGGACGGAAAAAATTTCTATGTGACTTGACCTATTTCATCAAAAGAAATCCTTTGGAGCAAATAAAAACTCTAAAGAAATTGTATTGAATATACCCATTAATGAGACCTTGAAAAGAAAATATTTCTCAGGGTCGAAGTTATTTCTTTGAATGTTAAAAAAAACAAAACGATAATTTCATTTTAAAACTAATAATATATATAATGGCATTTATTAAGGCACATGTATTTAATTAAAAATAAAAATTTATTAAGGACATATCATCTTTAAAGAATTTAGGAGGAGAATAGATATTTTGATTTCTATAACAATGAAAAACTGAATATAAAAAGAAATTACTTAGAAATACTTGGAAATACTTCCAAACACATACTTGGAAATAGGTGTTTGCCCACTTGCCTTTCCCAAAAGAGTAAAAAGTTTAACATTAAATTTAACAACAACCAATCTAAAACAGAACAAAGTAGTCTTCATAAAACTGTATCAAAAACAGCAATTATTTTTTAAATAATATTTGGAGAAAAAATACATAGATGCAAAGTGCAAGGCAACTTTCTTCAGAATTTTCTAATTCATCTTTTTGCCTTTGGGATCTCTCCTACCTCCAAGCCTTGCCCTAAACTAACAGTCATACCCTCCTCATATCAATGGCTTTCCTAGGGCCTTAGGAAAAAACAAAAAAAAGATATAGAGACCACTTCAACTTAATATGTCTTCCAAAAATTGCTCAGGCTCATTATGCCTTCTAGCATCATAAGAGAATAAGTAATCTACATTCAAAGCATATTTGATAGCTTTATATAATAAGATTTAAAACCCTTTACTCAACAAGTTGAACCTCCTTTTTAGATATGTGAAATTATTTAAAATGAAATTATAAGAAGTCTGATACTGCCCAAAAAGATGTAACAAAGGCAATCCAGACAATTTAATGCTGTACTAGAACTGTTGGCTGTCTGTCCAGGTTATGCTGAGGCATCCTTTAAGTCATATATTCATCTTTCGATTAGACACATTTTCAGGACTCCAGACAAACTTGACCTGACCCTGTGCTGTGCTCTGTAGATACATGGATATATCAAGCACAACTCTCATGTTCCTACCCTATTGTCTAATTACCTTATGTTCCTTGAAAAGTCTATGTCATTACATCCTTGCTGTCTTATCCCAGTAGTCTTGTGACCAAAAGCATAAATCTTCATGACAGCAATAATGTGTTACCCATGAAAAATAGGCCAGCACCAATAGGCTAAGATACGGATTTCAAACCAGATATATTCTGGACTTGTCACACAAAATGTGAATGTCACCTCTTATTAAACTTTTCTTATGTAAATGTGAACTTGTTTGTTTAAATTATAAAACAAAACAGTCCATATATGTAAAGTGGTATAACATCATTTAAAAGTAGACTGTTACTAGTTAAAGATGTATATTTTACCACAGGTATGTGACGTACAGCATAGGGAATATAGTCAATAATATTGTAATAACTATGTACAGTGTTGCATGGGTATTAGATTAATCGGAGGGAATCATTTTCTAAATTATATAAATGTCTAATCACTATGCTATACACCTGAAACTAATATAAAATTATACTGAATATCAACTGTAATTAAAAAATAAAATTAAAATTAAAAAAAGAAAAAGATGTATATTGTAAAATGCAGAACTCTTTAAATATAAAACAAAGATATATGGTAAATAAACCAATCAATGAATTAGAATGGGAAAATTCGAATCTCCTCAATTAATACAAAATAAGACAGGAAAAAAAGGTAGAAGAACAGATAGAACAGATAGGAAAATGTTTAAACAAATACCATAATGTAGATATTCATATGTACCTAACAAATTTGGTACTTACATTAAATATAAATGATCCAACTACCCCATTTAAAGGAGAGAGATTAACATACTAGATAAAAAGTACAAGACTTATTTGCTCTCTATGAGAAACTTATTTTTAATACAAAGAAATAGGTTAAAATTAAAATTTGGAAAAGAGACAGTCCTTGCAAGCATTAATCATAAGAAGTTGGAAGGGAAAAAAAAGAAAGTTGGAAGGGTTCTGTAAATCTCAGACAAAATAGACTTAAGACAAGGAATATTATGAGGATAAAAAAGATAACTCATGATTGAAAGGCCAACTTATTAAGAGAAACTAAAGTTCTTAGAGAGTATGTATCCAGTAACAAATCTTCAAAATACTTGAAGCAAAACATATGAGAACTGAAAGAAAAAATAAACATTTACACTGCAGGTGGAGACTTTAATTAACACTCTTGACGGAAAATAAGAAGACATGAACAACACTGCTTACCAACTTGATCTAACTGACAGAGAATACTCTACATCATCAGAATACGCATTAGTTCTAAGAACATATAAAACTTTCATAAAGAGAGAACTGTAAAAAAGTCTCAATAAATTTAAAAAGTCTGAAATCATAAAAGTGTATTTTCTGACCAAACTGAAATTAAAATAGAAGTCAAAGAGAAAATATATCTAGTATGTGGAAATTTTAAAACACAAGCTTAAATAACATGGCTCAAAGAAGAAATTACAAACAAATTAGTAAATATTTTGTACTGAGTGAAAATGAAAACAATATGCAAAATGTGTGGGACAATGCTAAACCAATCTGTATAGGAAACATGTTATTTTAATTTTAAATGTTTAGATTAAAAAAAGTCTCAGACCAATGCTCTAAGTTTCACATGGATAAACTAAAAAGAGCAAATTAAATATACAGTAAGCAAAAGTTCAAAAATATTAAAGAGGATACTAATATAAAACAAAGAATGGAGAAAATCAATGAAACCTTGCAAAAGACCAATAAAATTGATAAAACTCTTGCTAGATTTATTTTAAAAGAGAGAGAAGACAAAAATAACAATGTTGTGAATAAGAAAATATTACATATTTTACAGATATTAAAAGGATAATAAAATAATTATATAAAAATCATATCAATAAATTTGAAATCTCAGATAAAATAAACTAATTTTTAAAAACATATTACCAAACTCAGGGGTCTAAAAGCCCCTGGCCATGGGCCAGTATTGGTCCTGGTCTCTTTAGGAACTGGGTGGCATAACAGGAGGGGAGCGGTGGGCAAGCGAGCAAAGCTTCATCTGTATTTGCAGCTGATCCCCAGCGCCAGCATCACTGCCTCAGCTCTACCTCAGATCATCAGGCATTAGATTCTCATAAGAATGTGAACTCTACTGTGAACTACATATGCAAGGGATCTAGGTTACACTGGAGAGTGTCTTGAAAAAGGAAGAAAGACCCAATGATGAGAAGAAGATCCTAAGACTACCAACACACAAAAAAAGCTGCATTTAAAAGAAAATGCCAAGAGTCCTACTTAAATCACAGGTTCATTGCAACAGGTGAGTCACATTTTCCAAGACTGCTTTGTACAATACGTGGTGACCAGCTATTTAATGAAACTATGAAACTTTCAAAACTGCTTTGCCACATGGAGACCAAGCACCCTGCATTGAAAGATAAGCCTTTGGAGTTTTTCAAAAGAAAAATACGTGAATTCAAAGAACAGAAGCAATTATTGAAGGCTACCACTTCATCAAATTTGTTTGCACTGAAAGCATCATTCTTAGTGGCTAACCACCACATTGCTAGAGCTAAGAAGCTCTTTATTAATGGTGAAGAGCTGATCCCGCCTGGTGTTAAGGACATTTGTCGTAAACTTTTTAGGAGAGGCTGCAGTTCAAAAGGTGGCACATGTTCCTCTTTCGCCTAGCACTGCACCATAACTAGATGAAGTGAAATAGCAGAGGATATTGAAGCAAATTGCTAGAGAGGATTAATGAGTCACCGTGGTACGCAATCTGGGTTGACAAGTCTACCGATGTTAACAACAAGGCAACGATACTTGTTTTTGTGCAATATATTTTTCAGGAGGATATACAGGATATATAAGATTATGTGCACTTTTGTTGCCAACCAACACTGCAGCTGCAGAACTATTCAAGTCTCTAAATGATTACATATCAGGAAAACTGAATTGGTATTTTATGTCAGTATATGCAAAAACTGAGTGGCTGCCATGACTGGACAGCTTTCTGGTTTCACTACTCAAGTAAAAGAAATCGCTTCTGAATGTGAGTCTATGCACTGTGTCATCCATAGAGAAATTCTGGCTAGCTGAAAAATGTTACCTGAATTTAACAACGTTTCATAGGATGTGATTAAAATGACCAACCACATTAAAGTACGTGCCCTTCCTTAACTTACGTCTGTTCACGCAGCTCTGTGAAGAGATGGACGCAGATCACACACGTCTTATACACAGAAGTGAGATGGCTTTCTAAAGGTGGATCACTGGCCAGAGTTTTTGAGTTACGAGAGCCACTCCAGGGATTTCTTTTAGAAAAACAGTCACCACTAGCAGTACATTTCAGTGACAAAGAATGGGTCATAAAACTTGCTTACTTGTGTGACGTATTCAAACTGCTAAACAAACTCAGTCTGTCTTTTCAGGGGAGAATGACAACTGTGTTCAAATCAGCAGATAAAATGGCTGCATTCAAAACCAAACTGGCATTATGGGGGCAACGAGTGAACACTGGTATTTTTGACATGTTTCGAACATTAGCAGAGATTTTGAAAGAGACTGAGCCAGAGCCTTCTTTCTCCAGCAGGTGCATGATCGCCTCTCAGTTTTCAAAAGAGTTTGAGCATTACTTTCCAATCACAAAACCCCTGAACTAGGAAGGAATGGATCCGTGACCCATTTGTGAATAAGCCAGGTGAACTGACTTTGTCCACGCTAGAAGAGGATCAACTGATTGAAATTGCAAATAATGGTGGCCTTAAAAGTATGTTTGAGACAACTTCAAATTTCCATATATTCTGGATTAAAGTCGAGGTGGAATATCCTGAGATTGCCACAAAAGCACTGAAAAGGCTGCTTCCATTTCCAACATCCTATCTTTGTGAAGCAGGGTTTTCTGCAGTGCCAGCAACCGAAATGAGATTATGGAATAGACTAGACATAAGCAACACACTCCAGGTGTCACTGTCTCCCATCATGCCCAGATGGGACTATCTAGTTGCTGGAAAACAAGTTCAGAGTCTCACTTATTCTGCATTATGGTGAACTGTATAATTATTTCATTATATATTATGATGTAAAAATAATAGAAATAAAGTGCACAATAAATGTAATGCCCTTGAATCATGCCAAAACCAATCCCTCCAGTCCGTGGAAAATTGTCTTCCACGAAACCGGTTGGGGACCATTGACCAAACAGATTCAAGAAGAAACTGAAAATCTGTGTATTCCTATACCTATTAAAAAAATTAAATTTTAGTTAAAAACTGTCCCACAAAGAAAAGACAAGGCCCAATTGTCTATACTAATCAATTTCATCACACGTCCAAAAATGTACAGAAATTTTCCACAAATTCTATCAGATAATTGAAGAGAAAGGAAACTTTTAAGTGGATTTTATAAGGAAAACATTACCTTGTTGTCAAAATCAGACAAAAACATTACAATAAAATATAACTTCCCATTGATGCCTTAATGTATATAGATGCAAATAAAGACTTTGCAAAATATTAGCAAATGAAAACTAGCAATGTATAAAAAAAGGTAATACCTTTTTACTTAAGGGTAAAACCTTAAATTATATGGTTTATTTCAAGAATGGAAGTTTGTTTTAAGAGTAAAAATATCACTTAAGAATTAATAAATGATATTGTAAATGGCAAAATTTTCTTCTTTTTCAACATTGAATAATATTCCATTGTGTGTGTGTGTGTGTGTGTGTGTGTGTGCACGCACTTGGGTTGTTTCCATATTTTGACTATAGTGAATAGTGCTAGAATGAACATGAGAGTGCAGGAATTTCTTCAAGGTCTTGATTTCAATTATTTTGGACATATACTCAAAGTTGGATTGCTGGATTATTTTAAAATTTTTGAGGAACCTCCATACCATTTTCTATAGCTGCTGTACCATTTTACATTTCCACCAACAGTGCACAAGGGTTCTAATTTCTCCATAACCTCACTAACACTTCTTATGCTAAGTGAAATAAGCCAGTCACAGAAGGATAAACACGGCATGATTCCACTTATATGAACAGTCACACTCATAGAAGCAGAGAATACAATAGTGGTTGCCAGTGTTTCTTACCCTTTTTCCCCAAAGAAGGATGCAACTAGATAGATGTTGGATACGTCTATTGTCTTGATTGTGGTGATGATATCATGAGTGTTTGTATATGCCCAAATTCATCAAATTGCACACATCAAATATGTGCAGTTGTTTGTACATCAAAGAACTCTTGAAAATAATAACAGAAACTACCTCAAGAGCTATACCTTTTGAATGAGGTAATGCTTGTTCCATGCTTAGCACAGCATCTGGCATAGAATAATCATTTTTTAAAAATCATACAATAAAATAAATAAAATACTTTTAATAAAAAAAAAATAAATGAGTTTAGCCAGTTGACAGAATAGTAGGTCAACATAAAAAATGATTTATATTTCTATATCCTAGAAAAAAATGGAAATCAGATTAAAAAAACATTTACAACATCCAAATAAAATATTAATGAATAAATTAACAAAGTTTTTGTAATATCTTTACACCGAAAACTATAAAAGATTGCCACGAAAATTTAGATATAAAAAAGTGGAGAAAAATACCATGTTGCTAAATCAGAATATTCAATATTGTTAAAATATTAATCCTCCTAAAATTGAACTCTAGATTCTACTGAATTGGAAACAAAATTTGAGCAGATTGTTTGGTAGAAATTAATAAGCTAATTCTAATATTTATATAAAAATTTAAGGATCAAGAATAACTAAACCATCTTGATAAAGTACAAAAAAAGTGAAAGAATTACACGACTTGGTTTCAACATTTATTCTAAAGCTACAACATGTGCTATTGGCTTAGAGACAGAGATACAGATCAATGGAACAAAAGAAAGACTTCAGAAATAAATCAATAAATATGTATTTACTTGAATGTTGATAAATTGCTAAGGCAATTCAGTGGTGAAAAGATAATGTTTTTTCAAACATATGATGGAATAACTAAATATCAATACACATAAAAAAAAAAACCACTCAAATCTTACCTCGCGCCACCCAAAAATTAACTGAAATGAATCTAGACTTAAACATAAAAGTTAAAAGTATAAAATTTCTAGGAGAAAATCTTTATGACTTTGAGGAAGACAAATATTTATTAGAGAGTTCAAAAAAGGCAATAACATAAAGAAACAATAAATAAATGGAGCTTCATGAAATTTAAAAAAAATCCTTCTTTGAAAGACATTTCTTATAAAAATTAAAAGGCATGACACTAAGAGAAAATATGTGCAATGTGCCTTTCTGAAAATGAGCTTGTATCTAGAATATTTAAAGAACTCTTATGTATCAATAAGAAAAACACAAAAATACTAAAAAAAGGCAAAGATATTAAAGAAAGGAACACAACTTCACAAAAGAAGATGTTCGACATCATTAACCCCATGGAAATGCAGATTTAAATTACAGTGAATACCACTTTACAATTGAGAAGTGCTAAAATTAAAAAGATTGTCAATGTCAAATGTTGGCTAGAATACGGAGCAACTGGAACGCTTATACATTGTTAGTGGAAATGCAAAATGGTACAGCTCCATTAGCAAACAGTTTGGGAATTTCTAATAAAGTTCAGGATAACCTTACCATGTGAACGAGCAAGTTACATCTTCGAGTATTTGCTCAAAGAAATGAAAACATAATTTCAAACAAAGATTTGTACATGTTTATAGCAGCTTTACTCATTATAATCAGAAACTGGAAACAGCCCAAAAGACTATCTATAGGTAAATAAACAAAATGTGGTATATCCATACTAATATTACTAAGCAATAAAAAGAAACGAGCTACAAATACATACAATGACATAAATGAATATTTAAAACATGCTGAGAAAAAAGTCAGATACAAAAGAATACATGTGATGCCATTCATTTAAAACTGCAAGAAAGACAAACCTATATGTTGATCGATAGCAGATCAAGGTCATCAGAAGCCAGGGGGATGAGAGAAGATTGACTGGGAAAGGGCACAAGAAAATCTGTTGGTGACATGGAATGTTCTGTATCTTGATTATTGTGTACAGATTTAACAGTATTACTGACTACACTTAAAATCTATATATTTATAGTTTGTAAATTAAACCTCAATAAAGTTTATTAAAACTGCTCCCCTAAAAAATCAGAGCAGAAGTAACATGGCAACTACTTCTATTATATAATATTGGTCTTATTATGTCAGAGCCCATAAAGTTAGCACAACTCTAAACCAGGCACTTATGAACTCCATCTAAAATAAATGGATGATAGTTGACAGAAAACCAGCTCAATTAATACATTAACTGATTATGGATTAAAATTCCCTAGAAACATTCCAAACTAATGATGCTTCAGGATTTTATTAATCAAATATTGAGAACATCTTGCATTGTTTTCTCTCATAAAGGAGACTGTTCTCCTTAGCAGTAAGTCCTGAATCATAAAGTAAAATCCTGGTGAGTTTTAGAGGTCTGGTTCAGCCTAGGTAGAATGAGCAGATGGCCAAGTTCTTTGAATAATCAGTGATACCCTTGTTCAACACAAGGGCCATTTTCCTGTCAGCATTCAATAAATGGCAATAATCTTAATCATTGCTGGGTAAATTTCAGGAAATTTAATTTTACTTAGAAATATAAAAGGATGTTTCTAATTTGCAGCCTGTAAGAATAAGAAAAAGAGGACAAATATGTTAAAAGTCTGCTGCCCTCATCCCTTTGTGTTCTCAAACTATTCCTTTTTTTTTTCAACAGCGTGGCAGAAAGGAGAAATATACCACTTATTTTCTGAACAGGAAACAGACACAGCAAGAAAGCAGCCCATGAAGCAATGCCTTGTACAGTTCATCGGTGCACACAGATTTGGCCTCTAATGAAGCCATTTACATGCAGATGCAGGCCTGGATGTGTGGACACCAGTCCCAACTCTGGGAATTGTTGTTTCATCTAATCAAAAGAAATTTGCACATGAAAGCCACATCCGTGTTCATTAACCCCACAGCTCTCTCAATATTGCTTCTCTATTATTCCTAACAAAATTGCAAACCTTCATATGATTAGGTACCCCACTAGAGTGCTTTATTTTCCTCCTACCCCCAACCCAGCCTGCATCTGAATGTAAAACTAAATGTGGGTCTGAAAGACTGAATAATTTGTATATATACTTACTGAAAAGCAACCCCAAGCACCTTTTTCACACTGACTGGCCTGTACAGACACACTCTTACTCCCTTCCTCAACCAAGGAGAATTTTCTATGATTACAATCTTATCATCACTGAAAATATGAAAATACTCTTCAGGATGGGAATCCTAAAACAATAAATTTAATTGCCAACTTTATTTGAATGTTCAAACAATGTAAAAGTCACAGATTTGTTTAGTGGTAAATATTAATCACACATTACATTGTAATACAAAGGCTATACTGAAGGTATGTGCAGCAATTCCTAAAAGCACAATTCATGGTTATCAGTTGATACAGGTCCATAGCACACTTAAGAAGAATTATCTCTCCTGTCAATTGTGTGGATGTTAACTGTGCAGAACTTGTACCTGTAATCCAGTTGCATTGCCTTCTCATAGGGGACAAACAGGATACATAGTATTAGCACCCATTATTATCAAAGATGATGCTGAGTCTGGACCTTCTACTACATGTAATAAATGTATAGTAATAAATATACTGGAATTGTTTATTGTGCTAGTAAGAGCAAATTGAGTCTCTCTTTCTATAGAATTAGAAGAGCAAGAATATCTTAGCTTTGTTAATGCAATTCAGCAGTGACCTTCCCAGAAGTCTGGGGCAGAGAGGCCAGGCATCCTCCTGCCCACTCAGTGTCTGGCCTTTTTGCTGACACTGCCAACAGTGGTCTTAATTAGTGCCAATTATGATTTTTTAAAAAATGTGGACACCTACACAATGTGAACTAGATGGAGAGTCCTACCACATTTTCTATCAACAAACAAACAACTGTCAGAAGTTGACAATTTTTAGTAGTTATTGTTCTGGGAAAGATTCAGATTACTAGCATAGAGGAATATTTCTTTATATCTCATTTGTATTAATATTCTAAATCATCTAGACCTCTTATATTTCCTCTTCTAAATCTCTATATTTATTTTCAGAAAAAAGAAAACACAGTTTATAGGGTCCTCATAAAACAAGCAAACAAGTATAATATTTTCAGTTTATCAAATGGCTTCAAAAACTGTATCACTTGATTATTAGTATTGAAAAATTAGCCATAATTATGAGGCCCAGAAAGTTCTGCTATAAAAAAAGAAGACTTTACATAAAAATTGTCAACTATAGAGCCCTGTATTCTTTAGGGAAAAGCTAAGCTTTCAGCCTAGTGGATGTGCAATAGTGTCCATGGATAATTGCAGAGGTCACTGTAGAGGCTTAAAACAAGAAGGTGGGAGTTCGCCCTCCACTACATTTCCCTAAATTGCCATCCAGAGGAGTTCTATTTTTCTGTAAATAAAACTATAAAAAGATGTATTTTTAATAAAGTTTCTGCAGCTAAAAGAATTTGAAATCATTGGCATATGCAGAAGACAAGAAAGAGGAGAGGGAAAAACAAGAAGAAATCATCTATTACAAAAGAAATCATCCCTTATGAAAGTAAAAGGAAATGGAAGACGACACTAAGACATTTTCTAGTGGCAAATATGCTCCCACAGAATCATTTTATTGCTCCAGTTGATGAGAGAGCAGTAAAACAACTGTTGGATTTTATTTTCAATTGTTGCTTAGTCTGTAAGAATGCTCAGTAAGTAGATTTGCAAAAACTTTGGAACAACCCATCTGTTCATTTTAAAGGATGACACAAGGAAGGTAATTAAGAAAAAGAAGGAAGAAGGTTGATGAAGTATTGGAAGAACTTATTGTTTCATATCTGTAAATTATAGCTTTAAATAAAAATCTTTGAATTCTGAAACACTTAGTATAGAGAACATTCCAGAGGAAATGGTTCAAGAAGTAAAAAATACATATTGTATTTACAAATCATTTCATCTTTCTATAACCAACACTTTATAGGAGTTTCAGAATTCATAAAAATGCATAAAAAACCCATTCATTCATTCATTCATTCATTCATCAATTTTAAAATAATGACTAGGTATTGCATTTAAGGGTTCAAAACATATTCAGTGCAAAAAAAAAAAACCAGACAATGGGCAAGTACAGTGAAGAGTAGTAAATGTTTTGATAGCAGTAGGCACAGAGTACTCTGTGAGTTTTCAGTCTAGAAGTCATAGAAATCCTTATGAAATTATGCTTAAGAAACAAAAGTCAGTGAGTAGAGAAAGAGCAGATAGTTAATCCAGTTTAGGTGTATGACTGAAAAAAAGCCTATATTTGTGAGCTAATGGAAAAGGAAATATTGAATACTAGGCAAATACTTTAGTTTTGAAATTAATTTTCCTTGAATTATTATTAAAATAGTTACTATAGCCAAATTATAGCTCTTCTTAAAGGAAAGTATTGAAATGCTAAGTATAGGCAAAGATCAAAATGTTTGATTTTTTTAAAAAAAGAGCAGCATCTATTTGGTCTTCTGTCAGCGGTGGGGCCCTTCTGAAGAATAATTTGCTAAGTAATTCCAAATAAAAATTGGAAAGAGATGATAAGAATATCCCATAAATGCACAATAAATTAGCATCTCTATTTTTCTGAGCTTAAAGAAATCAAAACTGAAGTTGTAGGATAGGAGACCCTTGTGGGTAGGGGAAGGCCAAACCTCTCATTGTGGTAGTCTGTCATCATTTTCCATTATCAGGTGAACAGAAAACTAGTCTAGAAAGTGCTCCTTCTAAAATTCATAAGAAATGAGTTTTATGCTCTACTAATTTGGGAAATCATTTTGATCCAAAGCCCCTCTTTGGAAAATCACTGTGCATATGAAAATAGTAAAAGTTACATGAAGTCTTACTTTAAAGACTCCTTAACTTTGCACAATTCAATATTTCCCCAAATCATTTTACTCCAGAGCAATTTATTTGTGTGATATTCCATGGAATTGAAGCTTTTTTGGAAAACACTGTAAAATTCTTATGTTTCAATTACTTGCCTGAAATAAAAATAATAAAGAAAGTATTATGCAGTTCATCCACAGACACCATTGTGCATGAGGACTATAGATAAGTAGTGAAAGACATTTTCCAAATATTCACAGCTTCTCCACACAGTACCAAATTTTTAAATTACCATTTCTAATCCAACATGAAGTCTGCAGTTACTAAAGATGCTCATAAATCTTTACTCTGTCCATCTCCTATTAATGTTCTATTTCTATAACTTTTTTCGTAACAAATTTTTTTCAGAACATTACAGTGTTTCACAACTAAGAACTATCACATTGAAACATTCTTTTCCTTTTCTTGTTTTCCAGTGATAGTGTGGATTTCTCCTTTCTCTAACTTCCTGCTCACTGACCACTTTTCTCTAGGTATTTGTTGTTTTATCCATTTCTGGATTTTAATTGTTCTCAAGGCTCAGGTTGGATCTCTGTTCTTTCCGCTCTCTTTTTATTTTCTAAGTGATCATCTCTAACAGCTTAAAATACTACTCGAATGTATATTTTTAGCTTCTTTTCACATAAACTCCATCCTCAGATTTTAGGTACCTATCATAGTCCCAAAATCTAATAGTTCAATACCAAAATCATCACTGAAAGTACTTATTTTCATTTCAATCAATGTTTAGGCTTGGTATTTTAACAATATTTCTCCTTCATATCTTATATCCAACTAAGTAGCAAAAGCTGATCATGTTTCTTTTACCCATCAATTCTTTCCATTCCAATCATCTTCTCAATTGTATACAGTTACATATGCCTCCTCTCTTCCTACATCTCATCTCTACACTCTCACACAATTGTCTTCCTAAAATACAGAAGTATTTGTGTCAATATCTTGCCACAAATTATTTTTTGAATATTTATTTTTTGAAAAAATATTGTGTACAACAAAATAACAGAAATCCACTTACAAAGTTTGTAAATCTGAAAAGAATCACTCAGAATATTCCTCATCCATTGCTAACCAGTTAATATTTTCATTTTTCCATACTGCTAGAATTTTCTTTTAGCATAATTTACTACATAGTATTACATTTTTGTGTCATAGCTACTGTTTTAAAAGATAGGGTTAAAAGAGCATTCCATGTTCCAAGAAGTATCCTAAGTCATTTAACTGTATCCTTCTTGTTGGATATTTAGGCAAAATTCAATTCCTCAATTACTAATAGTATTGTAGAACACTCACTTTTAAGTCACCTCTGATTTTTTCCCCATCAGGATAAATTCCTAGAAGTAGAAATTTGGGGTCAAAAGATATGAAAAGTTTTAGAAATACTTAACCCATTTTTACTAGTATCAGCAGGGTAGGGTTTCTTCTAAAATTTATCATAATTTCACAGTACCCATTGTGTAAATTCTAAAACCTCAGCTTGGCTTTCAAAACTCTATCTGACCTTATTTCACATCACTATAAATATTCCATTGAGACCATTATAGTTTCCTGACTCTCTCTTAAATACACACACTCTTTTTTGATCTCAGGCTTCTATTTATGTTATACTTTATTTCAGAATGCTTTTTATCTTCTTCTTGTATGTCTATACAAATCATGCCCGTTCTCCTCAACTCTTGCTTATATGGCACATCTATAACTGGTTTTTCTTCATAAATTGCTTTCTTCTTTCCCTGAACTCATATGTCATTATCAAATATTTTATTTTGATTTGAATTATTAATTTGCCTGTATAAATTTTTATCTGAGTTTAAATCTGAGGTTATCCCCCAAAGTAGATCTTAGAATATACACTCTAAAGTTATTCCCCCAAAACATGTGATACTCAGGAACTGAAACTATTAATAGAGAGGAAATAAAAATAAAAACAGTTAACCTTGGCAGTAACTTAATAACTAACAGCAACAAAAGTTTTGAGACTTACTACAAAATTAGAAAAAAGAACTTAATTCATAAGTACATTCAGGTAATCATTAGGATATAAATATAAGATTTGTTTCTACAATCCCTTAATATATAAGTTTATGATACTTTGAATAGTATGTATATTATAAGATCCTTCAATTTGAATAACATTAATCCATGTCTTGGAATGATGATGACTAAAATTATGTTGTTAAGTTTTTTGTTACAATCAGACATTTATAGATGAAATTTCATTTAGTCGTACAAGACCCTTAGTAACCATTAAGAGAAAATTAAGTTCTTCTGGGTTTTCTGATATACTGGAATTTTAGGAAGCATTAAGCTCATATAATAATAACAATTAAAGAATTATTCCTACATTAAAATGACAATCTTGGCTATATTTTTTCAATATAATTTTTGAGATAGAGACTTTTGTCCATACTCTGCCTCACGTTGTCACCATTGGGGCTGACAGGAGTTCGATGTCACCCAACAGTTGGTGGGGGTTGGGGCTGGGAGATGAATAACAGCGGTGCAAACGTGTAGTATTTTCCCTCGGTTCTTCCTCAAATGACAGCAGTGAAGAATTACAGGTGGTTGAGATTTAATAATTTTCTTAAAAATATATGTTAGAAAGACAAAGAATGCCCTAAGGATATACATGGATAAAGACAAAGCATGCCCCAAGGAGGCACATGGTCCCAGTGATGAGAGCTGCAACAGGGCGCTGTAATAACCACAACAGCAAGAGAGCAAAAAGAAGGGCCCAGAAGTGGGAATGTCTGTCTTATATTTGGGCTATGACAGGGTGGTTCCAAAGGCATTCCTAGGTAATTGGCAAATGAAGTTCTTTGATTGACACCTGGCTGCTATATAACACTTTGCCTAGTGCGCATGTGCGCACCCAGAATTCAGTCTGATATAGATTCCTGAACTTCCAGGCATAAACATAGCAGGATAATGACCTTCTGCACAGGCATCTGTGCCAAGATTAGGCCAGCTAAGGCTACGACCCTCCTGTCCTTTGTCTCAGGGGATGCTGGAGGAAATCTCTAACTACCAATAGGGTGTTCTTTGGGCAGTCTCTGGGCTGAGCCCCTGTTCCTTTGTTTCCCCTGTTGCTCATGTCTGACTAGCTACCTAACAATGTTACACAAGTTTGTCTTAAAATGTCTAATTATGCAAAAAAATGAAAAATAATCATTTAAGATATCAAATGCATTCCAACTTTTATCTGATCAGAGCATTTGTTTTTGTTTTGTCCTACTGATTTCTAAAACAGGCTATGGAAAAGCACTTGGTTCCACCTTTAAATAATTACCTATCATCATGAAGAAATTCGGAAGTACTGCTTCAACTTCTAATTATTGTTTCTCTTTAATAATTCAGAGGGAATCAGTACAATCTAGTATAACCACACAGAGAGAGAGACAGGTAAGTTACCTGATGTTAAAGAACTGGAGATTTAATTTTGCCTCTAACTTCTCCAATTTCTGTTGTAATCTTGTGAAGATGTATATTCCTCACCAACCTAAGAGAGGACCATAATATAGAACTAGGAAACTGCTGGAGCAGACCATAAAATCCTTGGCCTAAAACTCTTTAATGGAATTCTGGTTTTTCACATAGATATGTTAGCTAAGGTTTAATATTTTTATTTTTAACAGTTTATTTAGCAGAAACGGTAGAAGAATGAGAACAAAATGTTCAGGAGAGCTAAATCTCTGATTTATGTGTTTGGAAAAGGATTGACTTTCTATGTCCCAAAGATTTTGCAAAAGTTTTCAATGTGTTATCTCTTTAATCCTGGAAATGTCATTGTGAATTAGATTGTTTTATCCCTACTTTTATAAATGAAAATGGTAAAACTGAAAAAAAGAAAAAGATAATTTAGTGATGTCACAAAGAGAAGTAAAATAGTTAATAAGTCAGGAACTAAGGCAGTAAATTTGACTATGAATTTTAGGAAAATAAATAGAGAATTTAAACTTAAAAAGGATCATAGAAAACCAATTGAAAAAAAAAAAAAAAGGAGAATGCTTGCTTTGTTTTTGATCCTGGCCTGAAATTCTTTAACTCTCAATGATGATCTGAATAGGCTATAACCCCAGGTCCAAGGACTGAATCCAACCAGCACCTGTGCATGACGCTGAGTCATCTGTGTGATGCTTCTTGCTGCCTTGAAAGACCCTATGCCTAGAACAGAAAGTACTTTCAGGAAAAGAATGACATTGACTTGACCTATTCCCCAGCTGCCTGGAGAGTAGTTCACACACAGGTCTAAGACTGTTTGCCTATCCAAAGGAAGCTTTGGATGAATTGCGCATTCATCATCCCACCATCTATAATTCAGGGTTCCTCTATGTGAGGGTGCTCTATTAATCCTCAGTAATATCAAAAAGGCTAAAGTTATACAAACAAGACAACTTTGTCCTCCATCCTATTGTGCAAGAAAGCTTACAATGTCTGTCTGTCTCTTTCTAGGTTGCTATGAATCCCGGCTAATGAAAAGATGAATAAGGGCATATGTTAATGAGGAGTCAAATACAAATTGAATGTAAATAAATGGGGGGCTTTCTAGTCTTAAAAATGTTTGGAAGTGATTTCTCTTCCCTCATCTTTCCATCAGAATTCACCTGTTCACATATTGCTGGGAGAATAAATCGTTGATATTGAAGGTATTTTATGTCTATGTGTATGTGAAAAAAAAACAAAACAAACTGTGCATGCTTAAATTTTTGTGAATATAAAAGTTGTAAATATCCTTACTTACTGTTTCATATGCTTGACTAGAACTTCCAGATTTTAAATAATAAATTACTGGTTTTCATGATTATATAAAAAAGTCATATTTTTCAACTTAGAAGCTCTCCTATAAAAAGAGTTGATAGATTCTACTAATGTAGAAAAAGTTTAAAATAATAATAATAAAAAGTTTAAAATAATAACGCTTTCCTAGTTATGAATCTCTTGATACATAAAATTCACTAATTCAAGGTGAAAAATTCTTTTTTCATATGTTTTTCATGTTTTTGAATTTGACAATGTGGAAAAAATTAAACTTCTTCAGAAGGCTGTATAATTAGTAGCACAGCTCTTAATTCTTTACTCCTTTTTCTGTAAGTTTATTAGTTACTTATCACATACAAATATTAATTCTATATTGATTGTCTCTATATTAATCCATCAAATAAATCAAAAGCATTAATATGACATAGGGCTATGCCACAACTAGCTTCTAGGTATTTTAAGTCTTCTACAGTGTATTATTTATAAACAAAAAGATAAACATGAACAGATGAAAATTGGTATTTATTTCTTACCTAAAGTGTTCCAAGAATAACGTTGAAAAGAAAATGTATGATAATGCCTAGCAATCTGTATAAAGCCTCCTACAATCAATTCAGGATAATATAGAAAGTGAAGACTATGAGGAAACATTTGTCAGTAGCCAATCTCCTCCCTGCAATGCCAAAGCCATGCTTTTCAGACAGATAACCATCTCTGAATAATGACAAAATAAAGTAGAGGAAATGAGGTGCATAGAGATGCTGCCTACCACCCTACACAACAGTATGATAAACAGTATATAATGCCTTCTTACTTACTCCTACCTCATCTCTGCTACCAGACTCCTGAGAATTCCGTGAGACTACAATCTCGGTAAAATTCTACATATCATAAAATGTCCATTTTCTGGCTCCAGATGGGAGTTATGGTTGCCAAGGTGATATATCTTGTTTTAGACTCTGTTGACATACAAAGGCTGTGCATTACACTATAGTAAAAAACAGCTTGTCACTTATGTGATTTATATAGAGAAGCTAGGGACAGGAATTTACACTGAGAGCTCTTATTTTGTGAACTCTACTCTGCCATCTTTCCGGTAGGGTCAGTTCCTTACCATTGCTTGCCTAGAGTTTGTTGAACTATGCTTTTCTTGTAACAGCAAATCTAAGACACGATTTTTGTCCGAAAAAGAGAGTGCACTGGTTGTAGCCACTACTTATTCCTGGCTCCGCTTCTTTAAACTTTCATCATACTCACTCTCCTTTTCCCATTCATAAAAACCAAATCTACTTACTCATAAACTTCCATAACCAGCACCAAGACTTTCCAATTCCAATTCCCTTAAAAATAAGTCACTGACAAGCCATGTAAATAAAAGAATAATTACAAAAAAAATGAAAGTTTTTCAGGGTTGAAAATTAGAAATTTATTTATACTTTCCTAAAGTACTTTCAGGATATTAAAAATTTAAATATTGATTTTAAAGGACAATTTCATGAATACCATTTATTTTCCTTTGACTCCTATCTAATTCTCAATTTATATCTCTTGACTCCTCCCTTGTCACACCTCACTCACCTTGTTCTTGCTTCATGTAAAAAGTACCTCCATGTATTACAAGATTATCTAATCATCCTCTCTACCTTAAAAGCTCACTTCTTTTCCCTTCTCTCCCTTCAGCGCTTTGACTGGCAATCTCTTCTTCCAACTTAAATTCTTCATTCAACTTAAATTACATTTCCTCAAGGGCTTCTTCCTTTATCTACCCCGTCTTCTCATCCCTTCCTCATCCCTGAAAAGATTAGGGTTCCCTTACACCTTCTTTGATAGCAACCAGGACTTTTTACAGTTGTATTTTTATCTTTTTTTTGTGTGTGATTATCTCTTTAACATTTGTCCTATCATCACATTGCCAATCACATAAAAACTAGCATTGCATATATATAATAGGTAGTCTATAAATCATAAGTAATCACTGAATGAATGAAAAAATAAATGAACATATGAGTAACTAAATGTCTTGAAGATAAAGAGACAATGGTTTTGTTAGCATATCTATTTTCTTTAATTAGGGATTATCCATAGCAAAAGCACTTTTAATAATGTTTAATAATTGTTCTAACGTAGGACAGTGAATTTACTTATAAAGAGTATCTTCGTTATAACACTTACAATTGACAAGCCTAAGATATTTTCAGTAGAGACCGTGACCTGCTTTAAAGATGAGTGACTGATTACAATAGTCACTGACTGCTCACTACAGGGAACACTTTTATTGGGGGGCTTTGAGAAGACACAAATAAGACCAAGTTTCTTGCCCTGCAGGTGCTTGTAATTTATTCCAATCCACCCTGGAAACAGCATCACCCTCCAAAAGAAGAGCTTGAAAGCATTGGGAAGGAAAGATAGTATTAAATCCTTCATGTTGTGCACATTTAAATAAAAACTTC
Source organism: Pteropus medius (assembly GCF_902729225.1). Classification (NCBI taxonomy): domain Eukaryota; kingdom Metazoa; phylum Chordata; class Mammalia; order Chiroptera; family Pteropodidae; genus Pteropus; species Pteropus medius. Next base: position 4,768,131 of record NW_024344371.1, on the reverse strand, counting down.
CCTAGCACTTTGTATTTCCCTGCAACGTTCTATCATATATCAGATATGGTTTGAGGCTTTGTGGCAGAAGATATACATAATCCCTGTCCCTCACAAAGCACATATTCCAGTCAGGAACACTCACTAGAAGGAGGATGATTCCTATACAACAGAGTGAGGGCTCTACTGGACAAAAGTCTGTGGGCTCATGTGCACAGAGAGACAATGGCTTTACACAATACACCACAAACAGCTGAGTCTTCCTGAAGGAAGCACAGGTTCCGTCAAGTGGACTAACAGGGGAAGGGCATTATTAGAAAAAGAAGCTGCATGGAAAAAGAAGCTGCATGGAAAAAGGAAGTTAGTCTTCACAGGATATATTTTAAAATAAGTGTGGCAGTCATGACTGAATCTTATTTTAATGTATAAAAATTGTGACAGCAGAAAATACCGAAGGATAAACCGGAGACAATCATTTCTAAATTTTCTTCTGCATTTTTTATAACTGGTAATTATCCTATTTATCACAATGCTAAATGTTTCACCACAGAATAGCATAATACAGTGTCACTGTAATAAACAGGCTGATACCAATGCCAAAAACAATGGCTTTTTGACATTGTTGACCTTAGTATCTTCCTCTGGTTTTAGCTGCTTTATATAGCTGCACTGCTGGAATAATTTACTGACAACACCATAAGAGAATATTCTCTCTGATTACATATTTGGAAAACTGTAATAGTCTAGAAAGCCAAACAAGATTTCCAGTATATTATAAGCTCTTTGGAATATGGAAAGATCAGCCTATGTTTAGAACTCAGAAAGTATGAGTTAATGTCCTATTAAATTGAGAGATGACAGTTAGCCTTTATTAAATGCCACCATCCAGGGGAACTTCTATTTGAATAAAACTTAGAGGAATATTTTCTTGGTCAGAAACTGAAGAAATTGGAGTTCTCAAAAGAAACCTAACACAAAGGCACTGTGTTATGTTTATATATGTAGATTTTTTAGCTCCAAATATTGGCATCTTTCTTAAAATACCTGGAGAGTATCTGGATTGACTTGTTTCTGTGAATTTATTTAATATATAATTTTTAAACATATTTTTTCTTATAACATTTAAATAAGGTTGTTAATTTCATTTTAAAGCTATATTTAACTGAGTACTTAATTTTAAAAGCATTTTAAAATAAATTTGGGATCATTTCTATGGAAAAATAAAACATTTAAAGAGCAGAAAGTCTACTTTGTGAATAATATTTATGAACATGTGACACCACGACCAGACTGGGGAAGGGGGGATTTGAACAACAGAATATCCTCTTTATCTTAGTTCAGACGGAATCAAAAAATAAGTGGTAATATTGTTAATCATCATAGAAACTGGAAACATAAGTAATTTTGGTTATTTCTCAAGTTCCCCAAAATTAAATTAGATCTCCAAATATTAATTTTTGCACTACTAATATTTTAATGTTTTACAGGTTTCAGGAATGATTTGTTAACTTCATAAAGTCTACATTTCCAAAATAGCAGCAACTTAACTATAATTCCTTGAGAGCTGTTTAGATATACTACGTATTTGCTTGAGTAGTTAGACAATTCAGAATAAAAATATCACATAGGCATCTCAGACATTTTGTACATAGTAATTAGATCCCTTATCTTTCTATATTCACCCCAAAATAGTTGTGATTTGATGGCCTTACGTATAGAAGATAGTGTGTTTAGAGATTTTTTTTTTCCAGAGAGTGAACTAGGCTTCTAAGAGTTAGCTGTATTTATATCTAAAATATTTATCTTACTTGCTGATTTTCTGAGATGAATCACTGGAAACATATGCATAAAAGAAAAATAGACATGCTAGCTTAGTACCTATGTGTAATTGTGGGTGTGAACAAAAATATATTAGTATTGTCATCCCTACAGCTATCCTTACCTGTAGTTCATGGACTGTGCATGTTATTGAACCAACTTCCCATATAGACATATAGAGAATAGCTTATAATACATAAAAAGGTGTAATATATATTTACATGCATGCAATACATTCTTCTTTCAGTGAATTCCACAGAGCATTACAGTTTGCATCTCCTCTGCTCCCCCTGACCTAGCCAGATTTCATGACATGCTGCTAGAAATCCTATTCCCAGTTGTGGCTGAGAGTAAACAAACTCAAAACAGGATCTCCAGGTCTCTTTATTAATGCTGCCCTGGGAGGAGGCAGTGCATTAACAAGTGGGAAAAAAGTAGAGGAGGAAGGGCTCTAAATTCAATGTAGAGAAAAGAAGGAAAGAACCCCTCAAAGGAAAGCCATTTGCTTTCTAACACAACCTGATAAATAAATTAATTTCCCCTTTCTTCCTCCAGGCTCCAAAATGCCTATGTTGGGCGTAGGGGCACTGGGATTGTGAAAAGGAGAAAAAGGGGTATTAGGGAGGAGATGGAGTTCTCTTGACTGGATGTTTGTAATTACTTAAGGTGACTGCATTTGAGGGAATTATTGGTGCCTTGTTACAAATAGCTTTATTTTCAGAATAAGAGACTCTGTTTTGTTTTAAAACTACTTGTTTAGATCTAACAGAGGAAAGAGACAAACAACTGGTATTTATATGCACTCTACACATAAGTCTGCTATTAGGCACTTCTTTAAGAGTTAAAAAATGATAATAATAATTTCTATGCAAAACATATTTGCTGTGAATATTTACATAGAAAATAAGGTTGCAACCAAATTAATAAAGCAGCAGTCTACAGATTACAAATGGAAACACAGAATTTTAGATAACTGTTGTAGTTTTTGTTACAGAGAATTTTCTTCGTGCAGGCATTCCTCAAAATCCTAATTTGCATTTTGTTGATAAGGTATAAGTGTATATAAGATCAACCTCTTCTGGCCTGAACGATTTGAAACAGGAATAGAGGTTCTAAAAACTGAATTACGTGGTCATATCTACGAGACATACTTCTTTCTCAGCTGCTCTGCCTACAGGCTAGTTTGAGAAATGGATCCGATGGGTCTGCTGACACCATTTTTATTTGGGAGACTTAAATACCCTGTAGCACTGTTCCCACCACCAGCGACTGCCCTTCCCTTTCGTTTACTTTATCACAACTAGTTTCTTACACAGTGAAAGCAAACGGAGAGATTTCAACTACTGGTAAATAAAGGTCTGTGCATGAGTGCCTCTTAATAGTTCATCATTGTGTGTAATCGAACTGGATAATTCCCCGAGAGGAGAGTTCCTACACATAGGCAGATGCCCATGGGCTGGCCTCTGTTCTGGAATGTCACCACACAACAAAGCCCTGGATGGATAATGCATCAGCAGCACTGGGGCTCTAGGCATGTCACACAGGTGGGGAGAAATCAGTGAGGTAAGGCAAATATAAGTGCGCCAATGACATGGGAATAGTATTAGATGGATAGGGGGCAAGTAAAAAGACAAAGAAGCCGAGAAATTGAAGAAAACAGCTTTCACCACTAAATGGAAATTACCTTGAATGCTGCATTGCACCAGTGACTTTGACAGCTGAAGCAGCAGCAAAGAGAACTTGACTAAGATATTGGCTGTGCTGTTTGCTTTGCAAGGGGCTAAGTGTGGTTGACTTTCTTCTGACAAGATCAATCACTGTTCATACAACACAATGAGCCAAATTCAAGGATGTTTTCTAGGGGGTATCCATAAAAAGATTGAAAAGCAGCAGGCTGTTCCTATGCCTGAATTCACAGGGACACAGAAATACATTCTCCAAATGGCCAGTTATCTAAGAATTTTCTGATATATAATTAAAATTATATTTTGTGAATGTTTACTATTTTATGTCAAATAGATAAACTTTAATGTCATTTATTAATCAGAAAATAGATTCACAGATTCCAGATAATCTTAAGTCCACACTTATTTTGCCCAATTTTAAACTGGATTTCACAGACTGGAGCCTCATTTTCTTGCTCTCTCTGTTCCTGGTTTTCTCTATATATGCCAGCAGATTGGCTGGCACTTGCTTTTGGGTTTTGCAGTAGTTAGCTTTGTCATACATACTTGCGCGTGCACACGTGCACACGCACATGCACGCACATACCCCAAATCTAGTGAGCCTCATTATAGGCTGACGTTCCTTGTGACGGGCAAGTAACATCGGTGCTGCTTTGTCTGCAAACAGTGCGTCTGCTGGGGAATCTTATTCACAAATCCTTGAAAACACAGAGGCTCCTCCTTACTTCTCTCTCCTTTTTGCACAAGAATGTGAATATGAATTGAAATTCCAAATTAACTATTCCAGATAAAGCGTAAGGTTTTCATTAATATTTAAATTGAACTATCAGACATGATGTTGTGATGTTTCATACCAACAGCTTGCACAGACCGTCTTTTAAATATTAAGGTTTCATCATTTTCAAAGGAAAGAAGGAATTGCTCTTCTTTTCAAACAGTGACTGTGGAAACTAAAGTGAGCCACGTAAGAAACAAAAGAAGCTTACTTATGTAAGCCATAGAAGCTTACGTACCATCTCTGCCCTTACACATCACCTTTAATACTAAAGCTCTGTGCTGTCACATAGGCTCATGCCAGCACTTAAAAAGGCAGCAACTACAGTTGTTCAACTAGCAGCTATTTGTTTGGCTCTTTCCAAAGCCTGGCTTATAACAGTCATTCAATAAGTATATATTTAATAGTGAACAAATAGAGATGTGAGCTAGATGTTTTGGGGGACAGAAACATATAATAAACACTCTCCGTCCTTGATCAGGGTATTGACAAATTATTCTTGTGATTCCCAAAATAAAAAATAGGAAGACTTTCTAGAAAAGGAATGACAAGAATTAGTCTGACACTGATTGAATGAGGAAGGCATTCTAGAAAAAGAAATATATATATTTCTTAATGGTTAGATGGCTGGGAGCAAAAGGTTCATGTAGGGAAGCGGTAGAGGTCACTGTTAAAAAGAAAAGCCGGGACCAAATCACGGAGCCCCCGAAAGTCAGGCTTTTGAACTTTCGACTCCATTTCATGAGAAAGAAACCATAGAAGATGCTTTTGTAAGAGAGTGGTGGAGAAATTAGTGTATTAAGATTAGCCCAGCTATACCAGAGTGCTGTCCATTTTTCTAATGGGAAAACATAAATATTCCATCCAGGCAATTTCAAAACTTTCTAAGTAAAAATAGCACATCCTTAAGCACTGGTGCTATGACCAGCGTTCTTTGAGTTATTGATCTTTTAAGCATCTTATAATGTCTATATCCTTCATATGCTCTTCTGTCTAACTGCTCCTCTGCTTCCTTTAAAAAACAAACAAACAAACAAACAAACATCTTTCTCTACCTAGATATTAAATGTTGGGGCATTTCAGTGCTAGGATTTAAAGGGGTTCTTCTCACTCTATACTCCCTTTGTAAGTTCCTTCTTTTCAAATTCACGATTAACATAACTAGCTACCAACAGATGACCTTCAAAATTCTATCTTCAGTCCACCTGTTTTCTCTGAGCTCTTGGCCCTTAGAGCCAATTGCTTAATTAACATTTCTTTTTGAGCACATCGAAAATAAAACTTAAAACTACACAGATACTAAATACGTATTCAGTAACGTTACTTTCTCCCTTACAAAAATGCAGGCTCCTTGTGGGCAGGAATTTTTATCTTTTTGTCTTCACCAGTGCATTCTCATGACTACCACAGTGACTGACACACAGATGGTATTCAAAAATATTTTTGAATGAATAAATGGCTGAATCTCTGGCCCAAGTTTTTGTCTATCATTTCCAATGGTATGATAAAGTGAGTAGACTATTTCAATCAACAATGCTATTTAGAATTACTGGCATATACTGAGAAAAAAATAGTCTGACTTTTAATTGGTTACATTATTTTAACATTTTCTTTAGACAATCCGCCCTTTTATTACCCAGACCTAATAACAACTTCTATCACTTCCCCTTCATAAATTATTTATAATCTCTCTCCTGAACTATTTCAACCACAACTTTTCCATATTTTAAACTCCACAATATAGTCACATGTACCATTTAAAAACATGTATCTAATTATGACACCCTCTTACGGTGTTTTACACCAAAAGGGCTTTATATTGTTGTTAAGATAAAAACAGTACATAATTAACATAGACAACAAAGCTTGCAAGATCCAGTTCCTACTTACCTCTCTACCTCTCCTTGTGTAACATTCCTCTGCCTATGCCCATTCCTGCTTTCTCTGCCCCAGCCACACAGGCCTTCTTGCTTTAGATTCTCATACTTTGCATGCTCCTGTACTACACAGAAGACTTAAACATTCTTCTTTTCATCTAGGTTACTGCATTGACCCCTTTCTATCTAGGCTCAGAGATGCTTTTCCTCAGGGAAGCCTTTCCTAATCTCCCTGACTTTGTCAAGTGTCTTTTATAGAATTTAGATCTAAATTTGATATTTGTGTTTGTATACTTTTGTTCACATTTGCAAACACTTAATTACTAAAAATACTTAAATACCTAATGTTTATTAGGGGTCATCTATAAACCATGCTCTATACTGGGCACTTGAAATAACATTAATAAACAACTGCAATTCAAACGATTGAGGAATGTAGAAAGTATTATATCAGGTAAGGTGGTCAGGGGAAATTATTTCTAAAGAACGAATATTTAAACAAATAAAAGAATAAAGTAAAGGAGAAAGTGTTAACAAATACTTGGACAAAGATTACCCTGAGAAAAAAGAATAGCAAGACCTTGAGGTATCAGTATGCTCGGCAGGTTTAAAATCCTGCTAGAGCACCAGTGTGGCCAGAAGTGAGGAAGGAAGTAGAAAATGAGATGAGAACAGACAAAAGGAGCTGAGATCATATGAAACATTATAACTCAAGAAAAAGAGTTTGAAATTTGGCCTTTATTGCAGATGTGCTGTGAAGATGTTTGAGAACAAGAATAAAATAATCCAATTTTAGTTTTAAAAGGTTGACTCTAGATGGCAAGTAGAGAATAGGTTATGACAGCAAAAGAGTAAAAGCAGAAACTAGTTAGAATGCTGTTGCAATAGTATGGAAAATGATAAAGATGATGAGAAGATGTCAGATTCAGAATAAATTTTGACAGTAGAGCCAACACAGAGAGTTTGGATGTGGGGCATGAGAAAAATAAAAAGCAAAGATGATTCCAAGATTTTAGGCCTGAGCAAAGGCATAAATGGTGGTATCATTTACTGAAGTATGGGGCATTAGGAGAGGGATGAGTTGCTAAAGATTTGGCCTTTGGACATGTTAATTTTGTGATGTCTAGTAAAAATCCAAGTACAAATTTCAAGTATACAGTTGGATATATAAGCCAAAGTTCAAATTTTAGGATATTATGTTGCTTATTTTAAAAACAGCAAAATAAACAGAAATGAACGTAAGACTGGAATTCTTTCATAATTTAAAAATAATTGCTTGGATTATAGCATTCAAGCTGGAGCCAGACTATTTGACATGTGTATGTGTTAACACTGGAGAAAACTGTGGGTGTGAGTATGCCTTATGTATCTATTCTAGCTTCAAATACTGATGGGTCAAAAGTAGGTGCTAAATAAACACTGACTGCTTTATTTTTATTTTCTTTTGGTAACCAGGATAAGCAAAGAAAGAAAAGGACAGCAACTTGCCCTTGGCATAAAGTAGCCCTGAAGAGAATTTATGTAATAAAATTTTATAAACTGTCTAAAAGCAAAGAATTAGGAAAGATGACAAAATACATGTAATAAGAAGAGCATCTGACAGGGAATTAGCTTTAGAGATCTTGCTCTTTAAAGAACGTATTTATTAACCTTGGGCCAATATCCTCATCTCTCTGTCCTTGAAATAAAATCTCAAAAAAGCTACACATTCTTAGCATTCTTCTGAATTCAAAGGAAATCGGCATTATTTTCTTGATTACTTAGCTTTCAAAATGGCTTGTTTTTTGTTTACAGGTTTACTTTATTGTGGACTACAATATTAATACCCATTTCAGAAATTCCTGAATCTGGGCCATATGCCATTGGTGCAATATTGTTCTACAAACCAAAATTAACATATCCTATTTTGCAACATAGTTAATAGGTAACTATCAGTTTATATAAGTTTTTACACCTTGGTTAGCCATTTTGTGGGGACATCAATTAATTCCAACCACCAAAGAAAACATGTAAATAATTGAAAATTCCAAGAGGAAAGGGTGTACTATTAGTGTTTAAAGAACAATTTCATGATTACTCCATCTGTATGGACTTATAAAACAAAACGAAAACCTTTGAAAAGATAGTATGGGCACTGCCATTTAATTAACAATAAAACTAAAAATTTTTTAATTAATTTAAAGGTAAAAATTACATGCAAATAGCTTTCCTTTGCCGTGGTAGTCTAGAAATATTCAGGATACTCATCCAAACAGAAGATGCTCAAAATAAATATGAGGAATACAGAAATTTCTGAACTTTTTGGTGTAATGAATGTTCATATTTTTACAGTAGAAACTAGATGCACTATTATAATCATGAGATTTTTTTTTTTCTCATTCTGAGAAGCAGCCCTAATATAAAGAAAAGATATTCTACAGGGGACAGTCTAATTTCTACTTAATAAATATAATATAAAATATTATTAAATAACATGGAATTTAAAATTATATTCAAATAATATACTACCATTCAAATGGATATTTATAACTTATCTATCTTTAACTTTCCATGAAATAACTTTCTTTATTCCATAAAAAAAGTTGATTGACTCCTTTATTGTTTTCCAGCACATAGTTTCTTAAACTGTGTTCAGCAGAATATTACCACTCAAGAAGAGGCTAGTAGGTGCTCTACCCAAAAAAAAAATAAAAATAAAAATAAAAAATATAAATAAATAAATAAATGAATGAATGAATGAATAAATAAATAAATAAATAAGACTATGGTCAAAGAAAATGGAGAAATGCTGCATGATATATTAATGGCTCTAGATAGTCCCGAGTTAAAAATAACCAATTGAATCTGTTTAAACCAGGAATTCTCATACTTATTGGCCAGAGAAAATTTCTTTCCCTTAGCACCTATGAGCAATTCCAGGGACTCTTGTGTTATATAGACTAAAGCTCTAAAAACAGTCCCCCCTTGTAATTAATAAATATTTCTACTATAGCACTTCCTATATTGGATTGTAACTACTAGACAGTGACCTGTGTTTATGCAGGACTTTCAGTTTTACTTTTCTAGACACTCTAGAAAAATAAATGTTAAGTTGATTAGATTACTAATCAACTAATGTTCCTAATGTTAAGTTGATTAGGGTAGAAATATATCATTTAATTAGATGACATATAAAACCCATTAGGTTATTATTACTATTCGAATTCATATTTTGGTCAAATCTAAATATATTCCCCATGTGGGGTCGTGGTGCTCTTTCTAACAGGTATGACCTTCTATGCTATATTGGCTGGTTAAAATCAATGCATCTTTCAAGGTCTAATCTAATATCATTTTCTCTATGAAGTTCTCCTAAATCCCCCCACTAAAAATTCTGTTTCTTCTCCTCCTCTTAATCTCTCATAGCATTCTCCAGGTATCTTGTTTCTCAGCAGACTTTCTACTTTGTAGTACACTTTATTTGTGGACATGCTTCATCTTCCATATTCCTGATCCATATTTGTATCCATAGTCATGTACCTTGCTCTATGCCTTGTACAAACATATATTCAAAAACTTACTTATTAAAAATGTGAAGAAAAGACTATCCTAATAAGACAAGATATAATTGCATAAGATTTAACATTGATTCTTTGAGCAGGACTTCTGAAATTATTTAATCATATTAATAGGATAGAGAGGAAAAAGTTTGAAAGGAGTTAATCTATTTGTTTTCAAATCTGGCTAATTGTCAGAATCATTCTGAGTCTTTTCAAAACTACAGATACTAAGACCCTATTACAGACCTGAATTTTAATCTCCAAGGATGGATTTAGAACCTAGATTATGCAGATTGCTTCTAACCTCTCTGTTTCCATTTTACCAAAGAAGCCCTATTCTACAACCCCTTCTCTTTTACTACACCATCACCTGAGAGGCTAATCGTGAAGACCCAGGTCCCCTTGGTGCTCATCTTTTCTGCAAACACAGAAGTTTACTAAGGAATCACTTGCAGATTCTTTGCCAGGAATGAGGACTAAGAGGCAGTTGAAAATAGCACGGCATTACTTACAGTTCATACTGGCCAACAGCATCTGAATCACCAAAAAAGATGGTACAATGCAGGTAAATTAGACCCAGCAAACCAGAATCTCTGGGGCAACATTAGGAATCTACACTTCTGACATATTTTAATGCCCACTGAAGTTTGAAACTAAATAGAATACTGGTAAGGCTATATGAGCTTTGGGGTTAAGATGACCTCCTTTCAAATCCCAGGTTTACCAGTGCATTTGGTTGCCCAATACTGGACAACTGTACAGTGGGAATTTTGTAACAATTAAGTGAGCTATGCCACATAGAATCTAACAAATAGGACTTAATAAATAAAAGCTACTCTTATGTTGCTGTTGCTGCTGGCAGTGGTAGAGTGGTGGTGGACACACAAGCAGGGTTGTGGTGGATACAGTCCTGAGTATACTGTGGCCTATTATGTGCTATGTGACACTCATACTTACCTACTCTCTACTCATTGACCCACTCTGTGTGGGTCTATAAGATTCTATTTTATATGTACATAGCAATTCACATAGCATAACTCTTATGGACTCCTTACCCACAGAGCAATTGGACTCCTTATCCACTTCTCTTGTTATGAATATTTATGCTTCAAAGTAAACTTTTAACAACTTTTACTTTACAAAAATTTTGACATGCAAAAATTTTGCAAATATTTTTAATTTATAAAAAGTGATTATAGCTATTACTCCAATTTTGCAGGTGAGAAAAATAGAGGTGTTGACTGACTTTCTAAAGACCACACAAAAGGTACATAAGCAGAAGAGCTGAGACTCCAAATCCTTATTTCTGTCACTGTGCTGAAGCAAGCTGCTTGAAACATTTTCTGAAAAGTTAAAGAAATACTTATTAAAGTTATTTTATTTTAACCTACTAAATATTGATCATATCTATAAGGTAACTCTATACAGAATATTTTATTAACCATGCTATGAGTTTATAGGTTTACATGAATAAAGAAAAATCACCTGGCCCACAGTGACCATGAAGAAACTCCTAGTTTTATACAGGAAATACTGGATATATTTAACTTGTGCATAGGTAAAACATTCATGCGGTTCAAATATCAAAACATATTAAAACACATACAATGTAAATTTATACCCACATCCACCTCTGGGCCCTATCCCACAGTTGCCCTCCACAAGGGTCACACAATTCCCAATTCCATGTGAATCTCCCCTCCAAATACTATGTCTATATGCAGAAACTCTGACTCACTGCCTCCCAAAAGCTAACTAACCATTATTATAAATTTTAAGGTTTTTTTAAGCTTATGCACTTCAATATAACATATACTATTAATTTCCTTAATTTTTACACAAAATACAGTATATGGTACACATCGTTAAAAATCTTGGTTGTTTCTCTCCTGCATAACAACATATAGTGACAATCTTTCCATAAGGGTATGAACAGATTATATTATTTATTTTCACGCTATTACTCGCCTTAGTGCAACATAATTTATTGAACCACATACTATTAGTAAACATTTTCTTCCATTTCTTATTACAGTCTCGACCATATGCAACTGTCAACATTCAAACATTTTTGATCCACATAAAATATCTATTTCATATAGTTCAAACTAACACAAACACTGCTGGGATAAATTGCCTTGTGTATGTGTGATTTTGTACAGAGATAAATAGAACTCCAGTATAAATTGTCAGAAGTTGAAGTACTAGGTCAAAGGATATATAATTTTAATATATTTTCTATAATTTTAATATATTTTGTCAATTTACCCACCATAAGAATTATACAAACTTATACTCTCAATAGCTGTATATAAGCACCTATTCTACCATAGTTCCTCCATCAGAGTATTGTTAAATTTAAGGAAATCTGTCAATGCGATGATTTCAATTTACTTTTTCTCTTTCTCTCTCTGTCTCTTCTGTTTAACAATCACTTCCTTTCTGCTCTTTGGAATTTGAGTCAAAGTCTAAAAGTTCTTTCCACCCCATTTAATTTATAAATGAATCACCTCATTTTTTCTCTAGTACTTTTATAATTTATTTTTTACATTTAAATCTTTTACTTGTTTGAAGTATATCCTAATGATCATTGTCATATTGGCCAAAAATTTGTTTCAGATGTCTTCCTTGTTGTCCTAGTACCACTAACTAAGTGGTCTGCCTTCACTCCAGACTATTTCAGATACCACCTTTAACATATACTTGATCTTCATGTTTATTTGTGCCTATTTCTGGAATATCTAATATTTTTCTTTGATATGTCCCTCTGTTGTAGTACTATTATCACACCATTTTAATTTTCAGTGTTTTGTATTTTAATATCTGTTAGACTAATTCTTTCCCATATTCCTCCTTTTCAGAATTTGCCTAGGTATTGTTTTAATTTTCTACATATTTTTAAATTTCCTATGTTTTTAATCTTTTTAATTCAATATATACTTATATATACATGCTTCAATTTCAAAAATCAAACAAAATACATTCATTGCTATCTCTCATCTGCCCAGTTACTACCCCTACCTTTATAGTAATCATTGTTGGAAGTTTTTTTGTATCATTTCATAATTTATATATGCCTACACATATATAAATATGTGTAAAATGAATACAATTTATCCCCTCCATTTTATATATAGTATACTATATATCCTGCTCTATACCTTTTGCAAGCAATCTTTATTCAAAGAGAATATCATAGAAGTCAAAAAAATGAATTTAATCCTCATAACAATTCTCTGAGTTAGGTAACAATGAAGACGCAAAGGCAGGACGAAGTTAAATAAATGATCGAAAGTAACACATTTTAAATGATAAAACTGGGATTTGATCCAGTTAGTCTAATTTTCATTGTTGATCATCTTAAATATTTCCAACCATTATTCTTGTGTCTTCCCCATTTCCTTGTGAAATTGTTCTCTCATTTAAATCTTGTACTTAAAATAGCATAATTCTCTTTTGTACTGAAATTCTAGTCTATAACCTCTTGTTTTTGAGCATTGATTTAACTCTTTAAAGAAACACAAGTACAACCTACATATGTCTGTAAAATGTTTGCAACCTAAAAAAAATGTTTGTCATGTTGGTGGTAATGGCTGAAAAGTAGGAAAAGAAAGAAGACATAGGGACTGATGGCTAGTTGGACAATCACTTTGCAATATGGAGAAGTAAATTGAGCTGGTAAAGAAAGACATTTTATTCAGTGTTAGTTATAGAAACAGGAACTAGGCTGATGCATAACAACATCTTGTTTACATAAATCTTCTAAATCCATCTCCAGGGGAAACTTTAAGTTGACTTTTTTTTTTTTTTTCTTTTTGGCTGCTCCTATTCTAAATCTTCTTTGTATATTTGGGTAATCTTCCATTTTAAGATTCTTGGTGGGAAGCATAGCGTACCTCTCACCCAACAATCTGAAAGTGGTAGATTTTTATATTCACAGTTTCTCTTATGCCTAAGGAGTATGCCTTTGGCTCCTCCAATCAGATAAATCTGCTCCAGACTTTAGATATGAGCTAAAGAATCTGCTCTGCCTCCATGTTCTTTGCACATGTCTCTGGGCAATGGGAACAGCTGGTGGCAGAAGTGGTATCCAATTTCTTTTATCAGATGTATTGAGGGATAAGTTGTAATGAATAATATTCAACACTGGTGGAATACATAGGACCAGTCTTGCTTTGTTATTTTTGCCTTTGCTCCTGATCCTGTCTCCCAGAATGGGCTTTTTCAGCCTTACAAAGCACATTTTGAGTAACTCAAAGGGAATGTAATAAACTCCTTTTCTATCTAAACCAGATAGAATGTAATTTTGTTGTTTCCAATAAGCATCTGACTGACACAGTATTCTCCAAATAGATGAAAGAAATAAACATTCACAATCATTCATTTACTAAACATGTACTAAGTGCCCACCTTGAGCCAGATACCAAACCAGCTGCTAAGGCTACAAATATATCAAACCATGATCTCTGTCCAATGTTCAAGAAACTCACATCTCATCTGACATAATGTATGAGATCCCATAAAATCCCCACTTATCACTTTTCTTTGACATCTGAGATAGTCACCACTCTAACAATGATTCTGGGTTAAGGTGTTGTATATCCAAGTGACTTTAGTCACTACTATTGTTCTGGAAATTATCTCAATTATCCATTGCATTCGATCCCTATTAATAGTGATTAGTTTAGTGGATTCATCACTATTTTACAAACTGAAATTGAAGAACCCTGAAAAATGTCAACTGGAGAGATTATCCATAACACCTACCTCCCCAAACTACTCACATTTCTCTCCAGGGTTTGTCTTGTCTACATCCATCCCAGGCAGGGGATCCTGTTGTTGCTCTATTTACATCAACTCCATGAAATAACCTGGGCAACAGTGTATTCTCTGCAATTCCTTCCCTCACCCTTATAAATGTATCTCTCACTCTTGTAAATTGTACTTTGGCTGAGCGGTTACACCTTTGAGAATAAATTGCATTCATAGTAATTTTATTGAGAGTTTATTCCTACTTCTTCTAAAAATGCTGACTCAGCTCTTTGGCACAAACACTTAGCCCCCATTCTCTTTGAAAAATTTTATAAATTAGAAGGTATAGTGCTTTGGTGAAATTATTTTCAAAAGACAAAAATGTAGGAAAGCTTTAAAAGAGACATCACATTATTAGTAAACATTTTTTGTTTTTGTCATTTCTGGCAGTCTAATCAACAACACCAAAGAAAACTTCCTGTGTTATATCTGTGTTACATAGAACTCTCATTTAGGAGGAAAAGAACACTTATTGAGCTATAGTGTATGTATTCTTAATATTTAATGTCTTATGAAACCAAAGGGTCTGGATATAGCTAAACCTTAAAAATGGACTGAAATCAGTCATGGGAGTGCTGTAGAGCAACGGTCTCCAATCTTTTTGGCACCAGGGACAATGGGTCCTATGAAAATCTAATTCCTGATGACCTGAGGTGGAACTGAGGCGGTGATGCTAGTGCTGGGGAACAGCTGCAAATACAGATGAAGCTTCGCTGGCTCCTCTGCCGCTCAGCTCCTGCTGTGCGGCCTGGTTCCTAACAGGCCATGGACTGGTACTGGTCTGTGGCCAGGATGTTCGGGACTCCTGCTATAGAGAACACAGGAAAGACCCTCTCTTTAACTCAATCGAACTTTTGATTGATTCCACAGATATGCTGTATTCTTCCACTGGCTTTGGGCAGGTTTTTTTTTTTCTTCTAATTCTCAAGCTTTCTGGAATAAAATGTTCACTGACAATAGCTCCCAAGTCTCTACTTCTCTGCTCAAAAGAGTAATCAGAAAGAGATGGAATCTGTTATTCTATATTATATGTTCTCACGGAATAAATCTATTACACACAATATGAGCATACTGACTACGGTTGGAAAAATCATTTAACTCTGTCTCAGTGTGGGTTCATACTGATCACCAACGCCTCCCCAATTCCTAATTACATGGTGTTCTCCTTCACTGACCATCACTATTCAGATATTACAGTGTCTCTTCTGAGAAACTTTCCTCAGCCTGCTGCCCCCTGGGCTGAGTGATGTGCCCCCTCCAACTGTTTCTCATAGTAAACTGTGCATCTTTGTTTTATTGTATCATATAGATTGATAGATGAAGAAGGTCAGAGAATTTCCTAGAGCAGGGATGTGGAAAGAGCAAAGAAAGAGAGGCCAGGTAGCCAAATAAATCTGGTGAGCACTATATTGTACAATGATTTTGGACAAAGTTTTTGTTTGTGTTTGTTTTGTTTTATCTTATTTTTGTCTCTTCAAAGGGGACTAAGTACAAGAACATAAAAGACTCAAATGCTCCCATCACTAGAATAAGAAAAATATTTTAATATACTTTTAAAATACATGCTGAAGATAAATTTTATGTGCATACACACATTTACTCATAAAGACACAAATCCTCAAAGTATAAATTTAGCAATTGCTCTTAGAACATAACCTTAGAAAAAATAGGGACATCATTGGGTTGTATGTAATGTAAATGCGGTTAATATAAATGCTGCTGATGAAACAAAAATGACTCTCGTAATGATTAGACTTTTTACCAGCTGCTAAAAGAGTCTTGTCTGTCACAATACACTTCTAGGATTTTTGAGACTAAAACAAAAAATGATTATTTTATATTTTCTCCTACTCATTGACATTCACATTCGCATAAACACGTCCAGAGTGACTGTTCGATTAGCGAATTTTATTATGTTTTACCATTAAAATCTCTTAGTTCTTTGTACCCCAGGAAAAAAAAATGTTGGTAATATACTTAGGAGAGCACAGAAAATAAACATAAAAGAAACAACTGGATCTAGTATTTTAACTGTTATTTTAGAGCTAAGTACAAAGTATCACATATCTTGGTAAATAATGTTCTCTCCATGCCTTAACTCCACACTCAATAATTTACCATATCTACTTAAATATATTTCTACTTATCTCATAGATTATACTGCCTTAGTATTTCTCAAAAATACTCTCTCCCTACCTTCATTTGTTCTCATCTATATTTCCATAAACTTTTAAAGCTTCTCTTGCTCCCTGACCATGGTCCTACAGTCTATTCTCTACATAGATAACAGGAGATCTCAGATATGACCATGCCATTCCCTTCATTAAGTCTAGCCATGACTCCCCACTGCATTTCCAACAAATATGAACTTCTTAACATAATGTATAGCACCTACATGATCTGGCTCCTACCTGACTCTCCAATTTTGTCTTTATCTTGTTCCAATACTGAACTATATGTTGAATTATTTCATTTTTTTTTCCTACACAGTTGCTATTCTTAGCTGCCTTTGCATATGAAATCTTCCCTAGGCCCAAAATGCTATAAACATCCTTCCCCCATGGAACGTCATGGCCAAGACAACTCTTCATTACCTAGTGTTCTTCTACATTGACATTTCAGGTATTATAATTCCTCTTTTGGGAACCCTTCCCAAACTTTCTATCCCCCCGAATTGTATAAAGACCTCTCCACTACTTTCATAGTATCTTGTGCTTCTTTGTTTCATTGCATTTAATGCATTTAATACTCTGCTTTGTAATCGGTTCTTTAATAGTATGTTTTTCTGACTAGGCTATTATTACTATATGACATAATATTTTGTTTTATCATTTTTAGATCTTTTCATTATTTAGAAATATATAAATATGTAAAGGGAACTGCCCTATCAGTTGCCTATGTTCTTTCATCAGACTGCAAAATAGGAGTTCCTAAGAAATATTGGGAAACAGCTCCTGCTCTTTTCTTCTAGTCTGCAACCTTCCAAACCCATCACTTACTACTTACTCTCCCTTTGTCACCCTAAACGGAGGAGCAATTAGGTGATCTGATGTGAGGCTTAGGAAGAAAGTCTCTAAGCATGCATAGCTCAGCCTCTCTTTGAACCTGCCTTCCTGGAAGTAATGTGCCATCTCCTTTTCCCCCAGTGTCCACTGGGACAGACCAGGCCCTTTGAAGAGATGGGACTGAGTTGCTTAGTTCTATGCAATGATAGGTGAGTGAAGTTAATTCAAAGGTAATCCTGATTGAGCTTTAAATCTAATTTATATGCCATGTTCTGATTTTATGGGTAATAAAAATAGTAGTTTAGTCTCTGACTCTGTTTGACTCTCTTAACTTCTTCATTGATTTAGAATTTGGAGGGAACAGAGATGTGAATAATTAGTCCCATCTCAGACCTTCAAAGTAATATAAAGGAAAATACTTAAAATTGCACTTAAACTAACCTTTAAGGGAGCCTTTTCAGTAGGGAGATGTAACTAGAAAAGCACTGATAATGAAAAAGTTATTTAAACATTTTTCTTCAGTAGTCAGTTATAGATTTGTAATTTATGTTCAAAAATAACTGAACTTCCCACCCACAGAAGTATAGATTTGAAAATTTACAACTTTTTAGATGCTATTGCAAGAAATTAAAGAGGTCTTATTATTCACTACAGTCAATACTCAACTTCTACAGCTTTGATTTAAAGAGTTAATTTATCTGTGCCGAGGAAAATTATCAATACAAAATCTAAAATTAATTGTATGTTGAGTTGGAGAAGACTTGAGTAAAATATTTTAAAATAACCATTCCCTTGAACAGTGAACTCTAAGTGACCTTTACTACAGCCATATGATGTTTAAAAAAAATTAAGTGAGTAAAAAATTAAAAGGAAAATGTTCTACCATTTTTCTTTGGTCTCACTGACACCACTGCCCTCTATTTATCTACAACGAAGAGGCACTTAGTACTTCCAATAAATATGAAGTAAAATCATTTTAGGGCTAACTTTAGAGTAGCAAAGTTAAAGATATTTTAACGGTTAGATAAATTTGAGGCAGCTCTCTGAAGTGGAAAAAACAGTAATTTGAGAGAGAAGGGATCTGAATGCTAGATAACCTATGCTAAGTTACTTATATCTATAAGTCTCCTTTATTTATAAAATGAGGATGATAATAATACAGAAATTTCATAGGGTAAATAAGAATCTGAATAAGAAGTATATAAAGTTCATCTATGTAGAATGCTACAACAGCATCTAGCATCTAATTAGTAAATAGTAATAATAACGAGCACTTGTAAAGCACTTGATACTTCCAGGCACTATCCAAGTGTTCTATGTATATTAGTTAATTTAATCTGCACAACTATATGAGGTAGGCATTAAATATTAGTTAATATTATTGCTTACATTACTAGAATCCTTAAATGTTTATATGTCTCTTGTGCCCCATAAGCACATTATCCTTTTGCATTCTCCCATTTATTCTGAAGTCACCTCAAGGGCAGGAACCATGTTTTTCATTATATTCCATAGCTCCCAGACTCTCACTGTTTAATAAGACAGAAGTAAAAATAGCCGACAAAGGAAAAAATGTAGTAGGGCAAGGCAAACTTCAGAAATCTAAAGACAAACTATGGGTGAATTGCTAGTGCTGCATAAGCAATGACAGTTCTTTGTGTCTTCATACTTACCATTGTTCCTGGTACCTGGTAGGTATGGTATAGACAGGGACTACATGAATGAATGATGCACATTAACAAGTATCACATATGGACTCTTTCAGTCACAGATTTGAGGCAGAGACTAAATAAATCGAGGCTCCATATGTAACACAGAACATACCTATTACGCTGGGCTAGATTATGGACAGCAGCAACAAAAACATTGGGCTCTGGCATACCTACGCTCTCCAATATGCAAAGAAAGAGAATAGATTTGCACATGCCCAATTTATTCTTGGAAGGAATCAAAGAGAGTCCAAGGAGGGTCATATGTAGAGCCACCTACATAACGACATATCTGAAGATGTTGTTTTCAAAGACAGAAGCAAACTAAGTTCCTTCCTTCATTCCTTTCCTCAAGGAGCCACAGCTGAAGGAATAAATGGAACATAAAAACATAGTGATGCAACTCACAGAGAAAGGGAACCTGACTTAGAATAGGAAAGTCAAGGATGGCTTCCTCAGAAGAATAATTCTGAGCTAAGTTTTGAAGGAAGAGAAGACAATAGCCAAGCGAAAACAGAAGGAAAAACATTCCAAGAAGAAAGTGCAGCCTGTTTCCTTCAGCTGGTTTAACATGAATGGAGAAGTTGTGGGTTAGACAATATTGGAAAGGTAAGGTGGAAAGCAAGACATGGTCAGTTAATGGAGGAGCTGTTGAGCCACACTCAGAATTTTTGCTTTAGTTCCAGAAGTAAAAGGGCTGGTTCAGGTGTTTTAAGCAAAAGTCATAACCTAATCAGCTTTTCTAGGTATAAAAAAATTCATGTTAACTATCTAAGTGTTTAGGATATATATATTTAAATTAAAATGACAGGAGCATTTAAATTTTAGCTTCGCCATGCATGAATATGACTTATTAGTTTTTAAATAACCTACCCACAAAATACAACTCTATATTTATTAACATGGGAAAATAATGCTTCTGTGATGGTAATTACATTCTCAGTGCAGGTGCTATTCCAAATAGTAATGAGACAAATGGAGACTAATCACATGAATGAAGGGAGGATATTCATTTATTATAAAAGCCTCAAGTCATACAAGAAGAAAGGATGACTAGAAGGAACAACGGATAAACATAAAGAGCTTTCGATTCTTTTTTAAAAATGATATGAATTTGTTTAAATGTTTTGTTGAAAAATATACATGTATATTTAGAGATTATCTCTAACTAAAGGTAATACATGAGAGCATCCAAGAAAGTTGCTTTCAAAGTGGTAACTAAAAGCTATGCAGCCAGTAAACAAGATATTACAAAATACACAAATAACATAGGAAAACATTTAATATACATTATTTAGTGAAAAAAGTCTATATGAATTTATATAAATTATGGTAATGAAAGAAAAAACTGGGTGGACTATTAACAGATGATAGAACTATAGGTGCTTCTTGTTCTCTTTGCTTATTTGTATTTTTTCATATTTCCTGGGTAAACAAAAATTAAATATTTATTCAAATGAAAGAATTCATAAGAGAGCTAGCCTATGAAAACAACGTTATAAAAACAGAAAGTATGCTTCTAACAACAAAAAATTTAAAGCACAGTGTCTGCACAATTCAACAAATTTTGTAAATTTTAAAGTATTTCTCTTTAAAAAATATATTGGTGTCTCATTTTCAAAGATAATTTATGCTTAGGCTAACTTCTTAAAAATTATTTTTCCTGCTTACTGTTTTTCTGTTTTGAAGTAAACACTCTCATAATCCCTGTTACTACAATTTTCAATATCCTCAACTTATAATGTTGAATATCTTAAAAAACAAATGTAATAACTGCAAAGAAAAACCAAGAAGATAGCTAAAGAAATACAAATTAGCTCAAAGAATGTATAAAAAGCAAATCTAGAAGTATTTTTAATTTAAATTTTAAAAAAGCTCATTTCATGGATAATTTGGTTTGAGTTGTTTAAATGCAGAATAAAGCTGCAAAAATGTTATCTCAGTTCTAACTACATCTTTTGATATGAGAACTATGTAAGCATGAACTAAGTGTACTTTACATATATTCAGGTAATGTTACTGAGCATATTACACCTACATATGCTCTGCAAAATGTTGCAGAAGACTAAATTATCCTAGCCACATTTGGGAGGCAGCAATATGTCTGTCATTGCATGTAAACATATGCAGATTTATGCAAAAGGTTCTCAAATATGTATACCTAAAGTCCCAAACTCCCCACAGACATACAAAGCCAGAAGGTTTTGTTTATTTTCAAATTATTGAAAAACCTATAAATGGGACTAAAAAAATAGATATGCTTACGTTGTAGGTTCAAATTTGGGGCATCTATGTGTGTTTTTCCTTTATTTCTTTACGTCATTTGGTCAAGATTTTAAATTCATCTGCAGTAATCATATGGTACACCTAATGCAAGCACAAAATTTCCATTTGCTTCAAAAGCCCTCCCAGAGTTAGAGAGAGTTCACACACCATTTTACATAATGAATCTGATTCTTTCAGTACCTAAGCCCCTTCCTAATGGTACTTGTTTTTAAGCCATTCAAGGGCGCTTTAACTCTTTCAGGTTATTACAGCAGGATGTGAAATATTGCTAATGTGGTTTGCCAAGGTGAAGTCACTTTCCAGAAAGGATGAATTATCACAGCATAATGAATTAGCCTGTTAGTTAATCAGAAATCACAACAGAAATCACAATCCTAATACTCTGATGGTATTAGGAATAATGTAGTATCAATAAAGAGAAATAAACAATAATAAAAATATTTTCTAAAGTATTCATACTAGATTTTAACGAGTAGACTTGTTTCTGAAAGCTTCTGTACGTTGAACCTTTTTTACATAAAGGAGTTTTTAAAAGAGCTGTGTTGTATTTTAAAGAATGGATTCTAAATTCTTGACCCCTTTGTCATTAAAAGGTAGAGTATATGCTTTTTCTTTTTGAATCTGGGCTCTGTGACTACTTGACCAGTAAAATATGGAGGAAGTTAACACTGTGTTGGATTCTGAACTCAGGTCTCACTATGCTGGCAACATATTCTTTCTGAGTCTGTTAGGATGCTCACTTTGGAGACCTAGCCACTGTGCCAAGAGTGAGCCAGAAAGGTAATGGAGAGAACCAGGTGATGATGAAGTGAAGTCCGTCCCTCTTAGCCCCAGCTGAGCTCCCAGTCAACAGGCAGCACCACTTTGCCAGCCATGTCGGTGAGGTCTACCGAAAGTGGATTGATTGCCAGCCATACAGAAGAGAGAGGAGCATTCCCCCACTAAGCCCTGCCCAAATTGCAGACTCACAACCTAAACAAATTACTACAGATTTAAGTTCATGAAGTTTTGAGGTTCTTTTGTCACGCAGCAATAGTAAACCAAAACAAGATAGTTTTGCGGTAACCTTCGTGTGTGTGTGTGTGTGTGTGTGTGTGTGTGTGTGTGTGTGTATTTAACACATTTATATTTGCTCACATTTTTGGAGTAATAAATACCTCCAAAGAGCTGGTTCATACTTAAGAAATCTGAGATCTACTATTGTAGGTCATTGTCTAGTAATGGTTCTGAACTACTCAGAAGCACATAAGCAGCTTCTGGTGTAAAAGATACAAGGGCCAAGGAAGAACGTGTGTTTACTAACCTATGTTATAGAGTTACTGTATTATTTACTTGAGTTGAAAGCACTTCTCTTCATTAATCAAACTATATTAACTTTATCAAGAGTTGCTCCTATTTTCCTCCTTTCCAATTAAATGATAAAATAAGAAACTGTGCTAAATTTAACTAACTTCTGTTAGATTAAATAGATTTAGTAAATGTATTAGTGGTATACTCTGGAAGAAGGGTACCCCAAAGTTGTTTTCATTCTGTGTCAAACTTTCCTTTCCTTTCCTTTAAAGACATGTAGTCAAATTCAAATTTAAATTCTCTTCCTGTAAAGTACATTCCTACCAATCTCAATAGCATGTAACTGTGACAAGTGACTCAAGTTTGCAACTACCTGACAAGATTCCACTTGTACAGAGTGATTCAGGGTTACCTTCAAAAATATTTTTGCAAAAGCCTACTCCTAGTGCCTGAAATGTACCTTTCAGAAAGAGGAGGAAAATTAGACAGTTGTGTCATTAAATCCTTAAAGTGAATTGGTTTCTTTTATTAGTTCCCATTATATGTAATAGCTACCTCAAAGTTTGTTTAGATGGCAAGGGAGGAAGTGATATACAGATACTGTCCTCAGAAAATCAAGTGTCGAGCTGAGGATGGTACAAAGTTAATGAAGTCAAATTTCACAATTTTACCTATCTGACCTTGATGCTGTAAAGCTGAGTCAAAGACAATATACAAGTTTTCATCTGATTGTTCGAGGCACTTAGCACAATGTTGTTTCAGTGTCCTCTTGGCCTCCAAAAGTGAATGAGCTTCTTCATACCAATGTACTATCAGAGAGTGACTTAGGCAAAATAAAGAATCAGGTTATGATTCTTAAGGCTCCATAAAACTCTCATTACTACTTAAAAGTAAGTTTGCATGGTTATATGATTGCATTCTTAAAACAAAGACTGTTTTTTGTTCCAACAGTTGCTTTATCAGCCACTGGCCTGTGCTTTCTTGAAAATACACACACCATTGGCAGCCACTGTCCTGCTCCAGTTTGAGTTGGTGTCAGGGTAATTTTGCAATCCCTTGTGATCAATGTTCTACAGTTTTTATAGGCATCCCTTCTCTGCATAAATATTTCCTGATCTGCCTCCTTGCTCTGCCCTAGAGGTCTATAACCATTTCCTAAAATGGCTTTAAAAAAGAAAAGTATTTCTTTCACCTCTATTAAGATGTCTCTGAGGCAGTAGATAGGAGGCAGAAGCTGTTTCTGTCATTATTTCCTTCAATCTGTTAGGCACATATACATGTCTCTACCCCATAGAGTCTGTCCTGTATATTAACAGCCTCTTGGTAATCTAGAGTGAAACAGACTTATATTTGCCAAAGAAAGAAGGTATAAAAAGTGTTTTCTAATTAGATAATGATGTGCCAAGTACTTGCCACTGTGTCCTTTCATCGGAGTTTTGTTCTCTGCTTTACAATATATATATGTACATACATATATTTTCATTTATTTACATCTTGACATAATAATTTCCTAGTACTTATTTTCCTCACAACTGCTTTCTTTCACTAATTGATGCTATTGCTGGGTAAATCATGTCAATTCAAGACTTATGAAGAAACTTTAAAAAAGATGACCAAAAGTAAGCAAACTAATTGAAATTAGAAGTCCTCCTTTATAAGTAAACTCATTTTTAAAAATTTGAAAAGTTTTAGATTATTTAAAACATTGAGAACAACAAAAATTCAGACTGCATAGCCATATTCTATTGCATGTTATGTTGTAGTTGCTGCTGAAAAAGTAAAATCCAGTTTTAATTGTGGAAAGGAAATCAGTAGAAAAAGAAGGAAGACAGCATTTTAGCCTTAACATTGCCACTACTATCTTTAGTCTTTTATATGTATTCTTTTACTTGCTACTCATAACAATATTATAAGTTTGACTTTTCTATTTTACAGATGAAGAAAGTGAAGTTCAGCAAGGTTCAAAAAACTGGTAAATTTTAGATCCATGATTGTAATCTTGATCTCATTACAATCTGATGTTTCTTCAATAATACTATATAATTGACTAACATGAAAAAATAAAGAATGAACAAATATTGTAGACTTTTAAGTTAGGAGTTCAAAGTTTTAAAAGTATGAGCAAAAATTTCTAAGGTTTAGTAGAATGGCAAATGATTGAGATAAAATCTCAGGACTGGAAAAATGTGATTTTGCTAAAAGTGATTGGCTGGGAAAAGAAACAAACAGAACAAACACGTAAGCAATCAACAACTGAAAAACCAGGTTGTAGACCGCTCTGTGATAATGCTGAACTTGTTGCTGAGTAGACCGTAAACTAATACTGACTTCTTCCAAATATTTTCAAATCTATGAATTCCAGCATCTTTTCCCCAGAGAGTATCACACCTCTTTAAAAAAATATTGTAATTGAATGAAAAAGTTCATTTTTCTTGAAAGTGGAAATGTGGAGTCCATCAAACAATACTGGGTATTTCTAAAAGAGGAATTTTAATAAAATATTATTATTTTGGTTTTTAATCTTTCACATTTTAGACTTGGAATGAATGAATAAAAGTAATTTCAAAATCAATTAAATTCCTAGATGGATAATTTATTTTCTTAGGTTTTTTTTTTTTTTTGAGGGGTGGGAGCAAAAGGTAAATAATGCTAAAAATAAACCAAAACAAAATGAAACACTCTCTACTTAGAAATGAAAAGAGCATCATGTCTAAATAGTTAATATTTACCAGATTTTCCAAGAAGTATTACATCTGTTTTTGGTCCCCAATTTCAAGTAGGCTTTGAAAAATCTTGAATAGCTTTTAAGGGTTTTAGGATCTAGATGGGCCTTTAAACAGAGGCTAGAAGAAATGATTTTAAGTTATTTTTCTTAAGAATGAGATGATAATAGTTGTCAAGAAGAGAAATAACTCATGACTTATATTTTACAGCTGTTTCCTTATTCTGATGAAAGGGTGAGTTTGCAGAGAAGCAGGAAGAATTCCTGGATATGAATACAAACTTCTAGACCATTAGAGTGTATGATACTGTAGTTTCTTTGGAAGCCTAGCAGTCTTTGGTCTACTGCATAATGAATATAAAGAAGCATTAATTATTTAAACATTTCCCTCAAGAGATAAATGGTTAATAAAATGAATGAGTAAGAATAAAGTAATGCTCTGGCAGAATAAATGCTTTTACCGGATATGTATGCCAGTAGCCTTCTGAAAAGATGGAACTTATGTGACTTTCTAAATAAATAGTATCATTTGAAACAACTTTAACCTCAAAAGGTCCCTAGAAGTGATCATTCTTCTTTTCCAAAGTGTCTAAGTAATCATTTATTTGCTGCTTTAATTCTGATTAATGAGTTAGACCTATCCCTTGATTGATTTTCTACTTACAGCTTCTTTATAGTTTTTCATGCCTGTCAAAAGTTTGTCTTTGAAACTTTATCTCTCTTCTTTATGTAATTTCTCAATCTTGCACACCACTATGAATTCTCCTTGTAATAAAATTTCCCAGACAAGAAGTTCCCTGAACCTAGGCTGCCCCCTTGTCAAAATGGCATCAGTGTTCCTCTAGATTTAACATTGAAATTGTATTATATCAAAAATGATTTTTGACTCTGACTATGTTTTAGGCCCTGGTGCTAACCAAAATATAACAATGCCACCACCTCCTTCTGTCACACATTCAGTGCAATTTTAGGACTCCTTTTTATATTCTGTCCAGGTAACGATCCATTCTACTTTATTGTCCTCATGACACTTTTTCTGCAAAAGCCCTATAGATCATATCACAAATGTTACATTTCTCAGGGAGCTAATACACTCAGAGCTGAAATGACCTTCACAAAGTCACATAGCTTTCTGCTGGACAAATGCATAACGTAATACTTTTCTGAAATCATTCAACATATTTTCCTAGAGTTGCCCACTTCTACCTGTATTAATTCCTTCACAGAGTTTACTGTCCATGATGGCAGCAGGAAGCTAAGAAAAGAGCAACTGCTCTTACTCCAAGCTATTTCACAAAACCATCAGAATAATGAGTCAAATGAGTTGTACTGTCCTCCAGCCAATGGGTTTCCTTTTATCTAAAAACAAAATGGAATCAAAGAGAAGAGGTGAAGCAGTTTCTTTACACTGATTACAGGAGCATCTACAGGAGTCACAGTGAGTCTAAGAAACCAGGAAGCTCCCTGGATTGCAAGCTCAGTACAAAAAATCTTATTTAGAGCCGAGGTCATTTCCTTACGTTCTGCAAAATACATTCATAATTTCTTCCCAAAAGGTTATTCCAAGGTGAAGCTAGCATGTTCTTCTGGTACTACACACTTTATTATACTTTACTTCCTTTGAAGGAAGCATTTTCATCTTAATATCATTATCATGAAAATGGGGTCTAATAGCCAGGCCAACTCTGATTTGGATCTGCACAGTTCACTCCAGTTTTATTTCAGCTAGGGCCCTCTTCCCCACTTGATCAAACAGCAATATGTTCTCGTTTCATCTTTTTTATACTTTCTGATTCTTTATAACATTTTATTGAGCATTTTGAAACTGATCATTTGTACTAATACAACATACATTTTATATGGTTCTGACTTCCCCTAATACATTCTTTCCTACTCTATCACTTTAATTTTCATCTCATTAACACTAACCAATATTTGATTATGTTTCAAGCATTATACATGGCCAAGTATATACAGACATAAACAAAAGATAGTTGCACCATCAAACATCTGAGCAGAGGTAGAGAGATAGTAAACACATAAAAAAATTAATGAGTAATTATGAAATTCAAATTTAGATTGCTATAAAGGACATGAGGAGGTGACTTTTAAACTAAAATCTGAAGTATGACAAAAAATGAGTTGCACAGAAAGCTGGTGTCAGCTTATGCAGAATCTTGTTGGGCCATGGGAAGAGAAAAGAAAAAATAAAATGTTACATTACCAAAATAATATTACTAAAATAAAGAACAATTAGATAACAATGAGATATGTTAAAAATTTTAAATATAACAGTAATTTTTCGTAAAAAAGGAATGAATGAAAGATAAAGTCCCAAAATGAGAAAAAAAATGAGTATTAAAAATTAAAGAGAATAGATCTTTCAAAAATTTAAATGACATTCAAGATGTCCATTGTATCAATGATAGGAATTAAATAAAACTATACTAATAAAAACAGGTGGAAGAAAATTATCAAAGAAATAAGACTTCCTATAAATGGCAGACATGTAACTCCAAATATAGAGGACTGATAGAGGATTCTGCACAATAAAATAAAGAAATCCTATATCAAAGAATACTACCTTGAACTTTCCACATGTCAAGGATAAAGAAAAGTTTCTAAAGCATCAGAGAGTAAAAAATGCTCCATACAAAGGAATAGAAATCATGAACCACAGAAATTATCTGTAGCACCCAATTCAGTGATTATGAAGAGGACAATAAATAGTGCTATGATATTTGATATAGATAATATAATGAATCTATGCTAATTTTAATTCTAGGAACTGTGAACTCGAGCTACTTAAAAGTTGTTTTCGAGAATATAATTATGTGTATACACATATATACAAAGTAGGGAACATTTTACTAAATGAAAATTAAAAAGTTAGCAAGTAAAGAAGAATGATCTTATTCTGAATTGAGTAAATTTCTATTCCATTGCAAGTATCAGAGAAAAGTGTTTCTGGCAGAAGGACAAACAAGATTAAAAATCCCTGAGTGGGGAGCAAGCTGAAACATTTGAGAAACAATCAAGAGGGCTGATGTAGCTGGAACAGAGATTGAGGGGACAAGAAGCGGGCAGTAAAGTCAGACAATGCCTTCTTTCTGCAGATTGAAAGGACTTTGGCATTTTTTTCTGATTGACTTGGGATGCCATCACAGTTTTGAGGAGGGGAATGACAAGGTCAGCTTTACACTTCACCAGGCTTGATCTGATTGTTTTTTTGAGTTCAGTATTCCAAGTCAATGGAGGTAATAAGAGCTTCATCTAGGATCTCAAAGGTAGACAGGTAAGATGTGGTCAGAGTCTGGATAGACAAATGAAGAGTTGTCAGGATTTTCTGTATATTGAAGGTTGGTGCCTTATATCCTCTTCTTCTAATTTACAGAACAGATAATCAGATACCAAAAAAAAAAAAAAAAAAAGGTGACCAAATTGCATTCAAAGACGATTCAAAACCAAAATTCAGGATTCCAGATATTTTTCACACTTTTCCCTACAGTCACCGAGGTTTAATGAGATGAGTCTTGTGTCTTAGTTGTTGGTTCCACCTCAGTACACACACATACACAGCACAACAATGAAAAAAGCTGTTTGACAGCATAGAACTGTCAGGGCATTAACTCACACCTAATAGCCAGGGAAGCTTAATGACACAGAAAAGATCCAGCAGTGATCCTCAGAGGATTGCAAATTGATATGAACACAAATTTCCCATTAGAAGTATCATGTTATCTAGTTTTATACACAATTATCTGCATTTCTCAGTGTTAAAGACTTTGAAATATAAATTATGGCTAAAACCTACAGGCCTATATTGAGTCTCAAAGGATATAAAACTTCTACTTTAAAAACAGGAAGAAATATTTCCCTGTATCTCTGCCTGCCCACCCTTTCACTCCCTGAATTGCAGTATGCAATTGGATCTGCCAGGGGCAAGTAATAAAAGCATCTGTGTTTCAACGGTCCTAGATAGGTTACGTTGAGTAACGCAAGACAAACAACACATGAGCAGGCTTTTGGTTACACTTTTCTGTGCCTTTCACTGCCAACCAATGTGGTAATCAACTAATATGGGAAATGGTGTTATGGAAATTGGTTAGATTGAAGATAAACTCCTTAAGTTTCAAAACAATTATATACGCGTGCTCTATGCATCCAATTTTTCAGATGAAGAGAGGTAGAGGCTAAATAATCTACTTGGGATCACATACCTATTAGTGACAGAAATAATCCTCAAATCCTGATCTCTCACTTCATTGAGCATTCCTTTACAATGAGAGAATGCCCAGACTTAACCAGAGCAGCCTATTTCGATAATATATATGCTCAGGTGTTTAGTAGAGTCTATTGCACTTTTTGAAGTGGCTTCAAAGTGGCTGCACCATTGTTTTCCACAAAAGATTAAAGTTACATTAAATACTGGTAAGCTAATGAGGCAGTATAGCAGTGGTACCTACATTTAAATCCCAAAAGTATATTAATAACATGAATGATATTGGTCTAGTAATTTCAATTCTATACATTTTCAAGTTTCTTTCTTCTATAAAACAGAAAAACTAATTATATTTACCTCAGAGTTTGGTTGTGGGGATGAAATGAGTAAAAACATGTAAATCACTGAAAATACTCCTCGTGCAAAGAAGTCACTGAGTAAATTTAACAGTCTCATTGAGAAGTCCACTGTACTAAACTGACAATAAAAAACCTTTGTTGTACTCATTTTAGTTTGATTCTGTACATAGTTTTTTTTCTGTTGAAGAAAAACAACACTTTAAATTCAGAAAATCAGGCAATAGATGGCAAAGTGCTTGGTGGCTGATGTGTGCCCTGGAGGTATTGAGGTTTGTTGTATTATAAATAATACTGTTCATGTTATCCCTCCCATTTCTGCAGCATAGTAAAGGTAATAATGTGTAACTGATGGAATTTCAAATAAAGCATTATTAAAATAGTTGTTCAGTGACCTTTTTGCTCTTTACCTTTTGTCTTCTTGTGGCTATTAAAATTCTAGTGTAATCTCCATCCATCCTACACATTTCTTTCAGTTGTACTCATGATATTCCTTTAATTAGTTCAAGACATCTATTTTCTTTTCTTTTTGGAATTGAGAAAAGATATGTAATGGTACTTGTTAAGTAGTTTATATCCTAAGTTAGGAGATCCGGGTCTAGAGAAAGACACAGCAGTGAGTAGATCTCTTATTAAAAAGAATAAAACATCAAACAGTTCTCATGGTATATGAATAACAATAAGTAAATTGGTGGACATTTTGTGTTCCACAACCTAACAGGCTGCCATATGGTAAAATCTTTCCTTAGTACTAAAGGATGCTTTTGCCTGTTTAGGGTGCTAAATCTGTCAGTGGTATTTTATTCCTGACAACCAAGTATGCTGAGATAACCTATAAACCTATTCACATATTTATGATATTCTTAGGATATAATTCACAGATTTAGAAAATTTTAGATGAAAACAGAAGAGAACAGAAAAAAGAAAGCATAATTTTTAGAGGAAAAAATGCTTAAAAGAACAAGAAAAAGTATCTTCTCATCATCATGCATTAGGGATGACTCAGAATATTCTCAAATAATAGTCTGTTTTCACAAGGCCTGAAATTCAAGGTAGCTCAGAGAACTGAAATCTTGCTTTGTCAGAATCTATCAGGGAACATTGGCAGCCATGAATGGGTATCTATTAAGTTTACTAGGCATATGAATATTCCGGAGTCCAGGTTTGTGATGTAGAGAATCAGTCATTAAAAATCTTCTAGGAAAAGAATACTTTCTTTAAAATACCATTAGATTTATAAATTTAAGAATAATAGTTCTAGAAAATTGTTTCCAGAGAAGAAGTTTTACAAAAATAAAAAAATACATCTTGATTCCAAGTTGATATCACCTGTGAATTTATCTTTTTCTAAGAAAAGGCATATATAGCACATACCTTCATGACCACAGACGGGCGGTGGAAAGGGAAAAATACTTTAAAAGAAACAGATGTAAAGGAAGGCAGGGGAGTCAAAACTTGTTAGGTTTAAAAAACGTCTAACTGGATGAAAATTCACAAAACTCGAAATTCAGTAAAGAATCTTTATGTGTTACAAAAGGAGGAAAGCTCTTCTAGATATGACACTATGGTAGACTATGTTAATATTGCAACTCCTCCCTCTACAAACAACTGGCAATACTGCATAAAATAAAACAACAATAAATGAATACTAACAGGTTTAAAAGAAATCAACAGATGCTGGAATGAAAAGAAATCATAAATACAGAGCAATAAGGGTACAAGTTACTACTGTGGCTTATATGAATGCTGTGAACCTCAAGAAAGAATACATTTGCGAAAAAGGACTCTTCGTGGTTAACTGGGCACAAATTCATAATCATGCACACTGCATATCAGAGAGAAGCGGCAGGCTGAGCTGTTAGCCCCCTTACTGCGTTCCTACTGTCTGAACCCACCCTTATGAAGGAGTTTCTGGAATTGTATTTTGACCAACGGGCTAAGACCTGCCATGTTCAATCAGAGCTGCTCATTTGCACCTTTATCAACCAATCAGAGTGTCTCCATAACAACCAATCAGAACATGAAATTTCAACCAATCAGGACAGCACTATTTGGACCATCAGACTGCAAATATGCATCCCTCATTTGCATAACAATAGACCAAACAGGACGAGGAAGGGCACTTTCTCTACTTAAGTGGCTTCCTCTTTGTGTCAGGGAGGAATGCACTTTTAGATTCCAAGGGAGGCTGCCTTTCCCTGGCTGACAAACTATTTACCTGAATAAAGTTTCTCCCAATAGCACATCCAGATTGAGTATTCCTGGTAGCATTGACTGATGGCAGCGAAGTTGTTTTGACAATGCCAATATTTTAAAAAGTATACACCACCTTACAAAAGTTAAAAATTATTATTTGAATTGCTCAATTTTGAAAACTTGGGCAAACAATAAACATGACTCACCTTTCTGTGTTGATCAACGAATAACTGAAAACTGCAAAACAATATAGATTACTGGATCACTGATGTGAAGCAATTTGACTTCATCATTTGGTGGATGAATTACTAGATATATAGTTTCCTGATATTTGACCAATGCATTCAATAACATGTGACCTGATGGTAGTTCTAATAAAAAACATACTTTGGCTAATGATGAATGTAAATAAGATATTGAGATATTTGCAAAAACTGTAATGTATAAAATTTCTGTGATTTCTAATGATAATGCCACAGCTCCTGCTACAATTATGGCTTTCTGCCTACATTCATGATCAGTGCGAACAGTGCATTTTAGTTATAGCTTGATCAAAAGGAAGATGTAATTTTTCCATCAAATACCAAACTCTTAAAATCTATCCATGGATCTCATGGGTCAGAACCTCTGCTTTATGTGTATTACCTCATTTAATCTTTACATGACCCCTGTGAACTAAAAATTATTGTTCTTAAACTTATGATAAAAAGTGAGAAACAATTTGATTCTTTCTATCTGTTCATATCACACAACAGGTAAATTGTGGATTTGGGATTCCAACGGGGAAATTTACTCTGGCATATTTGCTTTTCTTCTTTTTTTTATTTTGAAATAAATTCTTATGCATTGACATGTATTTATGCATTAGATAGTTCAATATCTATCTAGCCAGTTGTTCTTTTGATCAATTCATGGGCCACATCTATAATTTCATTGAAGTTTTATAATATGTTTAATACTTGGTGGGTATTTTCTCTATCAATATCCTACATATATTTTTCAATATACAAATTAATTATAAGATTTAAGAGACATTTTTTAGAATTCAGTTTTATTGAGATATAATCTTGCATACACTAAAATTCTTCATTTTGGGAGGTACAGGTGATGAGTTTTACAAATGCACAATGCCACCACAATGGAGTGATAGAGCATTTCCATCTCCTACAAAAATTCCCTCATTCTCCTTCTCCTCTAAACTTAAAAAAGTTAGGAGTACACATTCTCAGGCTTGAAGAAATTACCTTTTTAGTTTCTATATTTAAAAGCCTCTTTTAAACAATTTTTGAAGATAAATTTATGTAAATAGAAGCAGTATTATATAACAACAATAACAAACCACTCCAACTAAAGCAGATTTGATGATGTTAAGATTAAATTTAAGGTTTGAGAAGGATGTTGGGTAAGTTGTAGGACTAGAATTGTGCAAAAAAAAAAAAAAAAGGAAAGTAGGGATAATGAGATCCACTCTAGCTAGGATATGACATAGTACCTGAAAAATTGTAGACTTGGTGAGCTAAAAGTTTCATCTTTAAAAGCTAGAGGAAGGAAGAAGAAAACTAGTTACTGTGGACTTAATTCTGGCTAACAAATACACTTGTTGAAGTGAAAATATCAAGAAATCTGCAAGAAATCAAACACACTGCCTTAACCAATAGAGATGGCTGATAAAACCAGCTGTAGTTTTTGAATTTTATATATTTAATTTATAAAAACCCAGCAAAAGTAGGTTTGGTCCCAAAGCCTGAGATTTTTTTTAAAAAACAATGATTCAGAGTGGTTCAAAAACAAAGTCAAGATTCTATAAAATCCTTTTCAATCCCTTCTATTGGAAGTATCAAAATCACCTTTCACAAAAAGGTAAAATAAAATACATATTATGGCACTTAACAACTTGTACAACTCATTATATTTCCTACTCTTGGTGAAAGATGGTTTCATTTTGCAAAAGAAATTCTTATACTAAATAATAGAACTATAATTATAAAACTTTGGATAGTAAGTAACAGAAAAATGAGGTAATTTATAAATGAATATAATATACATCAATGATAACGCATCAGATATTATTCTTATGCTAAATACTTGACGTGTTCTGCCTTTACAACCTCCCTTTCTCATGCCATTTCCTCTACAGTCCACTGCAATTTCATTTGTGCCTCCACTGAAACTACTCCTAATACAAATATTACTAACTCCTTAAGGCAATATTATCAATCTTAATTTTTGTTAATTGATTACTTTTCTATTTTTTTTAAATTTTATTTTATTATTAGTTTCAAGTATACAGTAAATTGGTTATACATTTATATAGTTTATAAAATGATCCCCCTAATTACTCCTTCTTTCCTCTGGCCCTACACCTAGCCATTACATTAATGCTAACTGCATTCCCTATGCCATGCTCCCTATCCTGTGACCATCTATCAACTACTATATCAATTTGTACTTCTTTAACGCTTCAATCCATTCTCTCAGACTCCCAACCCCCTCTCCTTTGGCCATCATCAGATTGTCCTCTATATTTGTAAGTTTGTTTTAGATTAGTTGGTTCTTTTTGTTCCTTAGATTCCGCACATAAGTGAAATCATATGATATTTCTCTTTCTCTGTCTGACTTATTTCACTCAGCATAATAACCTCTAGGTCCATCCATATTGTTGCAAGGATTTCTTTTTTTTCATGGCTGAGTAATATTCCATTGTATATATGAACCATAACTTCTTTATCCAATCGTCTGTTGATGGGCATTTACATTGCCTCTATATCTTGGCTATTGTGAATAGTGCTGCCAGGAACATTGGGGTGCATAGATCTTTACGAATTATTGTTTTGGTTTTTTTGGGAGGCGGGGGTGGGTAAATGCCAGAAAGTGCATTGCAGGTCAAGGGTAGATCTATTTTTAATTTTTGGAGGAATCTCCATACTGTTTTCAATAGTGGCTGTACCAATTTGCAATCCCACCAACAGCGTAGGAGGATTCCCTTTTCTCCACATCCTTGCCAACACTTGCTGTTCTTTGATTTATTGATGATAGCCATTCTGACAGGTGTGAGATGATATATAATTGTGGTTTTAATTTGCATTTCTCTGATGATTAGTGACCTTGAGCATCTTTTCATATGTCTATTGGCCATCTGTATTTCCTCTTTGGAGAAATATCTGTTCATGTCTTCTGCCCATTTTTTAATTGGATTGTCTGTTTTTTTTGTTGTTGTTGAGTTGTATGAGCTCTTTATATATTTTGGATATTAACCTTTTATCAGATATAAAATAAGTGAATACCTTCTCCCATCAGTCAGTTATCTTTTTGTTTTGTTGATGGTTTCCTTTGCTGTACAAAACCTTTTTAGTTTGATGTAGTCCCATTTGTTTTTCTTTTGTTTCCTTTGCCTGAGGAGATGTGTCCTAAAATAAATTATTAGTAACAATATTAGAGAGATTACTACCTATGTTTCCTTCTAGAAGTTGTATGGTTTCAGGTCTTACATTTAAGTCTTCAATCCATTTTGAATCTATTCTTGTAGATGGTGTAAGAAGGTAGTCCAGTTTCTTTTTTTTCAGGTTTATCAGTCTAATTTTCCCAACACCATTTATTGAAGAGACTATATTTACTCCATTGTATATTCTTGCCTTCTTTGTCATATATTAAGTAAATGTATAGGTGTGGATTTATTGCTGCTCTTTCTATTCTGTCCCTTTGATCAATGGATCTGTTCTTGTGCCAGCACCATGCTATTTTGATTATTGTAGCCTTGTAGTATAGTTTAATATCAGGTAGTGTGATTCTGCCAACTTTGTTCTTCTTTCTCAAGATTGCCATGGCTTTTGGGGGTCTTTTATGGTTCTACATAAATTTTAGGATTATTTGTTCTAGCTCTCTAGAAAATGCTATTGGTATTTTGATAGGGATTGAATTGAATCTATAGATTGCTTTAGGTAGTATTACCATTTTACTGATGTAGATTATTCCTACCCATGAGCACAGTATATGCTTTCATTTATTTATATCTTCTTCAATTTCTTTTTTCAATGACATCATTTTCTGAAAACAGGTCTTTTATCTCCGTGGTTAATTTGATTTCCAGGTATTTTATAGTTTTTGATTCAATTGTAAATGGGATTGTCTTCTTAATTTCTCTTTCTGAAAGTTCACCATTGGTGTATAAAAATGCCACTGACTTCTGAATATTTATTTTTTACCCTCTTCTTTACTGAATTCATTGATCAGTTCTAACAGTTTTTTGGTGGAATCTTTAGGATTCTTTCTATATAGTATCATGTCATCTGCAAATAATGAGAGTTTTACTTCTTCCTTTCCAATTTGGATAGCTTTTATTTCTCTTTCTTGTCTTATTGCTGTGGCTAAGACTTCTAATACAATGTTGAAGAGGAATGGTGAAAGTGGGCATCCTTGTCTTGTTCCTGATCTTAAGGAAAATGCTTTGAGCCTTTATTTATTGAATATGATGTTAGCAGTAGGTTTGTTATATACGTCCTTTATTATGTTGAGGTATGTTCCCTCTATTCTCATTTTACTAAGAGTTTTTATCATAAATGGATGCTGGATTTTTCTGCATCTATCGACAGGATCACATGGTTTTTATCTTTCAATTTGTAAATGCAGTGTATCATATTAATTGATTCACAGATATTGTACTAACCTTGCATCCCAGGAATAAATCCAACTTGATCTGGCATACGATATTTTTAATGCATTGCTGAATTCAGTTTGCTAATATTTTGTTAAGGATTATTGCATCAATGTTCATAAGAGATATCGGCCTATAGTTTTCTTTTTTTGTAATGTTTTTCCCTGGTTTTGGAATCAAGGTAATGGTGGCATCATAAAAGAAGTTAGGGGGCCTTCCCTCTTCTTGAACTTTTTGAAATAGTTTGAGAAGAATAGGTGTTAATTCTTCTTTGAATGTTTGGTAAAATTCGCCTATGAAACCATCTGGTCTAGGACTTTTGTTTTTTGGGAGGTTTTTGATGACAGATTTGATTTCCTTGTTGGTGATCGGTCGGTTCAGATTTTCTGTTTCTTTTGACTCAGTCTTAGGAGAGTGTATATTTCTAGGAATGTAACCATTTCTTTCAGATTGTCCAATTTGTGTATAATTGCTCATAGTATTTTCTTATGGTTCTTTGTATTTCTGCAGAGTCCATAAGTATTTCTCCTCTTTCGTTTCTTATTTTATTTATTTGAGTCCTCTTCTTTTATTCTTGATGAGTCTTGTTAAGGGTTTGTCAATTTAGTTTATCATTTCAAAGAACTGGCTTTGGTTTCATTAATCTTTTCTATTGTTTTCTATTTTGCTTATTTCCTTCCTTCTACTCACCTTGGATTTTGTTTGCTGTTCTTTTTCTAGTTATTTTAAGTGTAAGGTTAGATTATTTATTTGAGCTTTTTCTTGATTCTTGAGGTAGGCCTGTATTGCTATGAATTTCCCTCTTACGATTGCTTTCACTATGTCTCATAGATTATGAGTCATTGTGTTTTCATTTTCATTTGTCTCTACATATCTTTTGATTTCTTACTTAATCTCATTGTTAACCCA
This sequence comes from Pteropus medius, assembly GCF_902729225.1. NCBI lineage: Eukaryota > Metazoa > Chordata > Mammalia > Chiroptera > Pteropodidae > Pteropus > Pteropus medius. The sequence goes on along the minus strand of NW_024344371.1, from coordinate 4,730,300 downwards.
TTCATTGTTTAATAGCATGTTATTTAGCTTACATGAGTTTGCGTATTTTCCAGTTTTTTTTTCTTGTAGTTGATTTCCAGTTTCATAACATTGTGATTGGAAAAGACGGTTTTTCTTCATTTCCATTTAATGAAATATCTTTTTCAATCCGTTTACTTTCAGTCTGTGAGTGTCATTTGATCTGAAGTGGGTCATTTGATATACATGAGTCTTGTTTTCTTATCCACTCGGCTACCTATGTCTTTTGATTGAAGCATTTAAGTCTTTACATTTAAAGTAATTATTGATAAGTAAATAGTTACTGCCATTTTATTATGTGTATTTTTTTTAACCTCTTTTTTCACAGAAGTCCCTTTAACATTCTTGTAATACTGGCTTGTTGGAGATGAATTCCTTAAGCTTTTCCCTGTCTGAGAAGCTCTTTATTTCACCTTCCATTTTTAATCAAAAGCTTTGCTGGGTAGAGTATTCATGGTTGTAGATTCTTGTTTTTTATAACTTTGAATATTTCTTGCCAGTCCCTTCTGGCCTGCAAATTTCTATTAAAAAATCAGCAGACATCTTATGAGGCACCCTTGTAAGTAATTAGCTGCCTTTCTCTTGCTACTTTTAAGATTCTCTCTTTGTCTTTGACCTTTGACATTTTAATTATGATGTATCTTAGTGTGGGTCTGTTTGAGTTCCTCTTGTTAGGAACTCTGTAATTCCTAGATTTGTATGTCTAACTCCTTTGCCAGTAGGGAAGTGTTCTGTCCTTATCTCTTCCAATAGATTCTCAATTCCTTGCTCTCTCTTTTCTCCTTCAGGTACTCCTCTGATGTGGATATTGTTATACTTCATGTTGTCCCAGAGATCTCTTAATCTATCTTCATTTTTTAAAATTCTTTTTTTTCTTTTTGTTATTCTGATTGAGTGTTTTATGCTATCTTGTCTTCCAGATCACTGATTCTATCTGCTTCATTCAATCTACTGTTGAATCCTTCTAGTGTATTTTTCATTTCAGTTATTGTACTCTTCATTTCTGTCTGGTTCTTTTTTGTGGTTTCTGTGTCCTTTTTTTTATGCTTATTCTCTCTCTGTTGAGGTTCTCAGCAAGTTCATCCATTCTCCTCCTAAGTTCATTGAGCATCTTTATAACTATTATTTTAAACACTGTCTCTAGAAGGTTGCTCACCTCCATTTAATTTAGCTTATTTTCTGAAGTTTCCTCATGTTGTTTCACTTGTGGCATGTTTCTTTGTTTTCTCATTTTATTAGCCTCTCTGTGTTCATTTCTATATGTTAGGAATATTTGTTTTGTCTCTCAGGCTTGGCCAGATGGCCTTAAGTGGAAGGTGTCCTGTGTGGCCCAGTGGCACATTCTCCCTGATTCCCTGTGCTGGGGGCTCTGAACATGATCTTTGGGTGGGTTGTGTGGGTTCTTCTGTTGTAGTTAAGCCTTTATTGGTGTTAGTGCATCAGTGGATGGGATTAACGCTTGGACTGACAAACTATGAGAATTGGCTGCACCCACAGGGTATGAGATGTTATGTGGAGGCTGACCCCACTGAGTGAGATTTGCCCTAGCAGGCTTGTGTACTTGTTGAGACCACCTGTCGTGTGTACTGCTTATGGGTCTAGTCAGAAGCTGCTCTGTTGTGGTCTAGTGCCAGCCTCCAGGTGCATTGGTTTCGTGGCCCCTTGAGAGGGGCTCCCCAGTAGGTAAGGTCAGCTACTGCCTTTGATTCCTCAGGGTTACATGTTGGGAGCTACAAAGCAATCCGAAGATGATTGCTGCCTATGTTGGATCTATTGGTAAGTGGAAGAGACAACACTGTAGGCCACGGTCTGGTTATCCCCCGTACCTGGCCTAGGGCAGTTTAGCAGAAGGAACAGCGATCCTCAAGGCCTAACACTGCCTGTCAGTTGCCTATAAGTCTCTGGAACTAAGAAGAGCCTCTGGGTGATATGTGTGTTGGGTGGTGCAGGGACCCTGGGAGTCTCTTGGATCTGTTAAGCAAATCTCCCCCTGCCACTTCAGTGTCAGTTTACATGCCAGCGCTGTCTCTATGGCTACCTGTACAAATTTCCAATTGTAGCAAGGCCAGCTGCTGCCCATCTTGGGCCTGAAATTACCCAAGCTCTCTTTAAGAATTTTTGAAGCTCATGGGCTTGAGTTTGTGGCCTGCCACAGAAAGCTTCTCCTGGATTAGCAGGTTTTGCATGGGCCACACTAACTTAGTGCTGTTATTTGCTTTTGAATTCATGACCCAAAAAAAGCATAGGATGGGACTGGGTTGCCTGGGAGCAGACTTGCCATAGGTAATTTGTGGGTTAGGTGGAGTGTTTTCTCAGTGAGGCACAGGGCCATCAGGTCTATACAGCACCAGATTTGCTGCCAGCTCTGGGACTGCGGGCTCCCACCGAAGTCACATAACACTGTGAGACCTACTGCCATCTGTGATGAGCCCATAAAATCCCTCTGAGATCTGCCCAAGAGATATTGTATCTCGTGCTGGCAGCCATGATCTTCCCGTCAGTGTATTTCCTGAACTTAGCTCACTTCACTGGCCAAGGTCTGTTGACTATACAGAATTCACCACCATGGCTAGGGGCAGGGCAGGGGCAGCTGCTTGTCAATGTGTTGTGGGCACTTTGCATGTTGGATGGGGCAGGATCTCAGGGAGTCAAGGACCGTCAGGCCAATAGCATCAGTTTTCTGCAACTTCTGTGTCCATGCATTCCTGCAGCAGTCACAGATCACAGGGAGACAAGCTGCTGTTTGGGGTGGTCCCACAGACTCTATGGCCCCCTCAAGAGATACAGTAGCTTGTACAGTCAACAGTGGTCTGCCCACAGCTGTTTTCCCCAAAATGCACTCACTGCACTGCCGGCTTCTATGTGGCTCCTTCTTTATATTACCAGACATACATGTTATAATCAGCTGGATTTCAGGTGCTTCTTCACATTGATTATTTTATAATTTGGTTGTAATTTCAATGCAGACCTGGGAGGAAGTGAACCCTGCTTTTCCCTAGTCCACTGTCTTCCTCCTCCCTCTTATGTTGTTTTTAATATTATAGAATACTTCCTATTGCCTAAATCTTTTTACTCTCCTCATTTCTATAACACCAAACTCCTGTAACTTTCCTCTAAAGAGTAAGTCTTCTCTCTTTTATCTCATAACTGCTGTACACTTAACTCTGTCCTCTCCACTGAAAGAATTTTCTTATACTAAATTTCTTCTTAAACTATCCCCACTTCTGTACCTTAAACTCCTATTTATGTGCTCTTATGATTTCAAAAGTTATAGCATTAACCATGATCTCTCCTAAAAATATTAAATGTGTAAATACTTAATTTCTGGATCTCTTTACTTTGATATCTCAGAGGTCTTTTAAAGTCCAGATGTCTAAAACAGAACTCCTATTCTTTCCAAAATCATTTTTCCTCCAAAATTCCACATCAATTTATAGTTCCACCAACAATCCAGACACCAAGGCAAAAATCTTGGGTCTTTTTTCAGTAGCCCCTCAGTCTTACCCCTAAATCCTACTAGACAATTTTATCTAGTAATTATGCACTAAAGCTGGACAACCACTTTTATTTCTGGGTCCACTCTTCATCCTCTTTGGCCTGGAATGTTAAAATATACTATTGAATTTATCATATTCCAGGCACCTCAAATTCATCCTCCACAATATTAACAGATTGACTTATCTAAAGCATAGAGCTGATGCATTCATCTCCCTAAACCCCTTCAAAATCTCCTGTGTATCTAAATATCTAATTTTTTAAAACATGCATACAATGATCTGTATGGTCTAATCCCACCTGCTTCTCAAGCTTCATCACCTCCTGTGTACCTTGCACTTTAGCAACAATTACTTTAAAAAGTACTGAACACATCATTCTAAGTTATGATTTCATCCTTTGTCCAAATGTTTCCCTCTGCCTAAAACAGACATACTCATGACATTGTTTCTTTCCCTGGTAATCAACACCTTGTCATTTAAGACCCAACTCACATATTATGTCCTCCAGAGATTCTTCTAACACTTTTTCCTTATTAGCTTAACTATAACTCATCTATTTTTCACAATAGCCTACACAACACATTAATGGCATTTTAATTCTTGCAATAAAATATTGCTCTATATCTCTTTTTACTCCTCTCTCCCATTTCATAAAAATGTTTATTCTCCTTTGTATAGAAATAGCCTGATAATTACATAACATGTAATAGGGCTCAATAAATGATGCTTAAAATGAAGTGGAAAAAGAAAAGGCAGTTGACATGGGTTGTCTTGTTAAGGGGGAGAAATATGCCTTCACTGAAAATATGAAAAGATATTTAGAGATCTCAATGCCTGTTGTAACTCTTTAACTATTTATCATGGATGTTATAGAGGGTATTCGTACTTCAGACAGAGGTTCAAGCTAAAGTAGAGGTTCTCCTAACTCTAACAGTCCATGATTCCAATTATACTGTGCCTCCCTTGGGGCCTAATTTCCAGCCTCTAAGATTGAGGCACCAACAGAATTCCAATTAATAAATAATCATTTGTGTTAGAAAGCACAGAAAACACTGTATATGTTAACTTGTGTTCAGCATTTTATTTCTTGGTATCTGATATTTGGTTTCTTCTCTAAAAGTACCATCTGTTTGATGTTCTATATACATCTTTTACTATCATTAAAAAATGATGTGTAATTTACTCAAAAGGGGACAGAATTCAATTTATACAATTTATCAGTTTACACTATTGAATATATACAACAGGGGATATAATTCATTTATCAAATGTATAAACATATTTTAAAATAAAATTATGAGAAATACAGTTTGTTGGTTTTATATTATCTAAGATTTCAAAACTGAGCTATCTTAGTTCTTGACCTTTTACTGATTTTTTTTACTGGAAAATACCATATATTTTCTCTTTAGTCTCTTCTTCCTGATTAGACTTTTTAAACACTTACCAAGAAACTTGTGATTAATGACAGCTAGAATTTATTGGACTTGAAGGACAAATGCTTGCTTCACCAGTTAGGAGAATGAGCTAATCAAAATGAAGAAGTGCAGGGCAATGGAGAACAGGGAGAGAAACGAATGCAGTGAATCTATATAGATTCGCTTGAAGTGATGAGCTGAACTGTTAACTTTTCATTTACTGCATCACAAAATTGACTCAACCTTTGTCCGCATTAAGAATAATGGAGCAATTCTTATAAAAAAAAGGTGTAAAACTTCTCAAATTAAGCCTCCCACCTCTTATTTTTATAGCTACTAGTTGGTATTATTCCAGCTTCTTCACAGTAAATGTTTCACGATATCTTTCAGAGATTGGAAAAACTTTTCCACCTTCACAGTTACAAATCCTACTATAACAAACCAAACTGGCAGTCTCTTCAGAGACTATACTTCATACTTCAATATGAAATTGAGACTGAACTTTTATTCGCTGAGAAGGTGACACAATTTTCTTTTATATGGTGTGGTCTCGTTCTTTAGCTTTCCAGTGACCTTAGAGGAGTGGGTACCTCAAATATTTCAATGTTACATCCTTTGTGAATGAGAGATAAATCAGTCTTGAAAAGGAGGCAGAAATCCTTTTTGGTGGAAGGGTGCCAGGGAACAATTCAGAGTTTGCCATGTTGATATTTGCTACAGGTTTCATCAAAAAATTGCACAATTGATAGGAACTCAGGCACCTAGCAATGTAACCTAGCTGACTATGTGTTTTCCCTTCCCAATTAATTACTAAAAAATAAGAAGGCATGAGAAAAACAGGGATAAAGTTTACTGTTTTCTGAAGATTTTTGTCCATGTACAATGACTACTTGGAGGGGAAAAACACTGTGTAATTCCCACATGATACAGAAAATATTATTAATCAAAAATTATACCTACACTGACTTTCAGAACAACTTATGTGAGGATGTGATACATTAGGACAGAATATAAAAAGGGCTTTATTATACTTGAAAATTTAAAGTACCTAGGAACTTTCTTTTTGTTACTTATGGTTCTCCAGGGAACATTCCTCTGCATAGTTCTTTAACATATTTCTACTCTAGAAATGCTAGTCTATTTAGTAAAACATCACATCGACTAAGTAGAATCACAGCTAAAAGGTAAACAACACAGAAATACAAATTTGACCATTTTTACTTCTGTGTTTTTTATTGCCTTAAAGCCTTCTCTTTACTTAATAATTTTCCTGAAAAAAAGCATTTGTTGTTCCAGTTAGAGGTCTCCAGAGGGCAATAATGAGAAACATCATATCTCCTCTGCATCACTCAAGGGCCCTAATGTAGTAATAGGAATAATGTTCCAAAAGCTGTTCTTGGACATCAGCTACATGTTTAATTTGGCAGATTCAATGGCTAGTACTATTCCTTCAGCCAATTTACGAGAAGACCCTCCCTTTCTTACTCCTTCCCTTTTTTTCATACCCATAAGCTCTCTGTGAGCTCACAGTAACTGTAAACATTTTTAGAATATCCATGTTATTCTGTTATTAACAGAGATTTTTATTCTAACTTATAAGTGTTTCATACTTTTCCTTTCTTAAAACAATTCTTTCATATTTCAGAAAACTATTCTGAGGGGTAAATCCTAATACCTAAGTGCAATCTTTAAAAATTACTTTAACGTATTATTATTAGGTTTATTAATATGACTTAACTTTCATCTCATTAGTAAGAATTCAAGGTTCTTATCTTTTTGTTGATTATGTGATATGTTTTTAGCCTATTTGTTTCTGTAGTCAATTTGCCTTACGTAAAACCTACGAATTTAGAAGGGATAAAAGTTAAATTAGAAACTCAAAGAAAAGACATCTATGAAGCTAATTCTACAAATTTATTTAAAAAGGCACATGAAATAGAATAGCAAAAACATTGTTGGAAAAGAAGAATGAAGTGAGAAGACTGACACTGATTTTAGGACTTAATTTATGTTACGATAATCAGGACATCATGGTATTGGCAAAAGGATAGACACATAGATCAATGGAACAAGAAGAGAGTCAAGAAATAGGCCTGCACAAATATGGTCAATTGATTTCTGACAAAAGCGCAAAGGCAACATAATGGAGAATGGAAAGTTTTGTCAACAAATGGGGTTGGAACAACTCGACAACCATATGCAAAAAAATGAACTTCGACGTTAGTCTCTCCAGATAGAAAAGGTAACTCAAAGTAGATCGCAGATCAAAATGTTAAATACAACACTATCAAAATTATAGAAGAAAACATAGGAGAAAATCATCATAATCTATGGTTAGGCAAAGAGCTTTTAGATATGACACAAAAACACATTCTATTAAAGAAAAAAACTGATAAACTGAAATTTGACAAAATTAAAAACTTTTGTTTCAGGTAAAATACTATAAAGAGAATGAAAAGAGAAGTTATAGACTAGGAGAATATATTTGCAAAGACCATAACTAACTAAGAACTTGTATCAAGAATACATTAAGAAATTTCCAGGTTCGAAGAAACATGGCAGAGTGAGAGACATGCCCAGATCTCTCCCCCTGAAACAACAATAAGCTGAGCATCTAAAACTCAACAAAAAACGCCCAAACTGCACACCAGCACATCCGAGCATGGGATCTGTGCATAAGAGCTACCACAAGTCAGAACCCCGGGTGTTGGGTGGTGGACTGGGAGAAATAAAGAAGCTGCCTCTCACAGCCAGCAAAGCTCACTGTAGGAGGAGGGGAGGAGAGAAGGTGCAGCGAATTCCCTGAACGGCCCTGCCTAGGAGGGCTGTGAATTCCACGCATCCGGCGGCAGGGCCCAGTCAACAGGGCAGAAAGCAGAGAAGTGGCTGGCAGAGAAACAACAGTTGATTCTAACCAGCCGCAGTTGCAAAACCGAGGCTGAGCCACAGCCCCAATCCCCAAGCCAGAGGGCCCCTCCCTTCATACATTCTAAGACCCTTCACCACAGAGCCCCAGGGGAATCTGAGCAAATGCTACTGAAACTGTTGCTGACACTGACAGGGACTGAAACTGAGGGTAGTGAGCGTAATTAAATATCTACAAGAAAATAAAAAGGTATTATTAAGGCTTTATATAAAGCAGAGATGCAAGAGACTTAGACGCTACCTAACTGGAAACCAAAAGAAAAACGCCTTCTTTGCAGAAGGCTAAAGAGAGACCTTTACATAATAAATCTTCTTTCTGGAAAAAATACAGAATACATTTCCATTAATGCCCAGGTGGAGAAATAGTCCATTAAACACCATAAACAACCAAAGTGACAAGGCATATCAGAAAAAAAGAGAAAACTCTCCAGTAAACAAGTTTACAGACATAGAAATATGCAACTTAAATGACAGAGAATTCAAGATGGCATTTTTGAAAAAAACTCAGTGAGATCCAAAACAAATCATATCAACAATTTCAGGAATTGAAAGAAA